>NW_012148396.1:8580445-8617449 GCF_000956105.1 Propithecus coquereli
GGCCCTCAACGTCTTATCTGGAGCTACCACATTTATCCATTTGTTTAATTATTGATTGTGTTTCTCCTTCTCAGGAAGCTCCAGGAAAACTGGCACTTGCCTGTCTTCTTCCCCCTGCTGTCCCCAGTATGCAGAACTAGCAAGCACAGGCAGACACTTGCTTTATTTCACATCTGCTGAACCAACGAATGGAGGAATGAGTGAGTGGGCTAGGGGGTTGGGTGCTCAGGTTTGAACCCTAGCAAAACTACCTGCCGGCTAAGCCCTGCCTCAGTCTATCCCCCTACATGCCATCCATGACACGAGAGGATCCGAGCCGTGTCCCAGAAGTGCCTTCTGAGTAGAGGACTTTAGAACCACCTGCCATGCCCCGCTCTGGGCTCCCCACCCAGAACCATGCTTTCCTGGAGATTATGTATGTAGCAGAATCTTGTGTTATAAGAAATCTCCTGGGAGCAGACCAGTCTCATTTCTCAGAGCATTAAATCAGCCACGGCCCATCTTTTCCCTCCCACCCCTGGCCCCGCTTCTGCTTCACATTTAATACCAGCCAGAGTCACGGACTTAATTGTGTCTGGCCCAGAACTCCTCCTGAAATCCCTGCCACGCTCATGCTGCGGCACGTCGACAGGCTCTGGCAGGAACACAGGCTATAAATAGAGGCAGGATGAGGAAGGGCTTGCCGGGGCCCACTCTGCTGGGGCCCCTCTGCCAGGGCACGAGGAGAAGGGAAGCACCAGCCAGCCTGCTCTGGGCCAAGGGTGGCCACTGTGGGGCCTGAGAGAATGGGAGCATGTGTGCACCCGGGGCAGGGAGAGACCCAAGGCCCCTGGGAGGTAAAGTGTGTCTCAGGTGGCCCCCACCTGCTGGGCAGCCGCGCTCATGGCCTCCTAGGAGGGCAGAGAGCACAGGTGCAGCTTTGTCATGGTTGTGTAAGGACACTGAATGATGTGGACCTCGTGCAGCAGGCTGGGGGCCTGGTCCTGGAGAGTCTTGGGCGAGGGGAGGGAGACCCAAGGGGGTGTCCCACATGATGCACTCACTGGGGGCAGTAAGCTTGGGGTGCTCCTGGAGGACAGGTGCCTGACTCAGGGCCATCATCCCCATTCTTGGAAGAGCCATGGAGCCATGGAGGCTGCAGTCCTGTTTCTGGGGCCAGGCCCTGCTCTTCAGCCTGCTCCCCATCTCTCGCTGTCCTGACCTGCTTAGGACTCAGGCTACTGAGGGCAGACTTGGGGCTAATCCAGACCTCCTGCTCTGGGTCTGCCAAATGCTGCTTCTACCGCATTCTGCTACATTTAGCGAGGGGCGCCGGGAGGGAGCTGGGTCAGACCAGATGCCGAGAGAGACAAAGCCCTGGGCAGCTGCCATGTGTATTTCACTCTGCAGCTCCAGGGGTTCCAGCCAGAGGTTTCCGTGACCCCAAGGACCCCCAGGAGAAGGGTGGGGAACATGGGGAAGGGGCTCCCCTCCCTCCAGCCTGCTCCAGTGCATGGCACTCCTCACTGTGACTACTCTGGTTGGTAACAACCTGTCCCTAGAACAACCCCATTAGGTGGACACTATCCTTGTCCCACTTCATGAGGAAGACACTGAAGAGCGGGGCAGCAAGTGCTGAGCCTCGCTGGAACCCTGGCCTGCAGAGTTGGTCTGTGTTGGTCATTTTCTTCCAGCAGCTTTATTGAGATATAATTCACAGACCACACAAGTCACCATTTAATGTGTACAGTTCAATGGTTTTTAGCATATCCACAGATACGTGCAACTGCGGTCAGTTTTAGAACATTTTCATGGCCTCAAAAAGAAACCCTGTGCCCTTCAGCCATCATGCCCTCCCTCCCAGGTGCTCCCCACTCCAGCCAGGCAGCCGCTCACCTGCTTTCCAGCTCTACCCATTCCCCACTCTGACTTGCACATGAATAGAACCGCACGGTGTGTGGTCCCCTGTGACTGGCTCCTTCCACTTAGCACGACATTTCAAGGTTCACCCACGCCGCAGCCCGTGTCAGTGCTCACGTCTTTCCGTGACGGAATGATATTCTGGTGCACGGATACAGCACACTGTGTTCATCATGCCTCACTTGGCTACTGGGAGTAATGCTGCTGTGAACATTCATGGATGAGATTTTGTGTGGACACAGGTTTTCATTTCTCCTGGGTATACACCTGAGAGCGGAACTGCAGGATCAAACAGCAACTCTATGAAGTGCTGCAGGAACTGCCAGACTGTTTTCCATGGTGGCTGCACCATTTCACATTCCCACCAAGTCTGCATGAAGGTTGTGATTTCTCCACACCTTCTACAACACTTATTATTGTTTGTCTTTTTGGTTCTAGCCATCCTTGTGAGGGTGAAGTGGCATCTCACTGTGGTTTTCACTTGTATTTTCTTAATTTAACCATGCCCGGCCAAGCTGCCCAGTGCCCACTGTCCCCCTGGGCAGACAGGCTCCCCTGCACCCCTACTGCTGGGTCAGGTGTCTGGGATGGCCCTATAGTGCAGTTTTCTTTGCTTGTTTCATCCATAAGCCAGAGAACCCTCTGGAACCCCAAGGCCTTATCCTCCATTCTGTAGGAGTTTGCCTCACTTTGGAGCCTGGGCCTGACAGAGGGCTGGGACTCATGCTGGAAATCTCTCCCCTCGAGCATGGCAGAATACAGTTTGCAGAGTCAGGGGCCAGGCATGTCAGGGGCCACCAGAGATGGTCAGGACCCAAACTCTGAGCAAACCACAGACCAAGAGCATGGCCACGGGCAAGAGATAAGATGGACAGACAAACACAGGGGTTAGGGAGCCAAGAAGAAGGGCCAGGTGGAGACCAGACCCCAAGGACCTTCATCTTTCTTCTAGTCTGGTCTGCAGAATGGGTGGGTGTGGCACCCGGGAGATGTTTGCCAAACACTGTGTCTGTGGGAGGCGAACAGCCCCCACGTGCAGGGGATCAGGGTTAGTGTACAGCAGAGGTTCTAAACCACAGTGGACTTCTCAAGAGATCTGCCTGGCCACATGGGGTCTTGGAGAGACTGGGCTCCTCCATTTAGGGTGGTGCTGAGCATGTGTTTCTGGCGTGTGTGTGTCCAGGGCTGCAGGCCCAAGGCACAGGCTCAGAGTGGGCACAGAGGGGCCGGGAGGAGAAGTGGAAGATGGTGGGTGGTGCTTCCCCTGGGCAGAGCCTGCACTGCCGGCTCGCTTAGGTGGTTGAAGGAAACATCTAACGTCCTAAAATATGGACAGGCCCCAGGGTCATGTTCAAATCACTTTTCAGTGGCAAAGAGGAATGACCTGTGGATTTCTTGCCCAACTGGCTTATCCAACAGATTGCACATTTCTCCTGCGGGGCACGCTTCCCAAGGCCGGTAGCTGAAGGTTGATTTTTCCTCCAGAACTCAACATCCTAGCAAGGATGTCTTCCTCTCCCTCAACCCACAGCTTCACTCTCCTGCCTTTGGTGATGATGAGAAACAGGGGACCAAGCAAACTTTAGAGGCAAATGTCTCATTTACGATAAAAAATGAGATATAAAGACTTAAGAACCATGCAGTGGGAATAAATGAGTTCAAGACCTAGGAAGAAAATGAGTCAAGTTTTCAAGGCTCTACCAAACCTGCTTCAGCAAAAGCATATTTAAATTTTAAATTTCAGACGAAACACATATTTTTCTAGTTCACATAAATCTTGGGTGGTCCTAAATTTGAGAGCCAAATTTGATTCAGGCAAGGCTTGGCTTCAGAATTAATCAAGGAGCTTTTTCACTCGCTAGATGAAGCAAAACAAGTTCATATGGGGGAAAAAATAGCCAAGACTTGAGAGAGAGTTAAGCTGAGGGTTCCCGGGCTGTCAGTCTTCCTTCCTGTTCTTCAACAACAGCTGGCCAGCTGTCCTGTGAGGGAAGGCCCAGGCAGATCCAGTATAAAACCCTCTAATTTCCACAAAGTGGTGAACTTTCTCTAATGCCAACGTAGCTAGTTGCTAGGTACACAATCACCCAAGCCAGCATGTTTTCCCTCTTTACTGATGAGAGCCAAGCAACTGACCTTTTCACTTTAGCTATTAGGAAGCTCAGAAGCAAATATGTGCCAACCTAGAGCACTGCGTTGGCCCTCAGTAGCTGTATTATAGCCCCTACAATCACCACCACACACATGCTCTCGTAGGTAAGTGCACGAGTGTGCACACACATAGCCTCTCGCACAACTGCTCTTCCAAGCCTTGAGCACCTATGCCAACTATGGTTTCCCTTGGCCCAGGTGTTTTACATTTTATTTGCCACTTTGCTGTATATTGAGACAGAGTTTGGAAAAGAGGTCGGACGTGTGGATAATGCCTAGGAGTGCGGGTGACAGTTCCATGAGCAAGGGTCTCATGCAAAGAGGTGGTACACAGCCTGGGGAGGTGGGGGTCAAACTGCACAGTCCCCCCACACCAGCTGCCCATCACCCCTCCCGTCCCCCACTTCTGCAGCCCCCCTCACTGCTGGGAAGAGGGTCTTTTGTCGGCTGTGCTGGAGCCCAGGAGGCTCAGACATAGACATGGTGTGAAAGCGTCTCCTCCAGACCTGGAGCACGGCCTCCTGAGGGCCGCGCCACAGCAGGCTTGGCTGCCCAGACCCCCACGGTCACACCTTCCCCTGCCCGAATGGGGACAGAGCACAGGTTTTTTGTCCGCCTTGGCCACGGTCAGGGCATGCACTCTGGGAAGCTGGAGCGTCGCTCTCAGTCCACCAAATGGCGTGAACGTCTAACAGTTATTGAGGCAGCTAATTAGTTCACAAACCAGAATGCCTCTTCCCAGCATCCAGGGAGGGAGAATGTTCAACACCCACATGTGTAATTACCCTCCAGTCAAGAGCAGCTCCTGAGGAGCCGCTTGGCTCTCTTGGGTAAATAATTTACTTTTACAACTTTTCATTAAAGATTAAAGGGAATTAAATTAAAATTAGGGCAAATTGGAGTCGGAGAAGAGACCCGTGCAGCTTGGAGTTCTCTCATCAGAGGCTCTCTGGCTTGGGGAGCGCAGCCCTCCGTCCAGGGTCGCCAGGGCCCCTGTGAGGGGAGGGCCAGGGGACATGCAGGAGGTGGGCTACAGAGAGGAGCAAGGGCTTCCAGCCAGGTGGCCTCCGGGGTATGTCCTGCGTGCCCAGGGCTGGCTGTGGACTGTGGCTGTGCCACTGCCATCAACAACAGGCTGTGACACCCATTGCCGACACCACACACTGAGGCCAGGGTCTCCCAGCCCATGGACATCCTTCACGGCCACCAGGCCAGGATTCGTGGGCCACATGGGTTTGAAGGCTTTACGGCTCGGACCTGGGCCAGGGGGTATGGCGGCTGGAGCGTAGGTGCCGAGTCAGGGCCTGGGTAAGCCCCTTTGGAAGCCAGAGCTTCTGCCTCCTTGTTTGAGAAAGGGCGGGCGGTGTGGGAGAAAGGAGACGTGTGGGGAGAGACTGCGCTGCGAGCCCGGCCAGAGAGGAAATGCCCGTGAACAGAGGGGTCTGGATCGCCGGTGCCCTGGTCACCCACGCCCAGGAAGGCTGAGGGAGGAGTGACGAGTTAGCCAGGCCACGCACTCACAGTGGCTCTGGCCTCAGCACACTTACGACAACTGCATGAGCGCAGCAGGTCTAGCGCAGAGGGCTGTGCCTGCCCGTGGCCTGAGCCCCGGGGACTGTGTTGCCAGGTCTACTCAGTTTCGGGCAGGACACCCTGCTGAAGAGAACTAATCCTCCCCCAGGCCCAGGAGCCCTCAAGAGGCTCTGGGATTTGCTGCACGGCTGGAGCCTCCTTAGGGAAAACAGAAAGAAGGGCAGGTGGAAGGAAGGAGGAAGCCAGATGCCTCTGGAGGGGGTGGGCAGTCAGGAGACAGGGTCTGGGCACCACCCCTCCCCTGCTGTGTGACCTTTGGCCAAGACTTTACCTCTCTGAGCTCAGATTTACAGATCTATAGAACAGGAATAAAATAAGTCCCCAGACAATAGCCCACCTGTACATGCCCAGGCGAGTGCACAAACGTTGCTCTGTCCTCTCACTCAAAGGATCAGGCTGTCTCGGTTTACGGAGACTAAGTGAGGGTCAGAGCTGCACTTGGACCTGGTCTTCTAGGCGCGAAAGCCCATGCAGACCCTCACCCCAGGGCTCCGTGCTCAGGATGGCATCCGCCGCCCTCTGTGCCGGGCTCCTGCGCTCTCCAAGGCAGCACACCTGCTCTGCCTCTCAAGGTCGGCACACGCGCCTCCTCCACAAGGGGCCTTCCCTGATCTTCTCTCATGGAGCACTTGACCTTGAGAAGGTTCTGGCTGCAGAGGCTGTCTGGGGAAGCCATTTCCTTTCTTCCTGGGAGTAGTCAGACTGCAGCCCCGGCCTCGCGGGCAGTGAGTTGTGAACACGTGGCCGAGTCCCTGGCTAATGGGACGTGGGGGGATGACAGACCTGGGCCATCAACACATCCCTCTCACAATCCCCCATCTCTAGGCTGAAAGCAGACGTAGCGAAACCGAGGAATGGAGGCAGGAGAAGCCATGAGACAGGCAGGCCCTGGGGTGGGCAGGGCCATATAACGGACAGAGTCACAGGATGGTCAGAGCCACAAGATGGGTGGAGCGCCTGGGTCCCTAAATGAGCTCCAGAAAGGCACCTCCACCGAGAACACCATGAGACATAAACGAAACAAGGCTGGTGTGTCAGGTGCCTGAAATTTGGGTACTGTTTGTTACAGCATTTAGCTGTGATGTTTACAGGCCCCCAGAGCCCATCCAACCGAGCCCTCCCCTTTCGGAAGGGAACGCCAGGACCCCGAGTGGGCGGACGTGCTGTGGCCATGCCGGGCATCGGTGGTGGGGCGGGTGCTGGAACTCGCCCCTCTTCCCTCCTGACAGAAGCAAAATGCTTTTTGCACCGGGAACACCTTGGCTTGTGGAGACAATGACTCTATTAAGTCCTTCCCCTTCAACCTTCTCTTTTTAGACATGCACTTCAGACAACTGAAGATGAACCAGAAGAAAAAGATGGGAGGAAAAAAATGGAAAATATGCCTGCTGGCTGGTAGCATTATGCAAAGACAGCTTTCTGAGAACAGCAGAGAATTTAAAACGACTCCTCTGTCCCCAAGCGATGTCTCTACCTTTTCAATCTCTCATTTTTCATCTTCTCTCAAGCCTGTCTAAATAAAGCAAAGACTTCGCCACCCAGGCAGGCCTCTCACTGCTCCGGTGGCTCTGCGTTGAGCCCTTCTCCTCATCACACAATTCCGCCCCAGTCTTGGGCCTTCTCATCGCTGGTCGGATCACACTCGTGGACACTGCTGGCTCCAGGGGGGTTTAGAGGAATCACGGGACCCTTCCTTTCCTAGAGGAAGAAGCTGAGGCCTGGAGGGGAAGGAGCATGGGAGGGTCAGAGCAGGTGCGGGGGCTGTGCAGGGCACAGAGCAGGTACGGGGGTGCATGCAGGGGTCCGAGTGGGTGTGGGGGGCCATGCAGAAGTTAGAGTGTGTATGGGGGTGTGTGCAGTAGTCAGAGAGGTTGTAGAGGGAGCATGCAGGAGTCAGAGCAGATGTGGGGGGGCATGCAGGGATCCGAGTGGGTGTAGGGGTGAGTGGTGAGTACATATGTCAGAGTGGGTGTAAGGGGGCCTCCAGGGGTCAGAGAGGGTATGGGGGATGTGCAGGGGTCAGAGCAGACATTGGGGGTATACAGAAGTGAGAGAGGGGCTGTGCAGGGATCAGAGCGGTGGGGGTGCGGTGCAGTTGGTTTTGCATCCTAGGCCTTGCACAGGTTGCTAGTTGCCTCTGCCTGGGAGCCTGCTGTCTGTCTGAGCAGCGCAGCCTCATCTCCCAGGAAGCCTTCCCTCCCCAGGTCTTGGTTGCTGCCCTCAGCATTCTGCACCTCTGCACATGTGTGTGCCACTCAGAGGGCTTTCATCTTGGGGGGCTGGGGGGCTGCCTCCACCACCAGACGGGCACTTTCTGTCCCATTCCCCAGTGCCCAAGCAAGGCCTGTGTATGTGGGGCCTCCGCCAGGATTTATGGACCTGTGACTAGCTGGCTGCAGCCTAGAAGCCAGGTCTCTGGACTCCTGGGTCTTTCCGGTGGGAGAGACAGCCACGAGGATGAAAAAGCGTTTCCACAAAATGATCACGGGTGCAGGACTGATGTCCTCCACTGCTCCAGAGTCTTCAAGGCTACCTGCGTCTCCTCCTCTGTGGCCATTCATCCACTGTCCCACACATCACTCCCTCGTGGCCACAAGCAGTGCCCCTCACACCTCCCTCCTGCTGACGCCTGCTGACCTTTTCAAAACTCAGCTCCAGTAGCACCTGCTCCAGCAAGACTTCCTGAACCACCTGCAGCCCCACACAAGCCCCTGTCACAGCATGTACCTCCTCGCACTGGAGTCTTCTGGTGATGGACTGTCCCCCTGAGCTCCTTGGGAACAGGGGCTCAGAGTTCATCCACTGTATTAATGGATAAAAGAATAAATGACCTTCACCCTTTGATGCTTACTGTGTGACCTTAGGTAAGTCACTTAACCTCGCTGAGCCTCAGTTTCCCCCTTTGTTAAATGAGAGGAACGGGCTGGACAGTTTCAAAGCAGGCTTACTATTCTGTGTTTGCACCCCTGGGCTCCACACCCAGACCTCCCTTCTACTGGGAGAAGCGGGTGTTTGCTCACACAGTGTGCAGGAGCCCCCCCCCATCTCTGGGCTCACCTCCACAGCCCAGGGCCTGACACCCACCTGGCGCTGGGTCAGCATTTACAGGGTCAAACAGACTCCAACTGATGCCAGCCAAAGCTTCACGGAGAACCATAAAGCCCCAGAACACGAACAGATCAATCAGGAAGGACACGGGCCACAAAAGAACCTTCCAAGTGACCTATCTGCCTGAACTAGAGTGGGCAACGGGGTGCACAGAGGGGTGGCGAGCCTGGTGCCACTGTGCTCAGCCGGGAATCGAGTCAGGGTGGCTCCTAGCCAAGAGAAAGGGCTGCCCCTTGGAGCCCACCAGAGAGTTTAGAGTGAAGGGGCTTTTGGAAGGGGGGCCACAGCCCAGAAGGTTCCTGAGGAAATGGTCAAGGAGGCAGAGGCTCTCACGTTCCCTTCGTCCCAGGCTTAAGCTGGCAGCACAGAGGTGAGCATGATGCAGCACGCCCCTGGGAGCTC
This sequence comes from Propithecus coquereli, assembly GCF_000956105.1. NCBI lineage: Eukaryota > Metazoa > Chordata > Mammalia > Primates > Indriidae > Propithecus > Propithecus coquereli. The sequence continues at coordinate 8,589,599 of NW_012148396.1, forward strand.
CCAGCACCGGGGAGACTGAGGCTTACACAAACCCAGGACCGGTGAGGGGTGCCTCGCCCTACTCCACCCCAGTGGGCGTGTTGCAGGGGCCGGACACGGGAGGCTGGGCCAGTGTGGCATGGACTTCTCCAGGGTCCTGAGGCCCCCACCAGTGGTCGCCCTACTGACTGAGGCACCGGGAGCGACCTTCCCTGTCTGGGCTTCTCTGGCCAGGGCCTGAGCACGGCAGAGGCAGAGGCGTTAATTCACACCAGGGTGCCAGCTATGTACGAGATTCCTGCTCTCAGGGTATGGCAGGCACCCTGAGAATGAGTGTGGATTTACCAGATCCCAGAGGCAAACCACATCTCCCCAGGGCCTGGCCAGGCTCCTTTCTGCTCTTCCTCCTGGTCCTCTGCTCTAGCTACCTCAGCACAGACAAAAGGCACCCTCAGGCTGCTGCCTCTGTCTATTGATTGGCTTTGGTCTTCTTCTAAAAAGGAGGAGCTTGGGGTCAGGCAGCACCCCTACATTGCACTTCTGCAGCAAGAAAGGGCCTGTGGGGCTGTGTTGGGCACAGGCTGAGCGGCTGTCCCGGCAGCCCTGAATCAGAGAAGAGAAGACTTGCTGGAGGCCCCAAAGCTGGCTTGTAGCCCTGCACTCCTGGGCACGGGCCTGTGCCCTCTCCCCGAGGACTGTGAGGCTTTTCTAAATGAGCCTTCCAGCCCTGAGAGGGCAGGAACAAAGAGCCCTGGGATCTCCCCAAGGGCCTGCCTGGGATGAGTCCTGTGGGGCCGTTCAAACTGCACCTGTCCACCAAGTCCCCATCCTCTGCAACATCTGGCAATGTGCCCTTGGGAGGAGCTGTCTCAACAGTCTGGGTGGCTGCACGTCAGACCAGCCCCTGCTCCTGCCAACTGATGCAGTGCCAATGCAAGAGAGCACCAGCCCGGCAGCGCCTAACGTCCTGCTGGGGCACTCGGGCTTCCCAAAATGAGCTTTCTGCAGGAATCTGCTAAATGTTGTCACCACAAGTCTTCCTTCTCTGCCCCTTCTAAACATAAAGACAAGCCACCAGCTGTCCTCAGAGAAAGGGCTCTGGGTTCTGTGACTGCACAGACGATGTACCTGAGGCGGGTGCAGGTTTAGGGGAAGTGCTCAAGAGGAAGGATGCCCCATGCAGGCTGGGACCAGCGTTGGCACACCGGGGACAGGCTCGGAAGGCTGCCAGGTCACTGACCAGTGGGATGGCTGTGGGCTGCCGCTGTCCCTCTCAGCCTAAGTCTTCCCCTCTGTCAGATGGGATGGCAATGCCACCTGGCAGGGTCACTAGAAAAGCACCGGCGATAAAGGGCACGAGTGTGTCAGGACGTTCTCCACGTGCAGGCCCTGTGTGAGTGCTGCCCCATGACAGTGCAGGGTCACCAGAGTTCTGACAGGCGGTGCGTCCCTCATCTTGGAGCCCTTCTTCCTCCACTGCAACCATGACTGCTCAGCTCTGTCACGTTCCAGAGCCCGGGGCCTTTGGGACTGCAGCTACAGCCCCCTCCCAGCCTGGAGCACCCTGGCCACTCTCCCCATGCACTGGGAGCCCAGAGAGCAGGGGCCAAAGCGCATTTGTCTGTGCCCAGTGGATGTCTGTGAATGAGTGGACATGTGGAGCGAATGGAGATGACCGCTTCTTGTGTTTGCAGCCTGTCTTCCAGCTCCTGAAAGCCCCTGGCAGCGGCGGCAGCGGCCACCAACAGGAACGCCCCTTCCCCTGAGCACTTACTGTGCACCTGGTGCCGCTCCAAGTGCATCAGAGGGTTTATCCCACTTAGTCCTCACAAGACCCCGTAAGGATGGAAAGAGGTTTATTGTCCCCATTTTATGGACGAGGCACGTGGAGTTCGGGTCACCTGCCCGAGCTGGGACTCTACCTGCAGAGCTCACACTCTCCATGAGCCCCTTTTGTCCCTACAGCAGCAGCAGGTGACATTGGCAGGTGGATCATCACCCCACTGGACACAGAGACACCAAGTACAACTCCAGTACAAGAGCTGAGAGCCCCTCTCCGCCAAAGCCAGGCAGTGCAGCGGGGTCTCAGCTGGCTCCCTCTTCCAGCCAATCAATATGCCATTTCAAATGAGCACAGCACAGCCTGGGAGAAAGGTTATGGGCGGTCAGCATAGTCAGAAACCTCTGGCCCAATTCTGTCAGGTGTTAGTCTGAAAATCACAGCCGTGAAGTGATCTGTGGCCAGAACTAAAGAGAATGCATCTTCGCAGGGGGTCCAGAGGCCAGGGATGCACAGGAGCCAAGCCCAAAGCACCTGGGATTGACCCCAACCTCGGCTCCTAGATAAACCTGGCCCTTCCAGAAAGCAACTGACCCATAGCACACCTACTGCAGGTCCCAGGGCCATGCCCTTGCCCTTGCTCATTTCTGTCTCTGCATGCTGCCCACCTGCTCCAACGCCAGCTTGTAGCCACTGAAAACAGGATTGGGCTCCCCTGTTTCACTTACTGAAGTCCTCGACCTCAGCCCTGTGGTGCCCCCAGCAAGTGGGACCCACATGGCTCTGTCTGCTTAGCTATCTGGGCTCCCATGCCCCAGTGCTGGAACAAAGACCTGGACACTATTTCTTCTGCCTTCAAAAACTCAATCAACCCTGAACTGCATGGCACCCATCTGCCACTATCTGCTGTTGGCACTTTGGTCAGCCACTCATTCCATGAGTCCCGGAACCTCACCTGAATGGGCTCTAACGCACAGTGCTCTCGCCCTCAGTACATGCCATCCTCTTTCCTCAGCCGGCGTTACGGCTATAGGACGGCTAGTGGTCTGTTCACCTGTCCCCTCAGCTGGAGCACAACCACGGCTGTGTGTGTGTCCAAACCTCGTTTCCTGGCACACAGCAGGTATTCAATAAATATTTGCTGAATCAAACTGACTTCATCTCAGCCGGTCTGAACCTTGAATGAGAAGTGCAAGAAGAGAGACCGTCTGGTGTGCTCTTAGCTCATTCTGGCTCTACAGGGAAAGCGGATGCAGGTGGCAGCAACCATCAGCCTGGGACAGCCGAGGTCACCCTGGCCCGCTGTTCCTCTCAATCTGCTCCTGAGCCCCCAAGGAGCCTGGCCCTCTCTGGACCTTGGTTTCTTTCTCTGTGAAATGAGGCAATCAGCCTAATGACCCCCAAACCCTTTTCCTTTGACTGCCTGGTCTCAGCTGCTAATTGAAAGCAAATGCCATCAAGGACTGTGGCTGCCCACGTCTGCCCACGGCGTGCAGAGGCGTGCAGAGGTCTGCAGAGGATGCAGCAACTCCTGCCCGGGTGCCCCCCAGGAGTGAAGGCCATAGTCCACAGGCACTAGGGTGCTACCTGCAGACAGCCCCCTCCGAACACTGCCTCGATTCAGGGGCACAGCCTTGACTGAGGCCACAGCCCCTTCCCAGGGTGGCCCACACCCAGCAACTGATTCCCAACTTGGGATAACAGCAAGACGCCATCCCTGCCCCCATGCATGGGTGGAAGCCCTCATGGGCCTGCCTCGCCACCCAGCTCCTCCCTCTGCACGTCCACTTCCTCTCCTCCTTCCCACGTGTGGAGCCAGGTGTGCGTATGCCTGTCTCCATCCCAGGGTGCTCTCCAGGGACTCCAACAAGCTGAACAGCACAACTCCTTCCCCCGGTGGAAGGGAGGCCTCCTGCTGTCAGAAGACCAGCGCCCAATGTCGGGTCAGAGAGACTTAAACCTTGGTTCCACCCCTTGCTAAGCCAAAAGACTCTGAGCTTCCATTTCCTGATCTGTAAAATGGGGATAAAGTACTAAGAACATGTGGTGTGGCTGTGCTGATGAGGTCAACCACAGGAGCTTGGTGGCACAGGAGCTGTCACTGCCAGGAGTCCTGGGAAGGACTGGCCAGGGCCATCTGTCTTGGCTTCTGGTGCCACTAGCCAGGCACATGTTGGTCTCTTAGAGCCCAATGACCCTGAGCACAGAGAAGAGTTTGTGCTGCTTCTAGACCAGCTGCGCTGCCCACCATTTTTACACTTAGTGGGTGCACAATCAATGCTGCTGGCTGAGTCTCCTTCCTAGCTAAGGGGAACACCTAAACCTAGAGCAAGGACACTTCCTGCCAGGCTCCCACCATCAAGACATGTTCCAGGAGGCTACATGCCCTGGTGCCGGGAGGATTTTTCCAGTGATTAAAAATGTGGCCCTGCTGGAGTGGCCTCATTTTTTATTTTAAACAAACGTGGTCTCAGGGATCATGCCTGGGCCCTGCAGCGGCCTCCTTTAGAGAAGAGTGTAATTAGAAGATGAATTAAAAACAAATTAATCTTTGTCCTCTTCCACTTGGAAGGGAACCCTGCGACACAGAGGAGGCCAAGCGCTAGGGCCTGGGAGGCCAGTGTCCACCCCTCAGGGATGGGAATGGCCAGAGGTACCCATCGTCCCAGGATCTGTGTGGGGCCGGGGAAAGGTGTGGCTGTAGGGGAGACTGTGTCACTGGGGTGGGACCTACACTGAGTTCTGACTGTGTTGGGTGCCTCACATTTTCTTATTCGGTGACGCAGACTTCATCCCGCCCATCTTGCAGACAAGAAAAAACAAAAACTGAGCTCGGCTCACATACTGATTCCATCAACATCCTAGCTCTTGTACTAGTTCCGGGGCTACCAAAATAAGACCAGGAATATCCCCAGCTAGAAAGTGAGGCAGACGCAGAAACAGCGTGACAGTCCTCCTGCCCGTGACTGTGGAACCAGGTGGGGATGGGACATGCAAACACGGAGGGATGCCAGGCTCAAGGAAAGCATCACTCGTCCATCAGTACTTCCTGGAGGGTGCGTTAGCCCCAGGGCAAGAGGACCTTTGCATGGCAAGGCAAGGGCAAGCAAACCCTGTGTAGGAGGGTGACGGTGGTAGGGGTAGGACAAGGAGCCTGGTGTTTTCCGAGCTTTTGGTGTGGGGAGGCAGTGACAAGGAAGGAGGCCAGAGAGGTAGAAAAACTGGATTATGACACAAATCAGCCGAGTGAGCGAGTTATGGAAATTGCTCGAAGTCACAGTTGGTGAGCCTGAGTTGGGATTCTGATGCCAGAGCTTGTGTTGCCACCCCTCCTCCAGTGGTTCCTGCACCAGCTTCTGCGGAGCTATATGGAGACCATCCTGGGAGGGCTGGAGCAGCCTTGGGCTCCCCAGTATTGAACCCAAGATGCTACCCATGTGAGCAGGGGCCTCTGTTCTCTTTCTGGTCCAACTCAGAATGAACAGTGACAGCACTGCTGCTAATGATGACAACCCACATTTGTCCAGAGCTTGCAAGGACCAAGCGCACTGTTCCAATCATCCCACACCCTCTGAATTAGGGACTATTATTGCCCCATTTTATAGATAAGGAAACTAAGGTTCAGAGAAGTTAATACCTTGCCCGGGCTGCACAGTAAGTGGCAGAGCTGGAGTTTGAACATAGGTGGATGTTTAAAAACTTAGCAGCAAGCTGTCTCCTGGGGAACGGAAGGCAAAAATGGGAGTAGGGGATGCCATTTATTGAGTTTATCGTCTTCCTGGCCCTGCACTGGGCTTTTTGGACACATTGTCCCCTGGAATGCTTGCCACGGTCTTCCATGCACTGGGTGCTATCTTCACAAGGAAGGTGAGGGGTAGATGAAGAAGCACCTTGGCCAGGCTGGAAAGGCAGGTGCGGGAATGTGGCTCGAGTCCTGGGCTGTGCCATGCTGGCAAGGCTGGAACACCAGAACCCCAGGAAAGCTGGGAAATCTAAGGCCCAGAAAAGTGCAGAGAGGACAGACTGCTTCCTGATCTTGGGCTACATCGGTTTCCTCCTGCAGGGGAGCAAGGAGTGAAGGAGCCTGGCGATTTTTCAGACAAGGCCGAGATGGATGAGCGGTTGTTCTAAACAAAAGCTAAGGAGCGTTTCCGAAAGGCAGCCTCCCCTGGGAGACGCCGACTGCAAGCAGATTCGGGGGCTGGGTTCCCTGGGGAGGAACACAAATTCTGGATCCAGCTGCCGCTCAAACACTCCCAGGAGGCCAGTCACCCACTCCTGCCCTCCCCCAGTCAGTCCTGCCAGGTGCAGAGAGGCAAGACTGCTCCTCCACACCATATGTGGGGAGGGGTCCAGGCCATCTCGGTCTGCGAGCAGCCGGCATCACCACTGTCCCCAAGACAAACTCCCAGGTCAGTGCCCAACCAGCCATCCCCATACTAGCTGGGATCCAATCCCAGCCTGACCTCTGGACCACCCCACTGCACATCTGACCTCCAGTCTTCATCTAAAGATGAAGCGTGTGTGTGTGTGCATGCACAGTGTGTGTGTGTGCATGCACAGTGTGTGTTTGTGTGTGTGTGCATGGGTGCAGGGTGAGGGTCACATGACCTCCTCCACTGGGGCTTGTGAAGCTGAAGTGAGACCATGCCTGTGTGGCTTGGCAGGGAGGGAGGGTGGACGTGGACCCTTTGCTCTCTGTCCTTGCATTGCCAGGTTCAGAGAGTGTAGAGCAGGAAGGAAAGGGACGGTGGTGGCAGAGAGACAGCCCGAGAGGGCCAGGTGGCAAGGGCGTGGAGGCCTAGGCACACTCTGTCTGCCCCCAGCCTCCAGGTGGCCTGTCTCAGGGCAGGCAGAGAGCAACCTTGTGCTCAGGAAACAGCCGAAAGGATGCCCAGCTCCTTAGAAAAGTGAGAAAGATTCTCTCCTTGACCAAACTCTACTCAGTCTTCCCGAGCTCTTTCTCAACTAGGCTTTGCCATCTCTTCATTGTCTAATTTTCACAAGAATCCTGCTAAGTCAGTTTATCCAGCCTCCATATCTGATAACCCTGGACATCTGACAGGTTCCTTGTCCTCCACCAGCCCCGGGGGATGTCTGATCACCCTGGCCTGTCTTGGAATCCCCATACCCCAAGGCTGCCTCTTAGTAATTTTCCATCCACTGATGCCTCTGCGGCTCCTTGGCTATAAATTCCCACTTCCCCTGTGCTCGGAGTTGAGTCCAATTTCCCTCCCCTGCTGCAAAACCCACTGCAGCGGTCCCTACACCTATGACACTGGCCTCCCTTGAACCAAGTCTGCTGTACTATTCTCAAACAAGTGTACTGAATAATGTTTAACAAAAGCTCCTGATATGTCCTAAGAGGCCCCTAGTTGCAAAGAGGGTTTCCTCCTTCAGGTTCCTGTGCCCTTAGCCCCTCCTCCAAGAAGCCCTCCTGGATTGGCCTAAGCAGCACCAGAGGCTCCCATCTGCGTCCCCACACAAGCCCCATACCACTGCAGGCCATGTATCTCCCTGAGCAGGCAGCACTGAGTCTGACTGACGGCTTTCCTTGCCCATTGTCTCTGCACGGGCCCTGAGCTCCTCCAGGGTCCAGCCAGGGCAGATGCAGAGCCTGGGCTCGGCTGACCGAGGCGGGGCTGCCTTGACCCTCTGGCCCTGCTCTGTCCTCCAGGGGCCTCCGCCGGTGCCTGATGCTGGCAAGATGAACGAACGCACACACAGATCTCCGCCGGCTCACAGCACTTTCCACCTTTGGGTGGCGATTTGTAGGTTTGTCCCTAGGAAACAGCAGGCCTTTCTCCTACCCTCAAGCCCTGTGTTTAAGTTTCAGGGTGAGGGCTGCCAAGCTGCTTATTCCTGCATTGGGGAATCCCAGAAGAAACAATCTTGGCACAGTCATGAAATCCAACCCCCACCCCGATAAACCAGAATTAAACCTCATGTAAAAACTAATGCAGATCTTATCAGCTGCTTGCCAACTGGTTTCTCATTAACTGAAAATAAAAAATAAAAGACACACAAAAAATCCCACTAGATGTAGGAGGAGTGGAGTGTGGATGGGGATTAGGTGCCTGTGATGTCCCCTGGGGGCCAGGCTCTGACCACACCATGGGCACGGTGGTCACATCCTCATACCTGCTCCCATACCTGCTCCCAGAGATGGGAGAAGCCAGGTGAGGGGTGCAACAGCCAGGCTGTGGCAGGGCCGGAGCGAGACCCCAGGTCTGCCTGACCCCATCAGGTTCTACTCCTGCCCCTCCCACCAGCAAAGTCCCTGTGAGGTCCAGGACTGTGTCTCTGTGCTCCCTACAGCCCAGGGAGGGCCCGGCCTGTAGTAGGCGCTCAGTGAACATTTGCTGCTGAGTGAGTGCCCACCTGCCCCTGCTCTGAGCAGCTGGCACACATCTGTCCACCTGGGCTGGTCTCCTGGGGCTGCCATATGCCCAGGGCCGCTTAGCCTCTCTCATCAGGCTCAGAGGCTGGTGGCAGGTTTGTAGGAATAGCCTGCTCCTCAGAGCCAGGGGAGGGGGCTCCTGACCTAACAATCGGGATATTTAATTAGGGCTCCAAGCTCCTTTAAGGCCCAGAAAATGCAGGTCCAAATCCCAGTTTCCTGCTGCTGGTCTCCTCAGAGAGGTGGGGAGACAGAGCTCTGGCTGGCCAACACTTGCCAGGCATCAGTCACGTCACCCCCACACCACCCTGGGGGCCATGCGATCCTAGCCACCCTGGCCATCTCTGGCCTGAGAAACTCCTGGCTTGCTGGCTCAGTGAGTGGCACTGGCACCCACAGCCAGCAGAGCAGAAACCAGGGCTTGCACTCTCTCCCTGTCCTCTCGTCCCCACCCTCAGCGTCTGCCTAATCATTCCAGCTACCCTGGCTACCCTGTCTACCACCCCTTCCTGGCAGCCAGCTGGGGAGCAGAGGCTCAGACTGTGGACTCTGGAGACCCCGGGCCTGGGTTCAAATCCTGAGCCAGCCCACAACATCTGGCGGTCCTGAGCACCTGTCTCCACACCCTGAGCCCCGGAGCCCACTCTAGTCTCTGTGGCCCCATAGTCCCATTGTGCACACTAATGGCTGGCCCGGGAGCCCTCCCCAGTGCCTAGGTGTAGGGCAAAGCTCACCACACGGAGCCCTAGGTGCCTTCCATGCCCCTGTGCCTCTGAATTCCACCGCATGGGACACCCTCTCCTGGCAGTAGCCACTAAGCAAGCTCCTCTGCCTCCTCCACCCCTCCCATGACCCCCTCTTCATGTCTCCCTGTGGCTTTAGTCAGACCTGGACACCACCCTTCTCTCTTCTGCACACTCTGACCCAGCATCTGCCTCAGATCGTCCTCCTTGGGGGTCCTGTCTGCCGCGTGGACTGTGCATTTCTCAGGGTAGGGCCTGTCCCTAGTGCAGGGCACAGCACACAGTGGCTTGGATAGCCCAGCTGACTGATGGAGCCTGACCCTGCCACCCTGCCTGGCCAAAGTCCAGCCCACTGCCACAGGACGTGCCAGGTCCAGCGTGTAGCGGAACGGGGAACGGGGCTGCCTCCCAGGTGCTTCCAGCAGATAGTTCACTGTGATGAAGTCCAGGGGCCCATGAGCACCACAAATGTGACAGCCACAGGCCCAGTCCTCAGAAATCAGAGCTTTGAGGCAAACACCAAGCCTGAGCCCTTTAATCCTAAACAGCTGAGGAATACCCAGCAAATACAGCTGACTTCCAAACCAGTAGGATGCAAAGCCCAGACACAAGGAAATCAGGCATGCTTTCTGGTTTGCTGTCTTAATGGCCAGGGATCAAGAAACGATCTGAAAATCAGTGAGCCCTGGTTGTTGGGGAAAATTGGAGGCTGAGGGTCTTGGGCAATCTACCCAGGAGGTCTCTCAGAAGCATGATTTGACTGAAGAGACTGAGATACCAGGGGCTGACTTGCCAGCCACCCTGAAGTGGTACCCAGTGTTACATCATTTTGAAGAGTAACAGGTGACTCCCACCTGCTGACTTCCAGGTGTGCTGGGCAGCACGTGAGAAACTGTGCACTTTCATCCAATCCTGTAACAATGCTGCGGAGAAGCCATAAATACGGCCACTTTGCAGATGACGAAGCTGAGGCTCAGGGAGTCAAGGGGCCAGGTGGGTGGCCCCACACCTCTGCTTGTGCCTGGACCACCTCTGCTGCACCCCAGCCAGCCTGGCCACTCATCTGCCTGTCACACTCAGCGCAGGACCTGCCTTCTCTGGACAGTCTGACCTGCCCTCTGGGCTGACCACCAAGCTCCTCCTCACCCCAAGCCCACCCCACCTCTCCATCTCAAAATAGGCCCCAGTGCTAGAGGGGCCAGCCTCCATGCCTGCCCTTGCCTCATCTCCTCCACCCACTCCATCATTGCACCCAGAAGCAGTCGTCTTCTCTCCCTCTCTCACCTGTCTACCTGGCCTCCCAGCTGCTGTTCTTCTCCACAGAGCAGTGGAAGTCACACTGTGTGACTTCTCTGCTTAAAAACCTCTGGTGGCTTTCCAGTTCACTTAGAATAAAATCGACACTGCTTAGCAGCCTCCATAAGACCTTGTACGCCCTGGCTCCTGGCATTGTCTCCTTTACCTTCTTTATCACAAGGTTTCCTTCTGTTCTTCCAATGCAACAGCTGTCCCCACCTCAGGGCCTTTGCATGTGCTGTCCCAGCCCTCTGTCTGCCTGCAATACTGTCCCCATATCTTCACATGGCCGGATCACTCAATCATTTAGCTCCCAGCTCAGGGTCCCTCCTCAGACAGGTCTTCCCTGGCATCCAGTGGCCCCTCAGTCACATTACCTTGTCTCCTATTTGCAGCATGACACTAAGTGAAGTTTTATGTGTTAATTAGGGTCTCTGTGTACTAGCTGTCTCTCCGCCAGAAGCTAGGAAAGAGGCCTGGAACAGATTTTCTCTCATAGCCCTCAGAAGGTACCAACCTTGCCCATACCTTCATCTTGGACTTATACTCTCTAGAACTGTGAGACAATAAATACCCATTGTTTAAGCCACTAAATTTGTGGCACTTTGTTATGGCAGCCTCAGGACACTAATACAAGAGGCCTCTATGAAGAGTAAGGCAGGCACCCTACCTCCTCCTGGAGAAGGCCAATAAGAATACTTCAGAGTAGGCAGTGTTCCCGCTATCCACTACAGCACAGCAAACTCCCCAAAACATAGTGGCTTAAAACAGCCATTTTGTTTTCCTCATGTATTTGTAGGTCAAGAGCTGAAGAAGGGCTCAGCTGGGCAGCTCATCTCTGATCCACATGGCATCAACTGGGGCAGCTGACACTAGAGGACTCACTTGCAAGTTGGCTTCTCCATACCTGTCTTGGTGCTCCTTGGCCTACCTACCTTTTCCTCTCCCTCCACTAGAGGATGCCTCATTCTTCAGGGCCCTTCCACATGACATGGACCTCACACAGCAGAGTGGTCTCGGGGTCATCACACTTCTTAAATGCAGCTGACTTCCAAGAGGCAGAAAGCAAAAGCTGTCAGGTCATTTAAAGGCTACTCCAGAACTGGCACATCATCCCTTCCACCATATTCTGTGAGTCAAAGCAGTCAGAGGGCCTCCCCAGATTCAAGGGGGCAGAGAAATAGATTACACCTCTTGATGGGGGAGTGGCAAGGCCATGCTGCAAAAGGTTTTGTGGGAGTGGAAGATACTATACAATTGGCCACAGGTAGATCTCTTTCAGACACAGCTCAACTTTCTTGATGCCCACCATGGCAGGGAATTGATTCAAAATGGCAGATGCTGGCTGCATGTCTCTGACTTCAAGTCAAGTGGTCACAGTGGTGTCTGGCCCCCAGCCCTGCCCTCACGGTTCCCACAGGCTGGGGCTCCAGGCAGGGTAGTGAAGGCCATGCAACAGGGATGGGCAGGGATGTGGAGCCCCAGCGGGGGTGTGGAGAGGGACACGAGGTATGTGGCACACTGGTCTTTGAGGGGAGCAGAGAGCATGTGATTTTCAGCTCAATGAATGCATGTGAAGGAATCCATGCTGGGACTCATGGTCATTAGAGGATGGGGAGACTGGACGGCCTTCAAGCCGTGGTGAACCTCCTGCAGCCCCCAGCACCCTCCTAGTTTGGCTGGTCAGCCTCTTACCATCCAATGTGGAGCATCACACACCTCTCTAGGCCAACAAAACTGCTGCTAGGAGAAAAACAGAATTTTTGAAAGCCACTTGGAAGCGATGGCCTGCTGTGTTGTCTTGCTTCCTTAGCAGAAGCAATTTCAGAACACTGGGCAGCATCCTGGACAGGAGATGAGGCTCCCTGACCTGGGGTAGTTTTTGGTAAGGGCTGGGGGAGAAACAGGCCAACTGGGCCTACCCACACCATTTGTGGGGCCCAGGGTTATAGCACAGGTGTGGACCCACCTTCCACATCATACCAACATCTAAGTATTTAAAAGCTACCATCAATCATAACGTAACACTTGTTTCATGCTCCTAACTTGACAAATTTACCTTCATACTGACCACGAAGGCTGAGTTCAGAGTTCTGGGCTAGAAGGTGATGAAGTGGGGCACCCTGGATCCTGGCTCCCGCCCTGGGCTTGCCCACCTTCTCTTCCCAACCCCTCAGCTCTGCCTTGCTCTGTGAGCCCTCATGCTGACTCCAGACCTGGGGCCAGCACCAGCACATCTGTTCCTGGTCATGCTGGTGGCACAGTCGTGACGCCACAACCTTGGTGACCTCCCCTGACCCTCCCTCCCGGGATCTAGGTGCTGGGTCACCCCATCAGGGACAGCTCACTAGACAGTGGCCCAAGCCCTAAGCCCAGACCCGCCCAGCTCTGCCCTCCTTGCCTGGTGCAGCCTGACACATCATGCCTTATTTCTTATTCCACTGCCTCCTGTGCCACACCTGGCCACCTACAACTGCACAGTTGCTTCTCGTGCCATATCCCACCTCCCAACTTTGTTTGTGCTCTGGTACTAAGTTCAAAGGAAGAGTCTTGACTGAGAGAAACACAGACTTTTTTTCCTCACTGGGCATAGGCAAAGCTGTGCTTGGACCTACAGATGTCTGCTATAGCACAGCCCTGCCTCGGCTCCCGAGACCAGGGATGCTCCCGCCTGGGCCTTGGTCCAGCCCTCTACCCCGAGTGGGCCTGCTGCAGGCCAACCAGAAGAGGAGGAAGATGACCCAACTTCAAACAGTCTGAGTGAGGGCTAAGGAACACCTCCACAACACCACCAGTGTGCAGAGCAGCCAGCTAGAGAGGTTTGCTGGAGTGCTGCTTCACAAAACCTGGAAGGATAGTTTGTAATTAGCATATTAAAGCCAGTATGCAAATCAGGGTGCTTTAAAACAGTTTGTTCTCTTAAGTACAGATGCGCCTCGCTTAAGGACCAGTATATGTTCTGAGAAATGCGACAGGTGATTTCATCCTTGTGCGAACATCACAGTGTGCACTTACGCAAACCTAGAGGGTGTAGCCTACTCCACAACCAGGCTATGTAGTGTAGCCTATTGTTCCTAGGCCGTAAACCTGCACAGCACGCTACAGTACCGAATACTGTCAGCAGTTGTAACACAATGGTAAGTACACGAATATCTTAACACAGAAATGGTACAGTAAAAATGAGGTATTATAATCTGGTGGAACCACTATCATATATGCATTCCATCATTGACTGAAATGTCGCGTTGTGGCACATGACTGTAATTCAGTCACCTCCACTGCCATCTTCCCCCTGCAGTGTACATTTACTCAGGAAACAGATGGCCCAGGTGGCTGAGAGTACCTGGGTTCAGAAAGCCCCAGGCTGCCCATCTTAGCTGTAGGAACTTCAGCCTCTCATTCCACCTTTGAGCAGCTCACTCCTCACCCAGCAAAGAGAAAGCTGAGCAAGGCTCCAGCTCCGAGGCCACACGGGTTACAGAGGTGGGAAAGCAGCCCAGGGCAGCCCCTGCACATGCCCAGGGTATGAGCACCGAGGCTGCAGCTCCAGCTGAGGTAGGGCCTTCACCTCCCCCCACCTTCCCTAACGTGGGGTGCAGGTCTCAGTCATGGGATCGGCCAAAACTTTCTTTATTCGGTGGTTGAATAGGAAGAATTCTTCCTGTGGGCCCTAATTTGGCATTAACCAGGTGCTAGATATAGCAATAGGCATTTTTCAAGCAACTCATTTTTGTTTTCCTAATAACCCTATGAGCTATACTTTATAGAGGAGAAAGATAAGCCACCTGATTAAAGCCACAGAATAGTGCTGGGGTTAAATGTGGCTCTGACTACAAAGCTCGTGATCTTTCGCCACGACCACAGTGAGGACTAGCCTATGGAAAGAATGAGGAGGACCCACAGATTACCTAGTAAACTAGATAAATTTTTATTGAAACGTCTTTATCGAGTCATGGGGAAGTCTGAAAATCTGATGGACGCTACAGCCTCGCTTCCACTGGAGAGCATCTTAGGTTCATTCATTCACTTGCTTACTCATGCCACAGACATTCACCGAGCACAGCCAAGGGCCAGGCCCTGTGCCAGGTGCAAGAGACAAAGCAGAGTCTGTGGCTTCCAGTGCTCACTTCAGGTAGGAGAAGAAACCTGCAAACGAGTGGGTGCACACACAAGCGTACCCCCCACAGATACATCAGTGATATGTGCAATGAAGATAGAGGAGAGGGAGGTTGTTCTCGGTGGGCCAGGGAGGCAAGAGTGGCTGGACCAGGTGGGAGCAGTCCCAGGTAAGAAGTGTCAGATATGGCTGCGTTCCGACAGGCTCGGTGGCGGAGCAGGCATGGGGGTGGGGGGATCGAGGCCAGACACCTTCTCAGCCAGGCTCCTCCAGCATCTGAGCACAAGGGCACTGAGGTGGCCCTGAAGCCTCATCCCCAAAAGGGTTACAGGCCCCCAAATAATCACCGAGTAATCTCCATAGACACAACATCTAAAACTCGAAGTAATCTAATAGTGAAATGTTTTGCACTTTTGTTTTTCCCACAAGGCCTCGGGGAACCTCTCAAATCCCTTTGGCCCCAAACACTAGGGAGCAGAGATGGAAAGAAAGAGAAATTCGACCGCTCCAGGCTCCCTTTCCAGCTCTGCCAGCCCTAATGGATGTGTGTCCTTGGAAAAATCGCCTGCCCTTCTGTGAAAGGAGGGGCAGACCCGAGGGTCCCCCTGCTCCACTGTACGAGGATCTGGCCTCCGCAGCTGGCTCCATGCCCCTGTGGCCTCTCAGACTTCAGAAATACCCATGGGCTGGGCCCGGCCTCTGACCCTCCCATCCCCAGAGTGAGCCTCCGTCCCCAGGGTGCCTCTAAAGTGTCACAATTTATTCTCCAAATGCAAATTGTGGCTCCATCTAAGTCCTTCAACAAATATGTACTGACTTTTGGACCAGGGGCTCTGGAATCAGACCTATGTTCCAACCAGGGCTCTGCCACTTACCACCAGCAGGACCCGGGAGGGCACCATGAGCCTTGGCACTTGTGTTCTTATCTGTAACAGGCCTGATTAGGGGACTCCGTGGAGCCTCAGCAAGTGCATCCACGACAGGCCCTCAACACGTGGTATTTATCATTAAGGTCCCCACTGCAGAGGTCACCCACTGAAGGGGATGACGACTGGTCTCAGGGCTGATCATTCTGCCCACAGTAGCTTCCCTACCTGGCTTCTCCTAAGAACACCTTCTTTGAGGTCAAAGCCAACTTAAAGGTCGCATCCTTTGGGAAGCGTCCCTGTTCTCCATAGGGAACCGCGTGCCCGTGTGCCTCACAGGCCTGCTGTGATGGCATATGTCATGTGTCCTTGTAAGGCCTTACCTACAAGTCTGCCCACCACACGACTGTGAGCACCTAGAGCCCAGCCTGGCCCCATGCCCACAGCCACACCCTCGTCAGCTGAGGATGCTGACGAGGACCCGGCAATGGCAGCAATCACGAGTGTCAACTACTGCTTGGCTCCAGGTGCTTCACGTGCATCAGCTGATTTCACTGTTGTGACACCCCTGCAAGGCAGGACTTACTCTTTCTTACATAACAGATGAGAAGACCACCTCTGAGAGGCTTGTCCAAAGCACACAGCCAGACAGGGTGGAGCATAGATGTGAAGCGAGTCTCTCTGACTCACGCCAAAGCCATGCTTTTCCCACTCTGCCGATGCTTCCTGAGGCGAGCTGAGCTAATCAACTTAATGCAGGTAGAAAATGCAAACTGCCACGAGAGAAGAGTGTTTTCTACTGACACCAACAGAGCGGCTGCCCCAGGAAGTGCCCTGTCCTCACAAGGGTCCCAGCCCCGACGGGGTGGCCTCCAAGGCTGGGTGAGAGGGGTCCAGGTAGAAACTCGAGCAGGTACGGGTGGGAATGGGGGGAGAGAGAGAAGATTCCAGATGGAAAAAACAGATGAGCTGCGATGCAGAGGCAGAGACGTGGGTTTGAGCTGCAGTAAGTGGCCTCTTTGGCTGGGCCCAGATTCTGCACAGAGACAAGGGAAATAACAAATAGGATGGGTCCTTCATCAAAGAAGAAACATGAGCAGCCGATAAACATGTGGCAAAAGGCCAAGCCTCGCCAGTAATCAAAGAAAGCAGATTGAAAGGCTGCAATGCCATTCTTTTTGACCTAGTAGACTGGCACAGATTTTTAAGGAAAATAAAAGCTATTGCTGGCAAGAGTCAAGGGAAATGGATATTTTCATACACGGCTGATTAGAGTCTAAAAGCTGTAATATTTATGGAGGGCAATCTCATAATAAGTAGCAAACAGCCTTGAAAAATATATAGACCCTTTGACTCAGCAATTTAACTTCTAGAACATTATTAATATGGGAAGATTTATAACATGGGCAGTGTTATAATATAACGCTGAGGAATGGGAAACTACCTATAGGCCAAAAATATAAGGGGATGGGCTGAATAAATCAGGGAACATTAGTATAAAGGAACACTATGCAGACATTAAAAATCATAATTCAGATGCATATTTGGCATGGAAAGAGAGTGACTATATATATTAAGCAAAGGCATAGTTATATACCCAATGTTCATTTATGTCTCATTTTTATAAAATATGTACAGAGAAAATAATTAGATAACACATACCTATTGGTTAGTAGTTACCATCTCTGGATGGTAGGATTTCTGGTGATATTTAATTTCTACTTTGTGTTCACCTATGATTGCTATTTTTCTATTAATACAATGAACATGAATTACTTTTTCATTTTAATTTGTTAACAGGAGTTATCTGAACAGAGAGAGCTCATAGCTCACTTTTATTATAATCTTTGCATAATTGTATTAAATGTATATTAATATATGTCACAACTAGTGTTACAGGCTGTATTACGACCCCAAAAAAATTCCTATGTTGAAGTCATAAAACCCAGTATAGTACCTCAGCATGGGACTGTATTTGGAGGGCATTCAAAGAGGTAATTAGGGTAAAATGAGGCCCTAGATAAGCCCTAATCCTCTATGACCAGTGTCACAAGAGGAGGAGATTCGGACACGGACACACAGAGAAGGAAGAGCACGTGAAGACACAGAGAAGGTGGCCATCTACAAGCCAAGGAGAAAGGCCTCAGGAGAAACAAACTCTGCCAACACCTTGATCTTGAATTTCCAGTCTCCAGAACTCAGAACTAAATTGCTGTTGTTTAAGACATCCATACTGTAGTGCTTTGCTATGGCAGCTCTAGCAGACTAATACAGTAGCCCCCTGTTACCTGCAGGGCCATGACCCCCCAGTGGATGCCTGAAACCGAGGAGAGTTCCAAACCCTATTTAGAACATGGTTTTGGATCAGATAATACAGAGGTGACTCATGGGTGGGCAGTGCAGACGGCATGGATATGCTGGACAAAGGGATGATTCACATCCCAGGCAGGATGGAGTGTGACAGCGTGAGATTTCATCATGCCACTCATAACAGTGCACAATTTAAAACTTACAAATTGTTTATTTCTGGAATTTTCCATTTAATGTTTTCATACTGCAGCTGACTACAGATAACTGAAACCTTGGAAAACAAAACTGTGGATAAGGAGGGGGACTTCTGACATTTTTAAAAAGAAAGGAATGCAAACACAGAATATAATCAAAAATAAAATTAAGAATAAAAATAAAATTAAACAAAACATAACTACCCAAAGTTTTAAAATCAAAAGCAGATACAGTGACACTGCTCTTATATGATCAGAGAAGATGAGTGTGGAACTACTATTCTAGAGCATTCGCTATATTTTAGGTAGAGCATAAATTACTTTTATTAATATATTGATATTTTACAAATTATTTAAAATGTGTTTTAAAAAAGAAAAAATACATATAGGTACCAATCCACCAATCATTTACTCAGCAGCTGCTGAGGGAGTGCCTCGCAGGTGCTGGGCCCTGACCTACAGCAGTGACTATGACAGTCATGACCAAAGCTCCTGCAGCTCCCCGGGCAGGCAGTTCTGCCACTTGCCAGAGCAGGGCCAGGCTCAGTGGGCCATGCTGACTCCACTGGCCTGGCAGCCCCCCATCCGCCCTGGGCGGGCTCCAACAAGGGGCCCTCTGCGAGAGCTGGACACCCACCTGTGCTGCGCTTGCCTTTTGAGGACCCTTCATTTCCTAACACGCCCACAGCACTGCCCCTCTCTTTATTCCCAGCAGCCTGGAGCGGAGGGCAGTGGCAATGAAGCCCGGCCTCTATGGACAGTGTCCTGTGGCTCAGACCCCTGGATAGAGGCCCAGCTGCCACCTCCTGATCTCGTGCAGTGGTGGGACCTCCCACTCGAAGCCGCCTTGGCTCCTGGAAGCCTGTCCTCCAGCACAGAGGGGCTCTGTCCCCCTCTCCAAACTCACATTTCTTTCCAGATTCTACTTCTTAGCAGAGAGTGGAGGATATAGAGACTCACAGTGGGAATGTCGTCTTACTGATGGTCGCCGGCATAGCTTTACAAATGTCACAGGAGAGAGAAGCGCTCTCATCAGACAGGCCTGGCTCTGCACTGGGCCCCGTCATTCTCCAGCTCTGTGGCCTTGGAAAGTAACATGAACTGTGCCTCCACTTTTTCAGCTCTAAAATGGGACAAGCAGCACCCAGCCAAGTGCTTAAATGTGGCCCTAGGGTGAACGCACTTGGCCAGTGTGTGGTATTCCAGGGAAGGAGGACACGCGTGGTAGACACCCTTTTCCTGAAGAAGTGGGGCAAGGGGGTGACTTCATTAAGAAACAGCAGTAAATTCAACAATTTGAAAATGGAAAGGAGGTAGAGTTATGAAACGAGATGCAATGATCCCTTAGCATGGCGGGGGAAACCATTCAGCAACCCAGGCCCCAGCCAGCAGAAGGGAAATTCCAGAACACAGCAGTGCAGGAAGGTGACTGAGGACAGGTCCACTGCCAGAGACCTTGCGCAGAGGCTCGTCCTGCACTGGCCCAAGGGGTGTAGGGGAGAGGGTCACCAGACTTCTGACACATCTGGGTTTCTGGGACCTTCCCGCAGGAGCCTCCGGGCAAGTGGAGAAAAGAGTTCGGTGGGGTATTGGGCCTAGAAAGTGCACTCCTGGGGAGGCAACGCACTGGCCCATGGCCAGCCCACACCCTGCCTTCACCTGCAGTGCCTCCTGTCCCTGCCCCTGCACCATCTGGAAGATTCTCTGTATACCTGCACAACTGGGGAGCACCTACCTGCCCACTACTGCCTCTCCGAGGGCGGGCCTGGCTCCCAGGAAACTGTGGCACCAAACTTAATTTGTCTGACACTTAATATATCATCCTCTGCCCACACCTGCTCCCTCTCCAAGGTCCCCATGTCAGTGAACGGTGCCACCCAGTGCTCCCAGGAGCAACCTGGCATTATCCCTCATGCTTCCCCATACCTGATTTCAAACTAGTCACCAGGTCCTGCCCATGACAGCTGATCCCAGTCAACACCAGCGGCCAAACTGGACCCGAGCACCCTTCGTCTGTGCCTCTGGAGCCTGCAGGCCCGGCCCAGGGCAGGGGCACAACAGCTAGATTTCAGTAGTGGCACCAAGCACTCCTTAAACACAAGCTCTTCTGAAATAGGGGCTTTGGTGTATACTTTGAAATAAAAAAAACACACAGCAGAGAAAACGGAGGTGTGGCCAGGTCCCTGAAGAATGATCATCTGAACCAGCTTCCACAGAGGGAGAGACAGGCAGACTCAGCCTCCGTGGCAGACTCAGAGGGCAGCACGGACATTCGCGGTGTGAATGGGATCAGCGTCTGGGTGTCAGTGACTCCAGCCTGTGTGTGTACCTGAGCTGAATCTGCCTGTGCAGCTCTCCTGCCAGGCCAGGCAGCCTCAACCTCCCAGGTCAGGTGTGTCCAGTAGACACAGGAGCTTGAATCCAGGGCCCACAGCCGTCCTTGCCTGCCAAGAGATGGGAGCAGAAGAGGTCTCTCCCCTGGCACAAATCCGGATGGCTGTCCAGGTTGGTTGGGCAGGAAGATGACTCAGCTAGCAGTGACAGCCCCTTTGGTGAAAACTTAATTAAACTGCAGCCTGGCTCAGAGGGACGGAAGGGGCGCTGGCTGCTTAAATGTTGCTAATGGCTATCGATTTGTCCCGCCAATCTCTGAGGCCTATATATAGCCTGCTTATAAAATTACTCGGGATCCAAATGGAAGGTGATCATTAATCAAGACAAACAGCCCACATGGTGCACACGTGCTTACAGGCATGCACGTGCGCCAGGTAAACACACTGACAGGCAGGTCTGAGGTCTGTGCAAGCAGCCAGAGAGGCCCATTCTGGGGAAGGGAGAGGCCAGGTGGAGCGTCCCCTGGCGCCTGATCCTCTCATTCACATCACAGGAATTCAGCAAGGGAGAGAGTATTGTCCCCATTTTCCAGACAAGGAAACAGAGGCTCAGGGCTCAGTGACTGGCCCATAGGCACCCTTCCAGCTCCTTGTCGGGAGGCAAGAGATGGGCAGTCACTCCTTGCTTTAGAAGGGGCGGGGGGCCAAGGAGTCAGGGACTGGCCACTTTCTCCCAGATGCCCCGTCCTTCTTGGTGGAGTGAAGGAGAGGGCGCAGATTAGTCCCCTACAGGGGACAGGCGCTGCATGTGGGGGCTTGCGAGCTCACTGAGTGCCTGGCAGCCCTTGCTCTCAGGAGCTACAGAGTCTTGTTGGAGGGGAAAGTGGGCATGAGGGGCCTTGGAAGGGACTCACCCAACAGTCCCCAAGCCCTTCACTCCAGCCATCACCACAGCTACCATCTCAGCCCACACACCTGGGTCCTGAGCAATGAATCCCATGCTCTGCCCATGTCTTCAGGGCTTCCCCTTCTCCATGGGCCTGGTCCACACAGCTGGCCCCACCACCCCTGCCTGGGGTCCTCTGCCCATCTCCCTGATAACACTTGGGGTTCCCAGGACCGCAGCTGAGACCAGGTGTATCTCTGCAGAGCAGTCTCATGGAGCTGGTGGGGCCACGGGCTGAGACGGCTGCATTTCTTTCCAGCCTCAGGCCTGTTCTCCCCAACGTGACACCTGTCCCACAGGCCCACAGCTAATGCTTCCCGCCTGGGCCCTCTCACCACGGCTGTGGGTCCTGGGGCAGGGCCTTGCCCTGACGGAGTGCCAGCTTCCTCAGCAGTAACACGGGCTGCACCTGCCTGGCAGGCGGGGCTGTGTGAAGTGAATCACCCCAGCACGATGCCAGGCACAATTCCTCATGCCGGTGGCTACAACAGTTTTAGCAAAAATCCAGAGTAAAAGCTAGAGGGTATTTAGTGCTAATGGGATCATTAAAATGAACACAAATGAAGACAAAGTTCCCAATGGCTGCCAGAGGCCCTGATGACACCTGTGCAGTTTGTCCTGAGCTCTAAAATCACTGTCCTGGAGCAGACAATGCAGCGGACAGACAGGACTGAGCTCTGCCATGATGGGAACCCGAGGAGATGATGGGGTGAGTTCTCCGCTCGGACGGGCCTCAGAGGTTGCTGGGACAGCTGGGTCCCTAGACTGAGCCACATGGTGACAGCAGCTTCCTGCTTACCTACACCGTCCCTCCTGCCTTATGCTCGGAGACCTCCAGGACCTTCGCCTGCAGCCTACAGCCCTGGCTCCCAGGAGGTCTGCCGCCTGCCCTCGCAGGCCCTCGCCACCCATTCGCTCAGCCCAGCAGCTAAACCAAACTAACCACCACCTCTGAGGGCCTCTGTGCACGTGTGCATGGCAGTCCCTTTGCCTGAAACCAACCAATCAACCAATGCATCCATTCATCCAATGACTCTTAATTCAGCTCCTCCTATGTGCCTGGCACTCTTCTAGAAAGAAAACTAAAATTTTTAGAAATAAAACAAATAGAAGGACAAAGTGCCTGTTTTCATGGAGCTCACACCCTAGTGGGGAAGGCAGAAAACACTCAAGTGTCGTCTTCCACGTTGGGTAGCGCTCAGCTCCGTGGAGGAAAGTGAGACAGGGTGGGAGAGGGTGACTGGTGCTGTTGGAAAGGGTGCCCAGGGCAGGCCGGAGCTGCGCGTGAGTGAGCATGACAGGGCAGGCGTGAAGGATGGCGGGAGACTCTCACGCCTGCTCCGGGTGAGATGGGAAAGGCAGCCTGGGTTTAGCAGAAGACTCACTGCCTGATTTATGGGTCCGAGGCCTCTCAGGCCGCTGTGTGGGAAGAGACTGTGGGTGGTGACACAGAGTGGGGACAGAAGGAAGGCCCTAGAAGGAGCCCAAGGGAAACCCAAGGATGGAGGCGTGGACTGGGGGTGTCGTGGGGCTGGTCAGCCTTGGGGGGGCGGGGCCACATGTGTGCATATATATCTGCGTGTATCTACCTGCATGTGCGTGTGTCTGCACGTGTCCACGTGTGTGTGTCCACACTGGGGTGGCCTGCCTTCTCCCCACACATGGCCTCATCTGTCGTGACCTTCCAGCCCACTCATGCATCATCACCCTGGGTGGACCAGCTCTTCTCACAGACCAGCGGCAGCTGCACCCTGTCTTCTCAGCCCCAACTCCCCACCTTGGGACAGGCGCTGTGTTTCCTGTCTCCCAGGGTCAGAATCTGCATGTGGCAGGGAGTAGGTGCTTAGTAACAATTACCGAAGGAATGAGGACATCTTCCTGTCAACTCTGAGAGCGCCTTATTATCATTAATTATTGAAATTATTATTTCCTGATAAGGACAGGAAGGGTCAGCAAGGGAACAGAGTCTCTCCAACCAACAGGCGAGGGACAGAGCAGATCTCAGCTCTTCTGGCCCAATCCCTACCCCTGCCCATGGCACACACTTTGGGGAGTCCTGGGGGTGAAGAACATACTGTGACAACAGCAAAGTCTACAAGTCACGGGAACAGGAAACAGAGGGAAACACCCACGGCATCATGCCACCCCGGGCCAATGCTTGGTGGAAAAGCAGGTGAAGGCTACAATTAAGGGGTCCCCAGGGCTCTGGTCCCAGGAATGTCCACGAGCTGGGGGGCCCAGAAGACATTCTCAAGGCTGTCGTGGAACTTGCTGGAAAGCATGGGACTCTACGCATGCCCACATCCCCCCGGGGGCCCAGAGGCCACCCCAGGCCTCTTCCTTCCCGTTGGCTGGGGGCTTTGAGGGGTGAGCTCTCTTGGCTCACTTCTCGAATAAAAGCAAACTAGACTAGAATATTGCTGTCTGGGGCCCAAGATCCGGGGCCCGATTATTCATTCGTTTTGTGTCTTCCATTCCTGTAAACATTTCCCCTTTTCACAAGCTGATAAATTGGCTTTTCCCAGAAACTCTTAGAAAAGGGCCTTTGGCCCCAGCTGGACACAGCATATTGCTCAGGGCTGGAATCACCAGCCACTCTTCTGGGGCTCTGGGAAGTGGAAGGGTGTGGGCCAGCTCTGGCCCGGTGCCCACCCAGGGCTGAGTCCAGAGAGGGTCTGAGGGCTGGCTTGGTTGTCCCTGTGCAGATCTGGCCTGGTCTGGCCAGGGTGTGAGCATAGAGCCTGGGCTGTGACTCTGCAGGCTGGGGTCACTCCCTCTTACTGGCCACTTCCCTCTTTTCCCACCACCCCATAGAGTGAAGCCCAAACTCTGGAGCCTTCAGAGGGCTGCCAGACCCCAGCTGAGATGAAGTGCTTGGTCCTCTGTCCTTCCTGCCCAGCACCTGGGCCTCACCGTGTCCTGTGCATGGAATGTCCCCTCCATTTCTGCCACTGAGATTCAACTCTGCCTTGGGGCCCACTTGAGGCAGGCCCCCTCCTGAGTGCCCTCAACTCTGGGATGCCAGGCTGCCCAGGGCCTTGTGGCCCCTGCTGCTTTCCACTCCCAAGTCATCCATCCCCTTTCACCAGGCACTTTCAGAGGTCTTGGGCATTAGTTAGCTGCCATCCCTGACACTTCCTCATGGAGGACAGGAGGATGAGGCTGGGCGGACTCTGACAGGCCTACTTGCTAGTCAGTGAGGACATGCTTCCAGCCAGAGTTCTTCCTGCCCCTCAGGCTCCCTCGCCTGTGCACCAACGCCAGGCTGCAGCCTTCCTAGGCAGACGACTCGGTGCACAGATCCACTCGCCACACGAGGCGAACCCAGCAGGACTCAACAGGGGAAAGTCAGTTGCTGCGTGACATCATCCTGCTCGTCACAACACAGTATTGACCCGGCTGTCCTCTGTGACCCAAAGAGAAGACAAGCCAAATTGCAAGGACAGGACAGCACAGAGGTGAAGACAAATGCCTGTTACCCAGGGGTTTACAGCGGTTGTTTACACAAAGGGGATGCATTTCAACTCATTCAGGAAATAGGAGCTTAATTAGAAAATTGCCTAATTAGGAAAGCACAGTGACCACCATAGTGGCCCAGTGGCCTCCCTTGCAGCTGCACCCGAACCTGGCCTCCAAAGCGGCTTCTGCCACGCAGCTCAGAGCCTACAGGATTTTGGTCCCATGGTCTGCCTGTGTGCATGTGTGTGCGTGCACACAAACAGGGAAAGGCACATGTGTGCTGGCTTCAAGAGTTCACTATGGGATAGGCTCCCAAGTCACAAAAGTAATCATAAATTATACCCAGGAAAGGACTATAAGTAAAGTTCCTCAGGGAAACCAAATATGATTTTGAGGCAATAAAAGCAGAAGTCCACCGTGCCTCTGAATCCATATAAAATGACAATATAATCATTTTTCCTTCAGCTGCAGATTGATGAGAATGGGGCTGTGCCTTGAGTCGCTGCAGCTCCACATGCTAGTCCCGCTCACCTGTGACCCCTCAGCTGCACCCTGACCTATTCCCAAACACTCAGGTTCCAGCTGCACCAGGCTCCTCCACTCTCTGAACACACCAGTACAGTCTTTCACCTCCAGGGCCTCCTGCGCTGATCATCTTTTAAGAGACAGTTCAACTGCTACCTTCTCTGGGAAGTGGTCTCCTTCTACCTCATGGTCAAAATCAAACATGATCTTCTTTTCTATGGATTTCCATTCTGGTGCTTAGCAGAAAGTATTTTGGTTGTACATCTACCTCTATTAGACCACATGCTCCTCAGGGGCAGTGCTGAGCAGGGTCTGGTGGATACTCGATGCTTAGTAAATATTTGCTAAATGGATGATAGAGAGCTTTATTTTTCTTAAGTTTACCGAAGAGGATTGTTAAAATTCCTTAGGTCTGGGTCCAAATAAGCCCCAGAGGGAAAAGCGTACACCTATTTTATTTACTGTGTTATCCCCACAGACTTCTAGAGACTAGGTAAATGTTTCCTGAATGAGCAAATAAATGAATGAATGATTTTCTCCTTGACAATAAAGATTTCCTAGATGATTCATTCATCTTGGCCATGAGACTTCTTACATATTAATGTGCATGTTGGCAAAACAAAATCTTATCAAAACATTTAGAGTGAAAGGGATTTCTGTTTCCAGCCAAGATGGAGTAACAAGGACAGATTTACCCTCCTCCTAGAACGAACAAAACAAAACAATAAAACAGAGAAAATATATGAAACAATGATTTCCAAGACACTGGCCATTAGGCAACGAAGAATAGTGAGACAAGACACAAATGAAGTAAGCCCTATGATTATCCTGCTCACTGTCTTAAAGCAGTTGTGAGGCCATAGCACAGGGAGTGGGGACCTCACAGGGACCCCTAAAGTCTCTGTGAGTTGAGGAGATGAAACTCAGAGTCTAGGAAGGTGAAGATAGCTAACATTTACAGGACAGAATGCTGGAGAGGAGAGAAGAGAGCTGGAGAGGGAGAGGGGACGAGAGAAAGAAACTACAGAGATCGGTGGAGGGTTCCCTTAGGTGTTCAGCAAGACACTGAAAGTCCCCACAGCTGGGGGCAAAAAACACCTGAGAAGATTATAGGAAAAAGTACCTGATACTCATATAGAGCCAGGAATAGTGCCTGTTCTTATCAGTCAGATAACAGAACAACAGTATTCTTAAGGCATCAATTAGTACACTTAGAAAGCTCTTGCATTAGTAGCGGGGAATAATTAGCTCCAGACTAAACATTGTGCTAGTCCTGCCTAAAACATCCTAAAAGCAGAACTCAAAATGACATAACTGTTGTTTTTTTTTTTTTTTTTTTTTGAGACAGAGTCTCACTCTGTTGCCCTGGCTAGAGTGAGTGCCGTGGCGTTAGCCTCGCTCACAGCAACCTCAAACTCCTGGGCTCAAGCGATCCTCCTGCCTCAGCCTCCCGAGTAGCTGGGACTACAGGTATGTGCCACCATGCCCAGCTAATTTTTTCTATATATTTTTAGTTGTCCAGATAATTTCTTTCTATTTTTTTAGTAGAGACTGGGTCTCGCTCTTGCTCAGGCTGGTCTTGAACTCCTGAGCTCAAAAAATCCGCCCACCTCGGCCTCCCAGAGTGCTAGGATTATAGGCGTGAGCCACCGCGCGAGGCCTTATAACTGTTTGAGTAATTCAACAGTATCCCAGTTTCTCAAGGATATTTATATCCAGAACCCAAGAAAATAAAATTTATAATGTCTGGCATCTAATGAAAGATTACCAGGCATGCAAAGAAACAGAAAAATATGACTTACAATGAGGAAAAAAGCAACTAATCAAAACATGCCCAGAACTGACACAAATGTTAGAATTAGCAATGAAGACATAAAAATAGTTATTATAACCGTATTTAATTTGTTCAAAAAGTTAAGTAATGACATAGAAGATACAAAAATAAACCAAATTGAACTTATATGTTAAATGAAATGTACAATATCTGAGATAAAAAATGAACTGGATAGGATTAACAGATTAGACCTTACAGAAGAAAACTAAGTGAACTTGAAGACATAGCAATAAAAAGTATCCAAAATGAAACAGATAAAAAAGTTTATAAAAAGAACATCAGTAAACTCTGAGACAATTTCAAGTTGCCAAACATAGCTGAAGTTGGAGTCTCCTGGAAGATAAGAAAGTGGAGGGGGACATAGAACATAATTAAAGAAATAATGGCCAAAAATTTTCCAAAATTCATGAAAACTCATAGATCCAAGAAGCTAAACAAACCCCAAGCACAAAAAATATGAAGTAAACTACACCAAAGCACATTATAATCATACTGCTCAAATCCAGTGATGAAGAAAGAACCTTAAAGCAGCCAGAGAAAAAAAGACATGCTATATACAGAGGAGCAAAGATAAGAATGAGAGCCAATTCTTCATCACAAACACTCTAAGAGAGGTGACAGTGAGCAACACCTTAAAGTGCTGGCTGGGTCAGGGAGAATTAGAATTAACCTAGAATTCTGAATGCAGCAAAAATCAACTCTTTCAAAACATAAGGTGAAGTACAGACTTTTTCAGAAATACAAAAGCAGAAAAAATGCAGCAGCAGATCTGCATTATCAGAAATGTTAAAACAAATTCTTTTAGGCAGAAAGAAATGACACCATACAAATCCGATAAAGGGCTGATAACTAGAATCTACTTAGAACTCAGGAAAATCAACAAGAAAAAATCAAACAACCCTATCAAAAAGTGGGCAAAGGACATCAACAGAAACTTTTCAAAAGAAGACAGAATAATGGTCAAAAAACCTATGAAAAAATGCTCAACATCTCTAATCATCAGGGAAATGCAAATCAAAACCACAAGGAGATGTCATTTATCTCCAGTGAGAATGGTCTTTATCAAAAA
>NW_012148396.1:8618475-8637414 GCF_000956105.1 Propithecus coquereli
TTTGCAGATAACACGATTGTCTATGTAGAAAACCTAAAAGAACTGAATAAAAAAAGACTCCTGGAATGAATAAGTAATAATTACAAGGTTGCAGGATACAAAGTTAATATATAAAAGTCAATTGCTTTCCTATAAAACAGCAATTAACAAGTAAAACTTGAAATTAAAAACATAATATTAGCACCCCAAAAATGAAATACTGAGAGATAAATCTAACATATTTTTATACAAGATCTACATGAGGAAAACTACAAAACTTCGATGAAAGAAATCAAAGAAGAACTAAATAAATGGAGAAATATTCCATGTTCATGGATGGAAAGAGTCAATATTGCCAAGATATCAGTTCTTCCCAACTTAGTCTATAGATTCAATGCAATTCCAACTAAAATCCCAGAATGTTATTTTGTGGACATTGAGAAACTGATACTAAAGTTTATATGGACAGGCAAAAGACCCATAATAGCTAACACAATATCAAAGGAGAAGAAAAAAGTCAGAGTACTGACACTACCCTACTTTAAGACTTGCTATAAAGTTACAATAATCAAGACAGTGGGCATTGGTAAAAGAATATACAAATAGATCAGTGGAAAAGAACAGGGAGTTCAGAAATACACCCCTGTCAATACAGTCAACTGATCTTTAACAAAGGAGCAAAGGCAATAAAATGGAGAAAAGAGGGCCTTTTCAACAAATGGTGCTGGGACAACTAGACATTCACATGCAAAGAAATTAATCTACATACAGACTTTATACCCTCCAAAAAAACAGCTCGAAATAGATCACAGACCTAAATATAAAATGCAAAACTATAAAACTCCTAGAAGATAACACAGGAAAAAAACTAGATGACCTTGGGTATTACTTTTTGTGTGCTATACGCCAAACCACTGGGCTAAGTACCAGGGATACATGAACAATAGGACACTGTTGTTAAAAATAACACAGTAGGGTAAGGTTTTGACAGTATTATGATGACATTTGTCCAGGAACACAGAAATGTCCATTGTCTGTGCTTCCCCAGCCACACTTCCCTGCAAGGTTCCTGAAGGAAGTACATGTATGGAGGATGCAGTGATGGAAAGCAAAAGGTCACTGTTGGCTGAGATCAAGAAGCTAGATGCAACATTTTAGATGCAACACCAAAGGCATGATTCATGAAAGAAAGAATTGGTAAACTGGGCTTCAATAAAATTTACGGCTTAAGCTCTATGAAAGACACTGTCAAGAGAATGAAAAGATAAGCCATAGAGTGAGAGCAAATATTTTCAAAGACTTATCTGGTAAAGGACATATTTTGTATAACTGTAATCCAAAATATACAAAGAACTCTAAAAACTCAATGACAAGAAAATGAACAACTTGATTAAAAATGGCCAAAGAACTGAACACACACTTCATCAAATAAGAAAAAATGATGGCAAATAAGCACACGAAAAAATGTTCAACATTATATGTCATTAGGGAATTACAAATTAAAACAACAATGAGACACCACTACACACTTATCAGAATGGCCAAAATCCACAACACTGACAACACCAAATGCTGGCTGGTTGCAACATAAAATGGTACAGCCACTTTGGAAGATAATTTGTTGATTTCTTACAAAACTAAACATACTCTTACCATATGATCTAGTACTCATGCTCATTGGTATTTACCCAAATGAATTTAAAAACTTATGTCCACACAAAAACCTACACACAGATGTTTATAGCAGTTTTATTCATCATTGCCCAAACTTGGAAGCAAACAAAATGTTCTTCAATAGGTGAATGGATAAACTATAGCACATACAGATAATGGAATATTAGTCAGCACCAAAAAGAAATGTGTTATCAGCCATGAAAAGATATGGAGGAAACTTAAATGCATATTACTAAGTGAAAGAAACCATCCTGAAAAGGTTGGCATTCCAACATTAGCATTCCAACTATATGACATTCTAGAAAAGGTAAAACCATAGGGGTTAGGGATAAATAGGCAGAGCACAGAGGATTTTTTAGGGCAGTGGAACTATTTTGTATGATACTCTAATTGTAGATACATGACATTATACATTTGTCCAAATCCATAGAATGTACATCACCAAGAGTGAACTCTAATGTAAACTATGGACTTTGGGTGATATTGACGTGTCAATGTAGGTTCATTGATTGTAACAAATGTACCACTCTAGTGTGGGATGCTGAAAGTATTAGAGGCTGTGTATGTACATGGTGGAAGGTACAGAGTATATGGGAACTCTGTACTTTCCGCTCAATTTTGCTGTGAACCTGAAACTGCTCTAAAAAATAGTCTATTAAAAATAATGGAATCATAAAAATACTCAGTGAAACCAAGATAAGGCAGGAAAAGAGAAAAACAAAGAACAGCTGAGAAAGACAGAAAACAAATAAAAAATGATAGACTTAAACCTGAGCGTATTAATAATCACATTAAATATAAATGGACTAAATGCAAATGGACGTAATAAAAGGCAGAGATCGTAAGGATAAAAAAAAGCAAGTGCTTACCAAAAAAATGTACTTTAAATATAAAGAAACAAATAGGTTCAAAGGAGTAAAGGCTGGAATAACATCAGAACAACTGATATTATAAAGAATGACATTTCTTAAGTATAAAGGGGTCAATTCATCAAAGAAGACATAAGAATCCCAAATTATGTACCTAATGACAGATCCTCCAAATCATCTGAAAAGTTTTATTCCATTAAATTTGATAACTTAGATAAAATGGATAAATTCCTTGAAAGACACACACTACCAAAGCTCACTAAAGAAGAAACAGATAACCAGAATATTCTTTAATATATCTAGTAAATAAATTGAATTTGTAGTCAACATCTTTATCAAAAAGGAACTCCAGGCCCAGATTATTTCACTAGTAAATTCTACCAAATATTTTAGAAAGAAAGAATACCAGTTCTTTACAAACTCCTCCACAGAATCAAAGAGGGAATACTTGCCAACTCATCCTGAGTCCAGCATTACCCTCATGCCAAAACCAGGCAGAAACATTACAAGAAAACTACTAATATTCCTTATAAACATAGATGAAAAAATTTTAAAAAGTTTTTTGGGAAGCTGAATTCAACATGTATGAAAAAATATATATTATTACCAACTGAAGCTTATCTCAGGAGTGCAAGGTTGGTTTAGCATTTGAAAATCAATCAAGGTACTTCATCATATTAACAAATTAAAAAAAGAGAAACCATATGACCATCTAATAGTTGAAAAAGCATGGGACATAATCCAATATTCATTCCTGGTTAAAACTCTCACCAAGCTAGGAATAGAAGAAAATTGCCTCAACTTGCTAAAGGGCATCTCTGAAAGCCTACAAATATGATACTTAATGGTAGAAGACTCAATGCTTCCCCCTCAGATCAAGAACTGGGTGAAATGTCTTACTCTCACCACTTCTACTCAACATTACACTGGAAGTTGTAGATAAGGAATAAATAAAAGCATCAGATTGGAAAAGAAGTAAAATCGTCTTCATCCTCACAGGCCATGATCGACTTTGTAGGAAATCCAACAGAATCTTTAAAAACAGCTACTAGACTAATATGTAGGTTTAAAAGGTTGTATGATATAAGATTGACATATAAAAATCAATTCTATTTCTATATACCAGCAACAAACAATTGCAAATTAAAATTTAAAAAATAATACAATTTATAATAGCATAAAGGATATGAAATACTTAGGGCTAAATCCAACAGATGATGTGCAAGACTGATACATGAAAATCTACAAAACACTGTTTAGAGAAACTAGAGATGGCTTAAACAAGTGAACAGATATATCTTGATCACAGTTATAAAAACTCAAGATGTCGATTCTCTCCAAATTGATCTATATGTTCAACATAATTCCAGTTATCAGGCTTAAAAAAAAACTAGAAAGTGACAAACTGATTAGAAGATTCATATGGAAATATAAAACCTAGAATAGCCAAAATATGATCTGACTTCAAGAGTTTTCCATACAGCTATGATAATTAAGACTCTGTGGTACTAGCTTCAAGATAAACAAGCAGATCAATAAAACTGAATACATAGTCTAGAAATAGATCCACACATACATGGACAAATGATTTTTGACAAATGTGCAAAAGCAATTCAGTCAAGAAAAGACAGTCTTTTCAACAAACGATGCTGCAACAATTGAATATACACATGCTAAAATGAACTTCAATCCCTACTCTGTACCATATAAAAAAATTAACTCAAAATGAATCAAAGACCCGAATGTAGAACCTAATACTATAAAACTCCTAGAACACCTGGGAGAAATTCTTTGGGTGAGGCCAAGATTTCTTAGATACAACACCAAAAGCACACTCAATAAAAGCAAAACTTGATAAACTAGACTTCAAAATTAAATATTTCTGCTTTCAAAAGATATTATTAAGAGAATGAAAAGATAAGTTATAGGCTGGGAGAATGTATTTGCAAATAATAAATTTGATGAAGGACTTTTGTACATAATATATTCTCAAATGTTAATAATAAGCAAATAACCTAGTAAAATAATAGGCAAATGATTTGGATAGGGCACTTCACTAAAGAAGATAATATGGATAGCAACTAAGCATATGATAAGATACTTACACCATTAGTCAGTAGAGAGACACAGTGCAAATCACAACTGCAGTGAGATGACACTTCACCTGTTACAATGGCTAAAGTTAAAATGACCAACCATATCAAGTGCTAGTAAGGATGCAGAGAAACTGAAACTCTCAAAAATTGCTAGGGGGGATGTAAAATGGTACAACTGCTTTGGAGAACAATTTGACAGTTTTTTAAAAAGATAAAAGTACAACTATCATGTGACCTAGCAATTGCACTCCTAGGTTGTTACTCCAAATAAATCAAAGCACATATCCGTATAAAGACTTTTACTAAATGCTTGCAGCTGCTTTACTTGTAACAGCTCTAAAACTGGAAGCAAGGAGAATATTCATCAAGTGAATGGAGAAGGAATATTATGGTATATGCAAACAGTGGAATACTACTCAGCAATAAAAAGCAACTTGTGATAACACACAAAAACATAAATGAATCTCAAAATAATCATGTTGCATGAAAGAAAAAAGTATACAGTGTATGAATCTGTTTAAATGAACTCTACAAAGCACAGACTCATCTACAGTGACAGGCAGATGAGGGACTGTGGGGAAGGAGACTACACAGGAGCAAGAGGAAATGTGAGGCAGATGGACATGTTCACGATCTCAACTGCCGTGAGGGTTGCACGGGTGTACACACTTGTCAAACTTATCTAATTATACCCTTTAATTATGTTTCCTTTATCACACCACAACAAAGCTGTTTTTAAAAAAATCCAGAGATGGAATAAAGCATGGTGCACCAATGTTTACATTTATTACTACCAACACCCAGCAAGGCCATGCCTTTTCTAGGAAAAAGCATTGAACTGACAGGAGTGAGCGAGTGTGGCCACCTAGTACAGTCATGGCCTGAGGGAATGTCCAGTCTCTGCTTAGTTTGAATTTGAGGAGGAAAAATCTTGTTCAGAGGCAACTGAGCTGCTCAGGGCCTCTGTTACAGCCTGAGGAGAGAGGGGCTGGGAGTACGGGCTGGATCCTGCCATGCAGTCAGTGCTGGCTCTCGTCCTTCTGCAGCCCTGGAAGTAGAAGTTGCTGTGCCCCCTCTAAGGACCTGGGTTCAGAGAAGTGACTTCTTCCCTGAAGTCTCACTGCCAGGCAGGGACAGAGCTGGGGGGAGGCAGGAACCAGGACAGCCTGCTGGCCCCATCTGGCCTGCTGCCCCTACCCTGGGCAGCTTTCAAAGGCCCAAATGGAAAAGCATCTCACCAAAAGCTTAAATGTAAATGGAGCAAGCTAAAGACACTGAGATATGTTTAAATTTTTTCTAAATCTGTATCAAGTTAACAGTTAAAAATTGGTGACTATTTAACTTTGACTTTAAATTCATTTTTCCAGTTAACTCCATTGTTTTTCAAGCTATGAATCTAAACCTTCCCTGTACTGGGTCAGTGCTACCTGCCAACGGGCACACAGGCCAGTGTCTGTCCAGGGACCACTGGGTGCTCACCAGGCCCCATAGGAAGGCCACTCCAAGGGGAGTGACTTTGAGCAACCTTTGATTTCATCACCAGGCCTCCAGGTTTGTCCTGGGTAACCTGGGGGTGAAAATCTTGATTAGTCCTCTCTCCCAGGGCTACTATCAGGAAAAAATTGGTTGGGGGCATGGATGGGCTTTGAAAGGCAGAGAACCACTGGAAGTGAGAGGAAGGCCCCCCACTGTGGACACTGGACGCCTGCATCTCCACCCTGCCAGCCCATTCACAGGGCCCACAGTGCTACAAAGGGCAGGACCCTGAATCCCACCCAGGCTCAGACCTGCAAGAAGCCTACCCCTCTGCGCTTGTTTCCCACTGGGGGACTATGATGACAATGCCCTGTGTCTAACAGGACTGCTGCCCAGATCAAAGACCCAAGTGCCCCTCCGGATGCCCTGCGGAAATGCCCCTCCCTTCCCCAGCCCCTCCTTGGGCACAGGCCTCTGCCAAGCTCCGCGTTAGAGTGGATGCCGTGTGTGTGTTAGTGTGTGTTGAAGGAGGGGAAGGGTGGAGGATTAATTTTAAAATTTAACTTGCTTTCCTTTTTCCCACAGGGAAAAGGAGTGGGAACAGGGTTTCTAAAAATAGCCTGGCCTGTCAAAACTGCTAACTATCAGGCAGGGCAAAGTTGGGGGCTGCTGGGGAGGGAAAGTCGGGAGGAGCCGCGGGAGCTGTGAAGGGCCCACGCCCGGGACCTTCCCAGCGCTGACACCCGCCGGACATAGCCAGCTACCAGGCAGCCCACAGTCCTGGGGCCAGAGAGGCCATCAGAACATGGCGTGGGGGTGGCATGAACGCATCACAACAGCCACCACCACTGTAGACGAATGGTGACCACTACCCATGTTGGATGCTGGCCCTGGGTCACAGGCTTTGTCCTCCCACTCTCCCCACTCACAGCCATGCTGGGGTTGGAGGTACTGTTACTGTCACTGTTATAGGTGCAGACTGAGGCTCAGAGAGACCAAAGCTGAGAGAGGCACCCAGCTGGCACGCTGCCAACCGGGCTACAAACCCTGTTCCTCTGATGGTGATGTTCACGGCTGCTGGTGCTGACGCCTCCTTGCACCAGGTTCCCCAGCTCCCCTCCCACAGGTCCTGGGGCTCCATTCGCTACCTGCCTTCCTTTCCAGGGAAAGAGCAGACTTGCAAGAAGAGAGGGGATAAAACCAGGGGCAGTATCAAGGCCGCCAATGCTAGTGGAGAGAGAGCACAAGGTCCACAGCCCTCCCCAGATACAAAGTCAACTCTCTATGACCCACAAATCACACTAACACCCTAGGCTGTCCGTCCTCCCAGGATGGGTGGGGGAATTTCAGGGACACATAAGATATCAGGGGCCAGGCTGGGGGCCGCACCACCAGCACTCTGCAGGTCAGACCAAACAGGTTTGAAGGAAAAGTCCAAATAAAGAATACCTCATTTTATAAAAGCCAAAAAACAAAGCACTGGATTCTTTTTAACTTGAGAAACATTCTAAATGTGAAGATGCAAAGAAGGTATGGGGAGCTGAGAGCACAGAACAGCTAAAATCAGCATGCACATTAATGTAACATCATAGATTATACAAAACGCACCAGAATATCTGCTATCATCTCCTCCTTTCCAGGTGGGCACCTGGACAAGCAGCCCACAGCCACAGCCCCAGTGGGAGGTGAGCCCCACACCTGCCTTGAAAGCACAGAGCCAGGGTGACCTCAGGTCCAGGGCCTGCACCAAGCCCCGGTGCCGCCCTTGGGGAGCTGTGTGGCCATGGGTGAGGCAGCAACCGAGGGCCCTGCAGTCTCCCCTGCCCACCAACAGACTTGCTGGGAGCCACAGAGACGTGGCCCAGAGGCGTAGACACTGTCCTGTGCCATGCCATGGTTGGTTATCACAGCAACCTCACCAGACCTGTCTTGATGCACTTGTTTAGACCCAGCCTCATCACTCCCCAGGCTACTTAAATTTCAGCCCAGCTGAACCACACCATGGAACACACCTGCATGGTCAGGAGCTTGACACACATTGAGGTGGCGGAGGATGATGGCTGGGGTCAATGCGCCACCAGAATCCTGCCAGCAAGCGGGAGCAGCCTAAGGGTGGCTGCTTCTGGAGCCCGGCACCCAGGCCTCCTTCTTCCAACCGTCCGCGTGCTTCCAGCTATTTGCTCATGAGTGTCCTATGCTGGGGTGAGCGGTCAGTACACCTGTGACCCTGGAAGCGTGTTTTGGTCCCAGAGAAAGGCAAGTGGGTGGTGGACAGAAAAACTGAGAGAATCATGATACCAAGGGAGGACAAAACAGTGGTGTATTGAGCAGAGACCTCGACTCTGGGACCAGCACATCCATTTTATTAACAAGCCTGGGCTGGAACATTTGAAATCAGTAATCTGATTAGGGAGGGCCCTGCTGGCCGCCTCCCCTGGCTCTCTCCCCTCCGCCCGCCCCTCCCAACCTACGGGAAGGACATTTGGTGTAGATCATCTTTCTCAGTAATGGGGTTATTCGGGGCCTGGCCAGGCTGGGGAACATTACGACGTGTCGTTGCTGAACTGGAACAGCAGGTGTTTGTCGATGCATCTGTGGAAAATGCTCGCACCACAATCTCTACATCAGGACACACACACGGGCAAGGACACGGGGAAATTGAATCTTATTACTAATTAATGGCTTTAATGCCTATGATTAGGCCTCAAAAACAGTCTATTTTCTGAAAGATAAGTTTAGCCCTGTTTGAACAGGAACTCAAGTGCTCTGCTAAAGCTGACGCCAAAGAGCTCAGCTCCGCTAATCAAATTCAGAAGTTCTGAATCTACCGCCTAGATTTTCAAAAAACTGTGATCTGAGAAAAAATGAGACCAGGAGGGTGCTTTGTTCTCCAGAAAGAGGTGCCACAGTTGGGGAAAGGATGAGCATGGGGTGTGGGGTGCAGGACCTGGGAGCTAGCGCTTGCTGGGCCAGTCTCATGGGCCAGGCCCTACAGTTGGCGCACGGGAAGGCCGCACTCTCTCCCTCAGGGTGGGCTCAGGGTGGGCTCAGGGTGTTGTGAACACTCCAAGGCGGTGGTCCCCAACCCTCGGGCCACAGCCCAGTACCGGTCTGTGGCCTGTTAGGAACCAGGCTGCGCATCACTGCCTTAGCTCCACCTCCACCCCAGCCCCCTGTCTGTCGAAAAATTGTCTTCCATGAAACTTAGGAACCTGGCCACACAGCAAGTGAGTGGTGGGTGAGCCAGTGAAGCTTCATCTGTATTTACAGCCTCTCCCCATCACTCACATCCCCACCTGAGCTCCACCTCCCTCCCCTACTGTGGAAAAATTGTCTTCCATGAAACCAGTCCCTGGTGCCAAAAAGTTTGGGGACTGCTGCTCCAGGGGACAGGGGTACAGAACAGTTCTCAGCTGAGAATGATTCCATCCCCGAGGGAACACTCGGTGACATCTGGAGACACTGTTAGTCATCACATCTGGGAGAGGGGGTGCTACCAGTATCCAGTGGGTAGAGGCCAGGGATGCAGCTGAACACCCTACCGTGCACAGGACAGCCACCACGGCAAAGGAAGACACAGTCCCAAATGTGGAGCACATCCAGGTGGAAAGCCCTTGATGCGAAGAAGGCAATGTGGCTATAGGGGAGTGTCCAGCACACCCTGTGAGAATGGGGTCTCAGATCTGCAGGGGCCGCCCTTGTCAGCATCTCTAGCTGGCCATCCTCAGCTGTCCTCTGCAGCCTGCACACAGGAGACACTCTGTCTCACACACCCAATTCTCCCCTAACTCGGCCTGCCCACAGAATCAGGGCCTGGGCTCTCTGATCTTACAATAGATTCCCTTCCAGTCTGGACATCGTATGGATCGGTTCTAGAGCCCAAAGTCAAGGACTCAGGAGCGGCCCTGGTTCTGCTCTCGCCCAGCTGGGTGGTCACTGGCAGGTTAGAGCCCCTATTGCCTAACACACGGTGGTCACGAGTATCCACTTTGGAATCACACAGGTGGGTTGAGTTTGAGTCCTGCATCTGCCACCTACCAGTTGTGACAAGAGGGTGGCAGGAAGATGCTGCAGCAACACATAGAGGAAGAGAGGGGGCCTGAAAGGATGGGCAGGAAAGGAAGAACTGCTTCATTGGGAGCCATGTAGCCTTCACCCTTCCTGGTCAAAGAGCTTGGGTGACTTGTTTAAAAACAGAGACAAAAACATGGTCCAAGGGAAGTCACTGCGGGTTTCAACGTCAGGTCCCAGAGGCGACAGGTAAAACAGTCTCAGATTACACATCTACAAGTGGGAACAAGACTGACCAGGGCTGAGAGTCAATGATGCTCACAACATGCTGCACAATTCAGCGTGGGCCAAGGGGCTGGGTCTGTCTCAGTGTCCCAGCCCCCACTGGTACGGGCCTAGCCCAGCATGGGGCAGGGGCTGCAGGAAGGGACATGTCAGTGCATAGAAGATGGGAAAGACAGATGTGCTGTGTACACTCTCCAGCTGCCAGCGCCAGCCTCATCCCCCTTGCTGAAAATGACCTGGTCCTGCCTCCTAATGCAGACATTCATACGTCAGCTTCTCTGTGGCCACAATGACTCTCCTGTGTTCTGCCCGCCTAGCTGAATCAGCAGAAAACCTGTCTCATAAACTCTGAGGGAAAGAGCACTTTCAAATCCTTCCTTCCTGGGTGGCATGACATGAAAGTCAGCAGTGGCGAGTATGTTCACTGGGCTCTGCAGGTTCCCACTGGGAAGAGACCAGCAAGGGACATCTGTCACTGTAGCCAAACGAGGCACATGCTCAGGCCCTGCCCAGACACAACTTTCTTGGGGACGAGGGTCCTTGCAGGCTGGGGTCCCTGTCCCTTGGGGCTGGCATGGGGACAGAGGGTCTGGTTGTTTAGGGAGGCAGTACAGGAAGGGGAGCGGCCATGCGGTTCAGCCCATGGAGCCCCATCCAGCTCAAGCAGTTCCGGACTGTGGAGAACAGCAATTCATCTTACCAACCTGCGTCGGAGCAAGGGAGAGGGTGATATTCAGAATAAAATGTGAAAGCCTCACTCGGGATCACAGTAGCCACCTTGACCTTGCACCCGAGCCCTCTGCCGTCACCCTTGCGTCCTCCAGCACCCCGTTCCACCACGCTGGCCACAGCACCCTCCTGACGTAGGGCCTCCACACGCACAGTGCTTCCAGCTGGCGCGTCCCCTCCTTCCCCCTGCAGGTCTCTCAGGACAGGCCTCCCCTGACGACTCCCCTACCCCCACTCTGCTCTGCCGCTCCTCCTCGCGCTCAGCACCACTGGACAGACCCACACGCACTGCTCACTCGAGCCCTGTCTGACCTGCCCCCCGAACTCCAGGAGAGCAGAGGCTTGGTTCCCGGCTGTGTTCTCAGCACCTGGAACCCTACCTGGCATGGTGGCCTTGGCTGCCCACTAGCATCATACTGAGGGAGCACACAGTGCTTCCTTTCCTCCTAGGACGCCTCCAGCATTCATCATCTGCAGCTCAACCTCGGCGCCTGCCTGTGGAGGTCTCGAACTATCGCCCCAGTCTAAGGCAGTTTCCCAAGGTTGCTGTCCACAGACAGGTGTACCAGAAAAAGAGGATTCGAAGGCCAAATGGAGGTGTTCTTGCTAACAAAAGGGAACCAGTTCCATTGCAGGGGACTCCTGGGAGCCTTGATTGTGCCAAGGTGCAGTGCATCTCCACAAGGGGTGCCGCCGTGCAGCATCACAAATGCAACTGGGTGCCAGGCACACCTCAGGGACACACTTTGGGAAACTCAGGTCTGAACCCCACCAGCAACTGTGTGCATCCACAAAGCAGGGCAACGACCTGGCTGTCCTCTCAGCCCCTGTTCCTGGCACAGGCCAGTTTGTCATCCATCTCCCACACCCCACAGACTGGCTTCCCTTCTTCCCTCTGCAGGAGCACTGCTGGGGCACACTGCTTCTGCCTGGGAGCTGTAGCTGTCCGACCTGTGCTTGCCCATCTCCCTCAGAGGGGTTGGCAGGGACAGGTGCTAAATAAAGACAGGCAAATTGTCAGTGCCACCAGCCTGCAGGAGTTGCCTCACTGTCTAAACAAGCAGCACCAGAGTGCCGAGAGCTCCTCATACTTTTAAGGTGGTTCATGTGGCAGAGGCTGTGCCACCCTGCAAGTCACCTGACATCAGGCCCATGGCCTAAGACACACCCAGATCCTTTCCTAAACCTGAGGTGAGGAGAGCACAGGAAATAAAAGTCAATAACCAGCATTTACCTACTATGTGCTGGGTACTTTTCATACTTTAACTTGCTTAGGCCTCTCAACTCCCCAGGAAGAAGAAATTTATTGGGTTCTTAGAGGGAGACCTAAAATAATGGGCATGCATTAAAACTGATTCTCTGTACCACGGTGGGGCAGGGTTAGGGGTCCTGTGTCCTGCTCTTCTTTGCATCCTGCCCATGACTCCATTTACCTGGCAGCTATGGTGGGCAGAAGGGCACTGCCAAGCAGCCAGGAGAGCCGGGCAGCCATCCCATGTCTGCAGTTAACTCCCACAGGCCCTTCGGCAAGATGCTTGTCCTGGATACAGAGATCTCAAAACACTGCCTACAAGAGGAGAAGTTGGGCCAGATAATCCCTAGGGACCCTTCTAGCGCTAGCAGCCTGTGCTGCATGATTCAAACACAGCTTTTCCCCTGAGCAGCACATGGCTTAATTGCTAGGCAATGCAGCTGATAGGATCTGTAATCAAAGTTGGGCAGGGAGGGGTGGTGGGGGCGGTGGGGAGAACTGAAGTCATCAGTAAGTGGACACTTTGATGAGTACTTACAACCACCATTTAGCATCTGAAAGCATCCTTTTCAATTATCTGAAAAATAATCCACAAACTAACCTGAAACCCAGAGTACACAATTAAAGTGTTGGGAAACAATCAGGGATGTCGTGATGCTCTCCTGGGCCCAGTGAGCTTGAGGGGTGGGAGGCAGACCTCTGGAATTGAAAATCAGCCAGGCACGAGCCAATTACCACCCTGAGATCGATCCTCCAAATGGCACAGGGAGGGAACTGGATCCCCGCGCGAGAATGCTCAGGGTCATTAGCCCATGGTGAACAGTCACCGAGCAAACACAATTTGGGAGAAGGGGCCAAACTCAAATTGCTGTCTTTAAGAATCTGACACCCTCAGTAACAGCATGAAATGGGCTTGGAGGAGGAGGAGGAGGAGGAGGAGGAGGAGGAGGAGAAGGAGGAGGAGAAGGGGATTTTGCTCAGGACACCCCCTTTCTGTGCTGTTCGCAGATATATTTATAAAACTCAGCCCACTGGAGCAGAGCCCTGTGCTTCTCTGGGGCTCAGAGGCCTGCTCTGCCCTGTCTGTGGGGCCTGGGAAGGTCATTCAGTGCTCAGTGCCCAGGGAGAGGAGCTGGCCTCACAGTCACCTGGCAGTTTGCTGGTTCCAGCCTGGGGACCATGATGCCATGATGTGTGCTTGGGAGCAGGGTGGCACCAGACACCCCCATCCCCAGGAACCACTCATTGAATGTACGTCTCTGTGGATTTGCCTATTCTGGACATTTCATATAAATGGAATCACACAATATGTGCCCTTCTTTGTCTGGCTTCTTTCACTTAGCATGATGTTTTCAAGGTTCATGCATGTTATAACATGTGTTAGTGCTTCATTCCTTTTCATGGCTGAGTTAGTCCATTGTGTGGATAGGGCACATTTGTTTATCCACTCATCCACTGATGTATATTTGTGCTGTTTACACTTTCCGGTTTTTATGAATGATGTTGCTATGCATATTTGCCTATAGTGTTTGTGTGAATGTATGTTTTCAATTCTCTGAGGTATGTATCTAGAAGTAGAATTGTGAAGTCATACGGTAACTTTATGTTTAACTTTTTGAGAACCTGCCGAACTGTTTCCCAAATCAGCTGCACCATTTTGCACTCCCACCAGCAGTGTATACGGGTTCCAATTTCTCCACATTATCATCAAGAATTGTTATTGTCTGCCCATGTGATTGTAGCCATCCTAGCTGGTGAGAAGTAGTATCTCGTTGTGGTTTTGATTTGCATTTCCCAAGTGACTAATGAATGATGTTGGATGTCTTTTCATGTGCTTGTTGGTCATTTGTATTTCTCTTTGAAGAAATGTCTATTTGAGTCCTTTGCCCATTTTTAAATTGGGCTATTTGTCTTTTTCATTATTGAATTGCAAGAGTTCATATATTCTGGATACCAGTCCCTTATCAGATACATGATTTGCAAATATTTTCTTCCATTCCACAAGTTGTCTTTTCATTTTCTTGATGGTTTCCTTAGAAGCATAAAAGCTTTTACTCTTGATGAAGTCCAATTTATCTATTTTTCCTCTTTTTGCTTGTATTTTGGTGCCCTACCTAGGAACCTATTGCCAAATCCAAGGTCATCAAGACTTATCCCTATGTTTTCTTCTAAGAGTTTTATAGTTTTAATTTTTACATTTAGGTATTTGATCAACTTCATTCTTTTACATATCAATATCCAGCTGTTCAAGCACCATTTGTTAAAAATACTATTGTTTCTCTATTGAATTGTCTTGGCACCTTTGTTGAAAATCAATTGGCCATAAATGCAAGGGTTTATTTCTGGTTGCTCAATTTTAACACATTGATTTAAATGTTCATTCTTATTCCAGGACCACGCTGTCTTGATTATTGAAGCTTTGTAGTAACTTTTGAAATTGAGAAGTATGAGTTGTCCAACTTTGATCTTTTTCAAGATTATTTTGACTATTCTGGGTCCCTTAAATTTCCATAAGAATTTTAGGATCAGCAGCTTGACACTTTCTATTGAGAAGACAGCTGGGATTGTGACAGGGACTGTGTTGAATCTGTATATCAGTTTGGGGAGGATTGCTATCTTAACAAAATTAACTATTCCAAACCATGAACATAGGATATCTTTCTATTTATTTATGTTTTTGAAACATTTAATTACTATTGACAATGTTTTAAGATTTTCAGTGTACATGTCATGCTCTTTTTATGTTAGATTTATTCCTAAGTATTTTATTGTTTTTTGCTACTATTGTAGATAAAATTGTTTCCTTAATATCATTTTTGGATTGTTCATTGCTAGTATATAGAAATACAATTGATTTTTGTATACCAATCTTATATGGCAATAGAGACTTTTAAACAGAGCTGGGATTTAGAAATACTACCCTAGCATCCTAAAGAGAAGATTCTGGAGATACTGGAGATATAGAGATCAGAGGAGGGCTGTTGTACTAACCCAGGACAAGAAGATGAGAGCCTGGACTATAGCAATGGCTATTCCCGACTGTGTGTTTCTTTTGTTTTTTCAAAGATGGGGTGGTCAAAAGTCTGGGTAGGGTGTGGCCCAAGGTGTAGCTATCTCAGGATCTGTGATTTTAAAGAGGTCAGCCCTGCCAGGTGTATAATTAGCTACGATCCACTGATGTGAGCTGGTACTCCAATGATCATCTTCTGAAACTCCAGGTCCTGGCTTCCGTAAGTCAATGTGGACACATATAACAGGGTTTGAGAAATACTCCTGCATCCATTTCCTGAGGCTGCTGTAACAAATTACCATGAACTCATACAGTCCTGGGGGCCACAAATCTGAAATCAGCACCCCTGGGCCAAAGCCCAGGTACTGGAAGGGGCACACTTGCTCTGGAGGCTCCTGGGGAGATTGTGGTCTTTGTTTCTTCCAGTGTATGGTGGCCACCGACGTTCACTGGCTTGTAACCACATCCCTCCAACCTCGGCCTCCTGGTCCACATGGCCTCCTCCTCTGCTATGTATAAAATTCCCCTCTGCCTCCCTCTTATAACAGTACATGTGATTGTATTTAGGGCCCACCCAGGACAATCTCCCAATCTCAACTGCCTTCATCACATCAGCAAAGATCCTTTTTTTTTTTTTTAACAATATAAGGTAACATTCACAAGTTCCAGGGATTAGGACATGGATATCTTTAGGAGGGCCATTTTTTAGCCTACCAAACTTCCCTTTGTGCAGGTGAGGATAACTTCAGACAAGTGGCATCCCTATAACTAACCCCTTAAATGCCAACCCTCTATTTCCCTGAACCACCAATCCAAGCCCCCAATCCACTACTCCTCACCAGCTTCCTAAAGGATCTGTTTCCTCAGACCACATTTGCTGTCCAATGGCAGAAGGCTCTGAGACTCTATACTCCCCATTCCATATCATTGGCATGGAAACTCTATACCCTGTCTCCAACCAGCCACACCAAGCCCCTGGCCAAGGAGCAAGGAAGAGCTCCTGTGAGCCCCTCTTACAACAGTAGCAGGAGGAACCTCCTGCCTGGACTGGAGGTGAGAGGAGTGGGGCCAGGCATCCTCTGGGGAGGCCTGTGGTGTCCTGTGCTGGGCATGGGGGCACTGAGGCAAATACACATAGCTGCAGCCTTCAGGGTTTCTCAATCTGATGGGGAAAGACAGGCAAGAAAACTGATCATTATAATCTGGAGACAGAAGTGCCGAGGGACCCATAGAGCAGCAGCTCGTACACACATATAGAGAGAGGGACAAAACGTGGGACCAGCTCCAGAGTCAGTCAGATCTGCTGCAGACATAGAGAAAACACAAGCAAACAGATGTCACAAGACACCCAAATGTTTTAACAGCTGATCAGAGTTGCCAGAAGATGGATCAGGCATCATACTGGCCAGGCTGACTGGATATATAGCAGCCACCTTGCACCAGGGCAGTGTTCTATCAGCTGGCCAAAGCCTGGGAAGGGGTCAGTCCAAGAACTCAGCCCAACAGGGATGGGAACTGGATTACTCAGAGAAGCTCTCTCGGAGCAGCTGCCTAGAGACTTAGCAAGGCTGAGCTGTTTGCAGAGGGCACATGCATCCAGATCATAGAACAGGGAGCAAGGTTTCTGGTGTGTCAGTGCAAAAGTGGAAAGGCAGCCCGGAAAGACCAGCTGCTCTCCTGATCCACGATCCCACAGCTGAGGTGCAGCAAGACAGACTGCTCCCTGGAAGAACAGGGCTCCTCTCGGGAAG
Organism: Propithecus coquereli; assembly: GCF_000956105.1. Classification (NCBI taxonomy): domain Eukaryota; kingdom Metazoa; phylum Chordata; class Mammalia; order Primates; family Indriidae; genus Propithecus; species Propithecus coquereli. Next base: position 8,635,608 of record NW_012148396.1, read on the forward strand.
GGCTGATGCTTAGGAGGCGTGCGCCATCACTGCCCAGTCAGATGTATTTTTCCATCCATGTGGCAGACGGGACTCAGAGACATTCAGTCACTGGCTCATGATCCCAGTGCTAGTCCATGGCAGGGCTAGGACTGGAGCCAAAGACAGCTGTCTCCGAAATCACACTTTACTCCCCTCCAGTAACTGTCACTTAGTGGGATGGATGTGTCCATGGGGTGAGTGCCAGGCAATGTGGTGATGTGGTACCCAGGACCAGGGTGGGGCGGGGCGGCTGGGTCAGGGAGGACCCCTCGTGCTTCCTCTTTCAGGAGATTCTGCTGCTGGCCTCCCTGCTTCGACCCATCCTCCTGAAGCTGACACAGTTGATACCTCCCTAGTGCTTAAGTATGCCCCAACCCACCCACTGGGACATCTTGTGAGCCAGGGAGCACCCCAAGAACAATGTGCATGAATCAGGGCTCACACGTGACCAGGTGTGGCCAGAGTGTGGCCGAACCACGATGGGTACAGGCACCACCCCCAAGGAGAAGTGTTCGTTGGAGTTCCTGAACCATGCCCCACCTTGGCTATGTCCCTGTTACCTGAATGAAGCAGAGGAAGTGCAAACATTGGGGCTGTAACAGGAGCTGCCAGGGCATGGGGGCATCAGCCAGGATCACTCATGTCCCGGCCAAGAAGCACCATGCACTTTAGAGCTCCAGGCGGCACTTGCCAGGAATCCACACTAACTGCTGTGTATCAGTTATGCTGTGTTACCTCCTTCTTCAATTCTGTTCTTTATCCTTAAACCTCTCAAGTGCCAATTAGCTAATAAATGGGATTTGCCGAGCATGCAAACACCAAAGCAGTGGTTCTGCCTATTAAAGAATCTGTGTCTCAGTAACCTTCTAATCCAGGATTGGGCCTACACAATCTGCCAGGGAGTCCCCGCGGCCTGCCAACAGAGCTCGTGGACCTCCCCTCCGCGGTGCCAGGAGCCCTTTCCCGCCTGGGTGCCTGAGCGGAACCCACACCAAGGTGCTGAGTCCCCCAGGACCTGGCTGCAGCTTCATTGTCTAGCTCTGGGCTTCTTCCTCCAGCCAGCCCCTCCCCTCCTGGTGTTCCATACAGCCAGGTCCCATGAGCCAGCTGAGTACCCAGTGTGTGCCAGGCAGTCAGTGAGGGGTGTCGAGATTCTTTCCCAACACAAACACACTTGGAGGGAAGACCGCCCACCTAATCATGAGGCAGGAAAGATGGGAAGGTGAGGCCACTGGTCTTTGTGCACACCTCCGATTTGCCGGCCCCTGGGGGACTGGCTCTTAATAAGGGGTGGAGGGGAGACAAGGAAAGGCACAATGTTTGGGGGAAAAGGGTCCCTCAGTGATCTGAGACCCTGGCCACGTGAGGTGCCACTGGGGCCACGGCAGAAATGTGGTCAGAGGAACAGGCTACCCATCCTGGCTCCTACCACTGTCCAGGGAGGTCTCAGACATCCCTCAGCCCCCAACTCAGTTTCTTCATCTCTAAGGTGGGGACGGTGCTAAATCATTCACAGGATTGCTGCGAAGATGGAATTCACAGTGATTGCAAGCTATCAAGTCCTATAAGGTGCTGACATTAGTCCAATAGGGGAAAGTTGACTATTAGTCTCTTTTACGGGCAAAATGTCAACTAGTATTTATTTCTGATGATGACGGGAATGCATTCTATGTGGAACATTCTGTTTGAAAAAAATGCCTCTAGGATTAGGAAGCTGGACTCTGACTTGAGAACTGAAGCTTCGCAGTGGAAGCATCAGCAGGTATGCAATGTGAAATGTGTGTGT
>NW_012148396.1:8637524-8695819 GCF_000956105.1 Propithecus coquereli
AGTGTCTGTGTGCCGCTGGGTGTTGCTAGGGGCCCTGGCAGGCTCTCATCAAGCCCACAGCCTCTCAGGAAGGCAAAGTTACAAGGAACTTTAGAACAGCTAGTCCTGCAGTCTGCTCCCACCCCCTGCCCTCCAGCCCCTGTGCAGAAACTGACACTGCTATCACCAAGGAGGGGGGAAAGGTGTTCCTGTCTGCTTAATCACACACAGCGCCTGGGGACACGGACATATCACTCAGGAGCCCACCCCCCAGATAGTGCCACTGCAGCGAGGGCTCAGGCCCAGAACTGCTCTCTGTGCAGGACAGTGAGGCCAGGAGCCGTGGCCTCAGCCCACAGTCCGATGGCAGGCACACCACACAACCAAAGGCCAGCACCTTCTCGGGGCTCAACCTGCTGACTTGCCCATATAGACCACCAACAAATGTTCACTTCCTTCTCAATCTACTGGTGGAAGGTTTTCCAAAGAACCAAACTCAGCTTCCTCAAAGGAGATGTCTAGAGGCCCCCAGCAGCTGGGAAGGCAGGCCTATTTCTCAAGATGAATGTAACTCGCTCTCTAGTTCCTTTTCTCGGAATCTGCTATTCTGCTTCGCCACTTCCCCAGGAGGACCAGGCTGTGGCTGGGATTTTTATTTCAGTCACTTTGGCAGCTGTCTGAAATAAATGATATCCAAATGTGCCATTTGAACTCCAGTGGAGTTCACCGTAGATGAAGCCAAGATGTTCCTCCATCCCCGTTCCCCAGCAGGCCCCTAGAGTTTGCAGGCACAGTGCTGGGAGCGTGGCTACACCACCACACTGCTACCAACAACCTCCCCATTGCAGCGCAGCTCTCCCCTGGGGGCTCCCGTAGGCAGAGCTCAGATACACCGCTGGATCCTCATACATCCACTCTACAAGGCATAAGTGTGAAATTCAATCGGGCATAGGTCCCCAGTAGCCCTCACAGCTGGGAGCAGAAGAGTTAGAATTTAGGGCCAGGTCCTCTGACTCCTCAGCCACAGCCATCCTCAAGCAGTATCGCTCCCAGGCGTGTTTCAGCCATGAACTCAAAAATCCCCCTTCCTCAGGGAGGGGTCCTCACCTTGGGGAATAGAGGCAAGATAGAGCCTAAGCGTAGCATCTCCTAATTCTGTACCCTGTTGGGGTAGCTGGTGAGGGTCAGACTAAAGCTCTCTCCTTGCCTCCTTCAAGTGTCTGATCCACACCAAACCCTCCAGAGACCTCCCCCCGCCTGCACACCAAGCCTTGTCCAGGCGGTGGTGGGAGGGTCAGATGCAGAGCAGGTATCCCCTAGTGTGTGCATTCCCATGGCAGTTTCGATGGGTTTGTGAAACATGGGTCGGGGGAGAACAGGAGCAGGGGTGTGCTGGGGCTGCCTCCTGCCCAAGAAGTCTGACAACTCCAGGCCACGCACAGGCATCTGGAGACCACCTAACCCGACCTCCTCCCAGCTTGGGGCCCTCTCCAGGTCCAGATATGAGTAGGTGCCCCAGGCTCAGCAGGTGGAGGCCCACAAACGTTCCGCTATTCACCAGCTACACACCCAGGTGAGCCACTCAACACCCCGGGGCCCCTGTTTCTGTGCTCTCTTGCTTGCTGAGGAAATATTTATTGAGCATCCAGTATGTGCTGGGCACTGTACTTGGCACTGTCATCTGTAAAACAGGACTAGCCTTCCCTACTTTGCAGGGACAGTGAATTAATTATTTCTAAGTAGTATATATTTTGACAGACAAAACCTTTCAGAATGCAAAGTCTGTGAGAGGAGTTATAAAAGGAGTGCTCAGTATGAGTAGAAAGGCTAGTTAACTCCTGACATGTATTAAAAAGATCAAGCAGAATCCGGCCTTAAAGAGTGGTTATTAAGCAGAGACTCTAATACACTGTTTGAAGAACGGCTCATGATATGCTTTAAAGCACCAGAAAGTCCACTCCACATTGGACTGAAACTCAAGTCTAAAAGTACTCAATGTATAAAAGCCTGGTTAAGGCTAAGCTATAATCATGTCATATCCATATAATCACATAATGACACCGTCAGAGGTAAGAGTGTACGTGCAGAACACTAGAGAAGGAAGCCCTAACTCCTCAGTGTCATATCCAAGGGCTCCGAAAAGGAGCTCTAAGAGAATAGAGCATTAACTAAAAGCTCTCTACATGCCAAGCATCATGCTAGTACTACCATAACCTCAGAGGATTAACCCTACCATGATCTGACAGAGCAGGTGTTACTCCTGTGTCGCCAGTGAGAAAGCCAAGGCTCAGAGAGGTTGAATGGTTGCCTCAATCAAATGGAGCAGAGGATCTTTGCATTTTCCTTGTCTTAAGGTCTTGCTGCTCCCCATGGGCAGGGTGGGGTAGATGTCCCTCCTCTGTGGAATTGTGGTGGCATGCAGGTTTTGGCCGGCTTAGTGGCTGGGCGGGGAGAGCTTCCCTGCCCCCTGCTCTCCACCCCATCCTTGGAAGCTAAGGCACAGGCACATGGCCTTGGCCACCTGGGGCTCAGAGGGAGTGACACCAAGGACTTGTACAAACTATCCTGTAGCAGCAGCAACAGATCATGAGTGGAGCAGAAGCAGGCTCAGGCCCCAAAGGCAGCTCCCTGAGGGTACGTCTGAACCAGATGGCACCAGAGTGTGACCCTAGCTGGGATCCTGGCACTTCCCCGCCTCCTGAATCCCCTTTCTGAATCTGGGTGACCCTGTGAACTCCTCAGTGTCCTTCCAAGGCATTCCTTTTCTGCTTCAGTTAGCCATGGGAAGTTTATGCTGCTTGCAACGAAGAACCCTGCTTCTCAGCTGCAAGAGTCACACCAGATCTTTCTCATTAAAAGCCGCGCTCCTTCCTCCAGCACCCTGCTTCTCACAAGGGGGAAAGAGAAGCCCACTCACTCCTCTTGGGTGACAGGAGCTTGTAGAAGGGGTGGAGATGTTGGGGAAGGTTTTCTTTTAGTTTGACTTTGGAAAAGAGCCAATGCCCTGGTGGGCAGTGGGCAGGGAGGCCTGTGTGCCAAGCGGCCATGGTGAGCTACTTGCCAATGCCTCCCTCAAGGCTGTCTCAGCCCACTAGGGACCCTTGAAGGAAGGAGGATGGCTGCCACCTAATAATGCTCTGCGGAGGCCATGTCCTCATACTCAAATGAGCCCCCACTCTCTCTAAAGGGTTGTGGCTTCCCAGAGAAGGAACTGGGAGCCTCAGGAAGCCAAGGGTTTCCAGTGTGGGGTTCTCTGTGTGGGGTGATGAGGGGCCAGAAAGCACAGCCAATATGTCAAGAGTCCTTTGAAAAGACACCATTGTTGTTGAGGCCATTGCTGTGCAGGTCACTCCATGTAGCTAAAGGATCAAAGACCCAGCCCTAGAATCACATGCCCCACAACTCATAGATTCAGGAGAGCCTCTAAACTCCGAGATGCAAGGTGGACAGCTAACAGCCCGCCTCCTGGCCAGCACAGGTGGACTCTTTGGTACAGCTAAGTTGGGGAAAGGAAGGAAATTTGCTTTCTGATTTCCTTCTAAAAGAGCAGGCACTGCACCAGGTGCTTCCCAAAGGTGCTCTTACTTAATCATCAATGAAAATCTGCAAGGAAAACCCAGTGGACAGCACCTGACACCTATTAAGTGCCCCAAACATAACTGCTGACTGAGCTATTGCAGGTGAAAGTGCTCAGACATTGAAGTAGGCACTCAACAGAAGTTAGGTGCCCTGCACCGAGCAGTAACTGGGTTCTGTGTTACAGCTCCTCTCTGTTTAATGCCCAAGAAATCCTTTCTCTGATTACAAGCACAGAGGTTGGTAATAACCCTTAAAGGAAAACTACACAATGTACATCCCACAGTAGGAGCTCAGCACAGCTTTGCTGAATGAACAAATTGCAGGCATCTGATGGGTGGATCCTGGAGGCAGGGGCTGAGCTCTGGCTTTGTCTGTGATAGGCTGGACTCGTAATGTGAGAATTTCCTCCACACAGGAAGGCTATTCAGAAGATGTGGGGGCAGCACAAATGTGACAAGTGTCCCTGCAGTTGGATATCATGAGCCTTGTTGACACAGAGAAGGGCAAGATATAGGAAGTTTAAGGAACTTAGCTAAGGTCACAGAGCCCCAGCATCACAGAAGGGCATGACTGTTTTCTGACTTTTTAAAAATTATTATCTTTTAATATCTTTACTGAGACATACTTCACATATCATACAATTCGCCCACTTAAGGTACACAAGTCAATGGGTCTTTTTAGAAAAAAACATTTGTGTGACTATCAGCATCATTTAATTCCAGAACATTTCAATCTCCCCCAGAAGAAACCTTGTACCCATCAGCAGTCACTCCTCTCCAGCTCCGACAACCACTAATCTACCTCTGTCTCTAGGGATCTAGCTATTCTGGATGGTTCATATAAATAGAATCACATACTATGTGACCTTTTATGTCTGGCTTTTTTCACTTAGCATATTTGTTTAACATCCATATTTTCACATATATTAGTACTTCATTCCTATTTGTGGCTGAGTGATATTTCACTGTATGGATATACCATACCGGCTGATGGACATTCAGGTTTCTGTTTCCACTTCTTGGCTATTCTGACTAATGCTGCCATAGACGGCCATGCACAGGCTTCTGTGTGGACCCATGTTTCATTTCTCTTTGCATAGGAGTGGGTGTGGCCAGCTCTCCAGCCTGTGTTCTCTCTGCCTTGCTCCCTGCGGAGGTTCCAATAAGGAGTGCAATGCGCACCACCCGAAGGATGGACATATTTGAAACACGGACTTGGCGGAGGGACCAAGGGCAACATACGTAACCTAAACATCTGTACCCCCATAATATGCTGAAATAAAAGTAAAAAAAATAAAATAAAATAAAATAAAACACACGTAAGAAAAAAAAAAGAATAAACACAAGGTTCTCCATTGATTTCAATATTTCATCACTAAAAACATCTGATGTGATAACCCTTGTGAGGACTAGGAAACAAATGCCAAGGCCAGATAATCCACTTGTCCCACTTCACATTTATGACAAAAATGAAAAAAAAAGTCACCTTGAATTGTACAGAAGCCATTTCAAAACTGGCTTCCTAGTGCAGGCCTGTCCAAAGGCAGGTTCAGCAGTTTGTCTTGAGTGCATCGGCAACATTTTGACTAAGGGGGCACAGTGGCTGGGAGTGACATGTCCTCTTTTAAGCACACCTGAAGGCTGGCAGTGCTGGAGAGGGAGTGGATGGGGAACTGAGGAATAGTGGGAGACTTCCCAAGAGCCCCAGGGCCATTTCCTATGCCATATTGGAGGTGGGCAATGAAATCACTCAGTGTGGATGCGCCTGCAGGTGTAAATCTCACTGAAGAACCAGTTCCGGGCAAGCATCTTCCATGTCAGTCTCTTTCCCACCACAGAGCCCTTCACTGCCTTGGACTGCAAGTCTGGTTCTGCCAGCTGGCACCCTGGGTCCCCATAGCCCAGCCTCCCAACAGCCCAGCCTTGCGCCTCCTCATTTTCCTATCAAAGCCTCCTTCTCTCTCACGGAGTACCCAGATGGCAGTCAGCACAGCCCTGCAGGCATCATCCTCTGCACGGCCACAATAACCACCACCCCCACCTCACACCCAGCAGCTATGACCGTGCCCACCACAGAAACAGCTGCCACAAACAACCTCTGATCCCCAACCTGCACACCAGGACAACCTGCACACCAGCCCCCTGAGGTCTGCAAAGCACATTCCTGAGCTTTCCACTTCCTCCTGCCTTCCCAGCCCCTCCTCCCTGCCTCCCGTGTGCTCTAAGAGCAGAGGTTGCTGTAGGCACATCTGGCAGCTCAGCCATCTGCCTGATGCTAAATCACTGGGGACCTGGAAACATGCAGTTTGGGGGAGTGTCTCCTCAGACAGGCCGACCTAGCGCCCACATCATCTCTATTCCCTCCTGGAACCCACGGAGAGACAGTGATAACATAAATAAGGTGTGAAGCCACAAGGTAAAGGACACAATGGCAGCTGTGGAAAGAGGGCAAGTAAGTTTTGGAAGCAGCAAAGGCGATGTGTGAGGGATACCTGACCTAACAGAGCTGTAGACGCTAAACCGTGGGAGGGGATGCTGAGGAGAAACCAGCAACTGCTGGGCTGCGGGAGAAGGTGAAGGTTCAGGAAGTGGACACTGCAAAGAGGTGAGGGCAGAGAGCACAGGGCAGCAGCTGAGACACTATGTACAGTATGTGCGAGCTGAGTCCAGCCAGAGAGGACAATGTTGCAGGAACTTCATGAGTTGGTTGACATCATCATGGGAGCTTGAAATTGGCCAATACAGGAGTATTTACATCTCGGAAACCAGCAAATGCTACCAACTAGGGCTCTCCCTCTTCTGAGAGGTGGTTGTTAAACATTTACCAGCATAACCTTACTCAAAACCCTCCTCCCCCAAATGGCCTGGGATTGACTGGACCTGAGTCTGACAGCACAGAAGTTCTATTCTCAGCAGGGAGCCTCTGGATTCAGGATCCCGTGAGTGGGGATTAAGTCAAAGCAGCTCTCCTGTGAGATATGGCTCCCAGAATGCTGGCAGTGAGGCCCATGCCCTAGTGCAGGATCATCTCTGGAGATCCAGCCCAGAGGACAGATCTAAACACTGGGATAGTTGCGGAGGGGGAGGGCTCCCCAATGTACTAGGTGGGTCTCACCATATTCTCACCATGAGCCCCACTCAATCGGCCCAGCCCAATCGCCAAGCTCAGGACTTCCCACTTGCTTCAGGGCCTCATGCTCAGAAAGGAACAAAGGCCAAGGGCACGGCCATGTGAAGACAAGCTTTCAAATGAAAGAGACCGACAGAAATAAGAGAAATGACAGAGGAAAACAAACAATGCAAGGAACAAAGAAAGCTGCAGTTAACATTTTCAGAGAGATAAAAAAAGACAGTCCATCCTTTAAAAAAGAACAAGATACTATGAAAAGGAATAGTCAGAGAACAAGGAAGAAGAACTCTTGGAAATGAAAAATTAAATAAGAGATATTTAATACATAGACTGGAAATGAAACTTTGGGCATTTCTCAGGAAGCAGAATAAAAATTCTATGAGATGGAAAATGGGACAAAAAAGAAAATTAAAGAACTAGTCAAGGAAGTCCAATCTCCTATAAACAGGCATTCTAGAAAACAAAGGAAGGAAGGTAGAATTAGAATTAGTAAAGAAATCATTTTAAAAGTCCTTTTTGTTTTTGTTTGTTTGTTTACTGAAATGGCCCACTGAGGGCTTAGTACAAATGAATTTCAAAAGAACAACATCAGGACACATTATATGAAATTACAGACCATTGGAGATTGAAGAGAAGATACCAAAGGCTTCCCAAGAGAAGAAAGCAGATCACCTACAAAGGATCAGGAATTCGGAATTCATGGCAGGACACTTCTCAGTAGAAACATTGGAAGCTCATTTTTTAAAGCCATAAATTTTTGGAAGCTAAAAGATATAATTTTTAGAAGCTAGGAGACAGGAGCAGCATCTTCAAAATTCTAAGGGATAAAAAATTCTAGAGTCTAAACCCAGCCAAATATCAATTAAGTTTGGGGGAGAATCAAGATATATTTTTTCAGACATGCAATATTTCAAAAACATTTTTTTCCTACACCCTCTTTCCCAGGAAAGCACTAGAGGATGTGCTCCAGCAAACTGAAGGAGTAAACCCACAAAGAGAAAGACAAGGAAGCAGATGTAGGGGTCTGGCACAGAGGAGAGGCCAGTGGCCTGCTGGGGACAACAGAAGGGACGTGCCAGTACCGCAGTGCTGCAGCAGGCCTGGAAGATGCCAGACCAGACCAGAGCAGGGCACAAGTGTGCCAGACCACACACACATTGATAGTATAGCTGATAGGTTTTGTGGTACTGGGAGGTATTTCATGGTCCTGTTGTAAAGTTCAAGAAAAATCAGCAATATGTTCACATAAAAATCAACAATAAGAAAATATAGGGCAATTGTTAACTCTAGAAAAAGCAAAAAAAAGTGCAAGGAAGAGAGGTGTCATATAGTACACGCTTGGCTCAGCTTTGGAAAACAGTCACATTGTCATAAGAAAAATGACCAGAAGAACTCTGTGGATTAACTAAAACTTGTGATAGAACTGTGCAGGATAGTGGTAGGAAGTCAACAGATGATGCCTGACACTGAGATATAAGTTAGATAAGGGTATTCTCTGTAGCACCAATTTAGTCACATTTTTTGAGGTAAGTACCTGAAGAAAGAGCTCAGCATCTGAAGTGGTGCCTCTAAGGGTCAGGACCAGTGACAGGGAGACGGGGGAGAGGCCTGCTGCTTGTCATCGCATGCCTTGTGGAACTCATCAGCGTTTAAGTCATGGGTGTACATTACTTTGAATAAAAAAATATACAGAAAATTAATCATCAAAGGACAATGTTAGTGAGTGAAAAAAATAGGTATTTTAAACTATAGACTCCAATATAAATTAGTATGAGCATTTTTTGTATCCCCCAAATCACACAAACCAAGCGTAGGGGTGTTGGAATCAGGGCCGGGCCTATAGTTTGAATCCTTAAAAGAGCTTTTCCTCCCAGGGGCACAGGCTGTAGCTAGGCTGAACTTCAGTTTCCTCAACTATTAAATGGGACAAAACTAACCTACTTTACGTGGTTTTTGGGAGGATTAAAGAGACTGAGCGCATTGGGCAGGGCTGTGAAGATGCTTGGCAGACATCTGTGGGATGGGCACACTGGAAGTGAGCTCCATGCCCTGTCCCAATTCTCTGGCCTTCTCTTGTGCCGTCTTCTTGTGGGGCTGAGGGCGCAGAGGACCAGGCCAGCTGCTCAGGGCGCTGCCTCCCGTCTCCTGTCTCTCCATACAAGAAGAGTGTGGCCCAGCAAGCAGAAGAGGATGTGGGACCCGCTCCAATAGGATTTCACATCTGTTTGACTTTGAGTAAGTCACTTACCCTCTTGTGCCTCAGTTTTCTCTTCTAAAAATCTGTCATGACAACATAACTACTCTGAAGCTGGTGCGAGGGTGGCATGAGAATGAGTGTGAAGGCCCTGCCAGGGCTCCTCCTGTCCCATCAGCAGCAACACACAGCTGCATTTCCCAGGGTCCAATCCTAGCCCCTCCCCTCCCATCATGATCCAGAGAGGGGACACCCTCCAGAACTTTATTTTACAAGGACAGCAGGTGCCAGTTCTTGGGTGAGCACAGGGCCTCCTAGAGCACTGTCCCATCACTGTCGTGGTGGCGAACAGCCCACTGCGAGGTCTGAAAAGCTGCCTCTGGGCCCAGCTCTGCTCAGCACTGGTGGGGGCCTCAGCAAGTTGGTGCCCAGGTCAGGAACAAAGGCTTCCTGGGATCTAACATGTGCCAGGCCTCAGGCTGGGCTGCCTGGAGACTCAGAGCCCTTAAGGAGCCCACAGAATCATGGGAAAGACAGGCATGCAGCAAATACCACATGGTGATAGTGCTGGGGCAGAGGGCAGAATGTACTGCAAGGCACAGGAGGGACCGCTCCGCCCAGCCTGGGGGAAGGGTACCCCAGAAGGTTCCTGGAGGAGATGACACCAGAATCCTGCCCAGGTCAAATGACTCCAAAGCCCTCTTTTCTCTCCCTCCATCTTCCCTCATGCCCTCTGAGCTTCCACCTCTGACCTCGAAGCCCAGGAAATAATAATCATGTTGCTCCAGCAGCCCCTGCAGCTGTTCAGTTCCGCCTGGCGTACTTGTGCTCTGCGACGCTGGCAGTGGGCGGCCAGGGGCAGACTGTGATGTCAAACAGGGAGGGCTGTGGCTGCTGGGAGAGTGGGCAGAGACAGAGACCAGCCTCAAAGCCAAGCCTGTTTCCATGCCAATGGCCTTCCCAGTGGAGACAGGAAGACCAGAAGCCAGGAACAGTCACCACCACTGCTCAGAAGCCCTCAAGCTGTCAGGAGGGGGAGAGGGTTTACTTAACTTGGAAGAGCAGGCTGTCTAGCAGAAAGGACGAGATGCCTCTTGGGCCAGAGCCTGGGCCAGCAGGAGGGTCCCAAGGCCCCCAAACAGCATATTAAAGGAAAGCAAAGGGAATCCATAGTTCAGAAGCTCACTCTGAGCCGGGCTTTATCTCTCTGGGTTCAGAGCTCACAGCTCTCCTTCCAGGTAGACATGAAACTGAGGCTCCAAAACACTACCTTTTCCAGGGTTTTACAGCTAATAATTGGCAGAGCTAGAATCTGAATCCAGGTCTGATTTCAAAGCTTTCCCTCCTAAACTTCAATAGTTGGCCTTGAGAAAAGAAAAGGAGAACATTAGCTGAGAGCTCCAAGCTTTCGTACCCTGAAAAATTTCCAGGAGGTGCCAAAGACAGACAGAAGAAAGTGGGTTGTTTCAGGATTCGGTACCTGCAGGTTCCTATTAATCAACCAACGAGCTTGCAAAATGGGATCTGGAAAACATCATCGTCAGCTCTCTGAGGACAGACGCAGCAGGGTACTGAGCTAATGACAGCAGGGCCATGAACGTTATAGAAAACCCACGTGTTCCGTGCTGCCACAATGGCAGGCACCCAGGCCAGGCACCCACGGCTTTGCCCATTTCTTAGCACTGGTCAGCTTCAATCCCAGAGTCAGCTGAAAAAGTTCTGCTGCGGACAATCTGCTGTAGGACATCCTTATCAATAAACTGGGAAGGGCTGTAAAAGTGTGAGAAGGAAAGGAAGAAAGAGCTTTCAGGCCACCACAGTTTCAGTACCGACACTTCCCATCACTTCATAGCTTCCCTGTCCTGCAGCAAAAAGCATGCCCAAGTGAGAGAGAAGAAAGGGGGCAGCCGATTTATTTTTAATCTGCTGCTCGTGGCAGTATATGCCAAGCAATTGACATGCATTGTTTATACAGGGGTATAGGGTTTTTTACCCTAATTTTATGGTGAGGAAAGAGCACTCAGAGACTTTAGGTAATCTGTCCTCAGCTAGAAAGTGACTGATGCCAGGGTGTTTTGACTCCAAAGCCTGTGTCCTTAGCAGCTTTGTGCATGTCGTGTCTCTAGTGCCAGGCCCTGAGCAGTGATAAAATGACATGGTCCCTGCCCTCAGGGGTGCGGAGTCTGATTAGGTGCTGAGAACAGGAAGAAAGACAGTAACACAGTCCGGAGTGTGCTGCTAAAGGTTTAACAACCCACTGTTTGGAGGAAAAACAAACCAGCTGATTTTTAATATTTGCCAATTTCCATGGTGTAAATACTTCCCACCTGGCTGATTTCTAGCTACTAACATGCTGTTAACTGGCTCACAAAATTCCTGACAATGTCAGCCAGTCCAAGTAGTCTCCAGCATGCCCCTGGACAGTCTTCCTCCTCTGCCTCCAGGTGAAGTCTTACTCATTCTGCGAGAGGCAGTTCAAATGTCAGAGCTGGAAGAAAGCTTTCCTTGACCTCTTGAGACACACTATGTCACACTACCTTTTGTGCTCTCTTGGTCCCTTGTACACATCTCAATCACAATACTTATTCTCTAGCATTGATCATTGTTCTTTGGAAACCCCCCAAAGACAGGGACAATCTCATCAGGGCACAGAGATGGCATATGGAAGACAGTGGTATGTCGGAGACAACTATAGATAGATTCCACTCGTGAGCATAGAGGCAAAAGTTCTGAATAAAATACTAGCAAATCATATCCAGCAGTGCATCAAAAGAATAATTCATCATGACCAAGTATGGGTTAGTCCAAGGATGGTTCATGTCAAGAAATCCATCAGCCTAAATCATTACATTGAAAAGGGGAAAATATGATTATGTTAATAAATGCCCATAGTGATTTAATTTAAAAAAAATTCAGAAGACTTCTGGAGGAAAAAAAAAAGAAAACTCTTAAACCAGGAAGAGAAGAAAACTATTTAAATTATAGGAACTATTTTACAAAAAAGCAAATATTCCACATACATTTTTTTAAATTTCTAAATAGAATTCCCATTTTAAACTGTATAAAAATGCTCTTGACGTTCATACGGACACATAACTAAGAAAACTGTAAGAAGAATTGTGAGAAAAGGGCTTGTTTTGACAGGTATTAAAATTTATCCCGAAGCTATTATAATGAAAGGGCACGGCATTAGCACAGCAATAGACAAATCTTTTCAGTGGAACAGATAAGAGAATTCAAAAATAGATCCACATTTATACAGGAACTAGATATATTACAAAGGTGGCAGGCTAATTCAGACAAGAAAGGATCGTTTTTAAAATAAATTGGCTCCGGCATAACTGACTAAACATCAAATAAAACAAGGATCTACCTCATTCTATATGCACAAATTCCAGACAGATAAATGTTTTAAATGAGAAAAGTAATAAATTAAGAGGATATATATATATATATATATATATATATATACACATACACAAACATACATATACACACACAAAAAAATCTGGTAATGGGGGGACATTCCTAAAAAGACAGAAGACACATTGGATTGCAGAAAAATGAACAAATTTTATATGGCAAAAGCCATGAAAACAAAGTCAAAAGAAACAAAAGGCTGGAAAAATGTATCTGCAGCACATAAGCAGTCAGTTTCTACACCAGGTCACAATGTCCTATAAATGGGTAAGAAGGAGTCACAATTTTGTAGGAGAAGAGGCAGAGAATGCGAATAGAGCATCCATGGAGAGAGTCCACACGATTGATAAACGGAAGAGAGACACTCAACCTCACGAGTAGTCAGGGAAAGGTAATTAAAGCCACGACGATGTGTTTCCCCCACCGGATTGCAAAGCATGAGGACAATGACGTGTACAGCGCTGCAGAGGGCACGTGAGCTGCTGCAGCGGCTGTCACTTGGAAGATATGCCGGGGCATGGACGGAGATGGCAAGTGCATGGATCTTAGGGGAACCCTAGAATAGCAGGACCTCATTTTTGTAAAGCAAATACGTTTCATATATATAAATATATGTCCGTATACTTTTATATGAGCGTGGAAAAATGTACAGAAGGACAGATGCCAGGGTTGAGACTAGGATTCTCCTCAGAGGGTCAGAAATGGGGAAGACGGGGAAGATTAATACATCTTATACCACTTTGTATGATTTCAATAATTAAAATGAACAGGAATTACTTTTACAACTTAAAAAATGTAAAAAGCAGTTTTTTAGTGCTTTCTAGACTGCACACCACCACCCCGGCAAGGCTTAATGAGTGGTTCAGCTACTGCTGCTCACAGGACCCCCGAGCTTGTTAAGGCATCTGAGCAGAGTGCAGATTCACGCACTGCACCGCAATAGCCTGGTAAATAGGAATCAAAAAGGTAGCAGCTGGAGCTCTCCCTGCAGAGCTCAACGGAGAGATAATGAATCGCAGTGCCCTGCTCAGCTATTGGCTGGGCCTAAACTGGTCCTCAGTCTGAGAATTTGTTAAGTGGCTGAGTAATAAAGGAGAGAGATTCGCGAGTCCTTTCTCCGCACAATGGTTTTGCCTTCTGCCCCTCGGTCAGGATGGCTTTATTAGGGACCGGAGTTGCTGCAAAGATCCTTGGGGCTCTGGGCAGACCAGTCCATCCAGGTCAATTAAAAACCCATCACCTGGAGCTGCACTGGCCCAGAGCTGGGGTGGGAAGCAGAGGTGACTGCTCCAGGCCTGTCTCAGTCCTGCATCAGAGCCTCCTCCAGGACAAGCACTGGCCTTGAGGAAACAGATCAGAAACATGGACCCCGCCCTGACGTGGCTCCCAGGTCACTGGAGTCAGCAACATGCAAGGAGATGATCTCAACAGCTTTCTAAGTTGCGGCCTCCCATTTGTGAAATGATAAGGTTGAACCTGAATACTGCCCAAGTACTCACATGCTCTGAGGGAATGATGCCAGGCGCCAGGTACACAAGGCAAAGAGACCCAGCCCCAGGCTCCTGGGGAGCCCAGGTGAGGGGAGGGACACTGGCAACCCATGCCTGAGTATTCACAACCTGCTCTGCACTGGAAGAGGTTGTACCAGGGCCCAAATCGCAAGTGGGTACTAGAGATGGCCTCCCTGAAGCAGAGGGATCTGACTGAGAACTGCAGGATGGGGAGGGCTTGCCTTGACCTCAGGGACGAATAGCAGTGGGGCTGCCACCTGCCAGGGGAGGCCTGCTGAACAGACCCTCTCACACACACTGCCCACTGCTGGCATGCCAGGTCCTCAGACACTGGGCTCTGTGCCAGATAGGGCACTGGCAATGGAAAGATGAACAAAGCCTCGTCCCTGCCTGCTGCGGTCAGTTCAGACTGCCATAACAACATACCATGACTGTGTGGCTTAAAAGACAGACATTGATTTCTATAGTTCTAGAGGCTACAAGTCCAAGATCAAGGTGGCAGCAAGGCTGGTGTCTGGTGAGAGCCTTCCCTGGGCTTGCAGTCCACTTACGTCTTGCTTTGTGCCCACCTGGCCTTTCCTCAGTGTGGGTGCAGCTCTCTGGTGTCTCTTCTTATAAGGACACTAATTGTGTTGGATCAGGGCCCCACCCTTACACCTCTTTTAAGCTTAGTTACTTCCTTAGAGGCCCCATCTCCAAATACAACCACACTGGGGGTTAGGGCTTCAACATATAATTTCGGAGGGACACAAGCATTCAGTCCATGGCACTACCCTTCCCAGCACCTGGTCACACCAAAGGCACAAAGAGAAGGGGAGGAGTTTCGGCTGTCATAGAGAAGGCGGTCCTTGGGCTGGGACTAAGGTGCACAGTGGTCCACCGTGGAGAAAAGGGTATACATGTGAGTGGGGGCCCTGTGAGCTGGCATCCAGGTTAAGAGGCTCGAGTGAGCAGAGGCCTAGTGCCTGACAGCAGAATGGGGTTAGAGGGAAGAGAAAGGATCAAGGTACCCAGGGTGGGTGGGTGAGGAGCCTGAAAAGACACCAAGGAGAGCCTAGAATGCCCCGCCAAGGAGTTCAAATTTCACCCGCAGGCCCCTGACACCCTGAAGCCATCAGAGACCCCAGAGTCACTGGTCAGAGGGCTCCAGCCAGATCAGCGAATTCTACCATTTACCCAACACTGACTGGACTTCGGGCCTCCACTCAGGGAGCTGCCACACCCAGGAGAGGGGTGCATCAGGGTTCTGGCCTTCAGCTGGCAGTGGAGACATATTCTAAAAGTCTTGGCCACCTGATAGAGATTGTTCCTATGGAATCGCTGCCCTGGAGTTGCCAGGCCTTCCGGGGTATCAAGCTGAGAGGCCGAAGCCCTGAATTTTCAAAGGGCAGCTTGACCGCGGTCTGGGGCGGGCAGCCTCAGTACAATAAAATGTCAACAGGCTGGGATCTTTTGGCCACTTGACTGTTCTCTCCAAACCTACACCTGCTCCCCTAGATTCTTTCACTTGCCCTTGGCAGAGAAGGTCTTTGAGGGGAAGCTGAAAGGGATTGGACTAACTGCCGAGAGTTCGTTAGATGTGCCTGTGAGGATCAGGATAAAAATACCCAGGCCTTCTATTACTGGAGCAGGCAACAGTTTACACAGGGTTCTCACATGTATTAGTTCACCCCATTTTCACTCAGAACCCAAAACATCTGGGAGGGAGGTGATGCCGTCCCTGTTTTGTAGGGGAGGAAACAGGCTCGAAGAATTTGCAGGGCCCATTAAAGGAAGTGGTTAGGCATTAGGTGGAAGTTTTTCTGGGTTTTGGAAATGGCCCTTACAGGTCAGAAAAAGCTGAGCAATGTGTGGGCAGATTGGGTAATCCCCGAAGCTCCGTTTCCTCATCTGCACAATGGGGATGGGATTGAGTGCACGGTTCCCGCAAAGCACTTGGAGGCCTGCGCGGAGTCCAGCACCACGTCACCGTCCTGAACATCAGTAACTGCATGATCAAGGCCGCAGTGGGGCAGGTGGAACAGTGGAACACATCTGACTGTGGCGTGAACCATCACAGCCGACGGTGAAGCTCTCCAAGGCACTTTCTGTGGGAACAGCAGTTTTAAGGGATTTAATGGGCTTCACCTTTTTAAAGGGCTCCATGATCTGATACATTTAGGACTGCCTGGTGTGACGTAACTAACAGATTTCTTTACTCTGGGCCTTCTCAGAGCCTCTCGTACACTCACATGGGTCCCCAGTAAGGAGGTGGATGTGACCAGGGAAGCCCTCCTGCCTCCTCACAGAGCACCATGGGGAACGAGCATTCCACAAAAAACACTCGGGGGTGCCAGGCAGGAGTAAGAGATGACCCAGGTCCCAGACGTGGGACAATGGGACCCATGGGATTGTGGTCACCTAGGTCGGGAGAGAAGCAGCGAGGCTCCCTGAGACAGGCAGAATCGGGGGCTAAGTGAGGGTAGAATCCACTGTGAGCAGAGAGGGGGGATGCTCCTCTCACTTGGGGTCCCGAGAGGGGGCAGCAGAGAATGACATCTGGTCAGCACCGACTGTGCCCAGTCCTTGCAGCACTGTTCCTACTGCGGCCTGAGGAGGCAGGTGGGCCGGAACCTGCATCCTGATTCTGCCACCTAGAATCGCTGATTTGGCAGTGAGTTTCCTCAACCCCAAAATAAAGGCACACCTCACAGGGTTATGGTGAGGATCAGAGGAGATGACATGTACCAGAAACATCTGTTTATGGTGAAGTGGCCCCTCAAATGGAAGGGATGATTATTATTGAATTGAATTGTTACTCAGATATCTGCTCTCAACAAAGCTTCCCCATCCATCTCGGATGGTGCCCTTTGGTTGCTGGGTCCTGACTTCCTTTGTATTAAGCTCCAGTAGGTGATGTGTCTTCGCCTTGTGTCCCAAGAACAGGGGCCAGGGCATGGGGAAGGGTCAGCTGGGTGCAGGGAGCAGTGACCCAAGCGAGAGGGACTGGGAAGGCCTCACAGAGGGACAAGCCGGCCTCAGTGCAGTGGCTTGGAAGGGCTCAGCCATGAGCCAACAGGGTAGCCATGCAGGGTGAGGCAAGGGCAGCTCCTATCTCTCCTAGAAGTAGCCTTTCCTCGGGGACCTGTGGCTACACTGGGCCCAGGAGCTCATCCCCTCTGAGTGGAGGGAGAACAAGCACAGGTGCTGGTGCAGGCAGCGCTGATGCCCTCCAAGGCCAGTGTCCTGTCCTTCCCATGGCTGCACAGGATGAAAAATACCGGGCTGTGGGCCCAGGAAGTGTGCGCTGGATGCTGGACCGGCGGGGCCAGAACAGGGAGTCCGGGGCACAGAAGCATCAGCCACACACAGCCTCAGACTGCCAGGATCTGAAACTATTCAAAGAATCTCTGCCCTCAGTCCCTTTGGGATCAATTAATGTTCCCAATAAAAATGGAAATTTAATCTCCATAATAAGTTCTGAGAGAAAGGTCACTTCCACCCATGGGAAATTTCCTGGCCCTGGTGTGTTTGCTTTTGGCCCGGCATTCTGCAGGACAGGGCTGGTGACCAGACACCCATGGAGGCTCCTGGGCAGCCAGCTTGCCCAGAATGCAAAAGGGAAGTGATTCTGAAGGTCAGCAGCTCCGAGATGATGAGCTGGAGCCAACGAGCTGGATGACGAGAACTGCCGGGGACTGCCTCACTCACACGTGCATAAATCTGAGTATTTCCTGTTGTGAGTGCTGTGCCAGGCTCTAGGGGTGAAAGGTGAGCAGCTGACACCACCTGCCTGGGGCCAGGCCACAGTGATATGGGGGAGCTCAGGGCCCCTGTCCTCCTGGCCAGGATGGGGGGTGACTGGGGGGGCAGGTCGAAGCTCATTCTGCCTGGAGGGTAGGCAGGGGCAGGACCTCCAGCAGAGGAAGAGCATGGGAAAGTCTGGGGTGCACCCCAGCCTGGAGGCTCCTTGGTTCTCCCAGGCCTTGGGTAGGTGACATCTCTTAAGCGCCTCTTACGTGCCAGGCACGTCATGTGTGCAGCCTCTTTTAATCCTCACAACCTCCCTACAAAGCAAGGATTGTTCACTCTTCTATACAGTTGAAGAAACTGATGCTCAGAGAAGCAAGGCCACAAGCCCCAGTCCCACTGTTTGAGGCAGAGCTGGTTTTGCAACCTATGTCCCCTGGCTCCAAGTTAATGCTTGTCCACCAAGCAACCTGCTCTAGTCCCTGAGGCCCTCTCCCTCTCACCCCCGTGTTCTAGCAGCCACTTGTCTGGGTGCACTAGGGTCAAGAGACAGCATGAAGGCCATGGAGCTCTAAGCCATGAGGCGTGGGCTGCAGCGTGTGCTTGGAGGCCACGGGGGGTTGAGGCCCCTCCTGCCTCATTTCTTGCTTTCATACAATCCCCAGACCCTTCATACTGGAGGAGGTACAGGGACTCATCTCTCTAGCTATGATTTTGTTAAATTAGCACAAACCATGACTTACTATGCAGCATAAATGCACAGGCACAGGGTCACCCCTGGGGCTGAAGGGAAGAGCGGAGAGAAGGGGACAAAGGATCTTTTCTTCTGAGCACCAACACTTTGCCAGTCACTTCTGATACATTACTGCACTTTCATTTAATCCTCAAGCAAGCCCACAGGGGTGTTACTGGGCCCACAGTGCCGTAGGTGACAAGGCACAGACCCAGGAAAGTCACACAACTGGAACCAGGCCACACCACTGGGGGCAGGACCCAGTCAGATGACAAACTCCTGAGTTCTTCTTCCATTCTACAAGCAGATGTTGAGTGTCAACTCCCTACAAAGCTATGGATACTGAAAAGTGTCAGAGCAAGGATCATTGTGCACACCACACTATGGAGCCTGGAGTGGGAGAGCCACTGAAAAACATTAGCCATGAGACTGACCTGCTGTGTTTAGGAAGGTTATTCTGGATTGTGTGTGGAGGGTGGAGCAGAGGCCTGCAACAGAGGCAGCACTCATGCGTGAAACCCTTGCTGCATCCCTGCTGGGCAGCAGGCATGTGCTGGGGAGTGGTGGTATAGTGAAGCCTAAAGGGCACAGACAAGTAAATGACGGCCACGTGGCAGAGAAACGAGGCGACGTGGGAAGTCTGGGTGCTGGGACAGCAGAGAGGGGCTCCCCGCATGAAGGTGGGAAGAGAGGCTAATAATGGCCCAGTATGAGAGGGAAGGGTCTGGACCAAGACTGTAGGTGGGAAAGGGGAAAAGGCAGCAAACTGGAAAGATTCCAGACATAAGATTAATAGGCAGTTATCAAGAAAGATGGAGGCTTGGGTCAGAGAATCCATGACTTTCCACAATTCCAGATATGACTGATGAATATGGGATGCCACCCTCTCACCTCCCTCCCAACCCCAGCCTGCGGCTGCGCCCCAGCTGTGTTGAGATGGTGCTCTGGAGGGTGACCCACCATTTGGGGCTCTGGGAACCAGCCATTCAAGCCCTCATAACACAGAACGCAAACAGTAGTAGCCTTACACACAGATTCTTGATAGCCAAAGTGAAGGAAACAGGTCTTTCCAGTCATCTGGTCAGCCCAGGCATGTCTACATACTCTACTTTTTCTGGTGCTCGTCTGACAAACTAGTGCCAAATCCCACAGAGTAATATCTGAAAACTTAGGAGCCCAAGGTTCTGAATCCAGTCTTGATTTTGCTTTATCAAGTGATTTCCTACACTTATTAACAGGTTGAGGCCACGTTTTATAGTGTCAGTTGAGCAAATTCATAAGGCACAATCCCTAGGAGTGACCTAGCAGTGACCTCAGGCCCTTGGGTTTCTTTTGGACCTTGCCTCCCTCCCCTGCCATGGAGGCCCACACCCCAGTCCCCAGCAGATCCCTCCCTGGCCTCGCTGCACGTGTCTGTGTTTTTCCCTCCCTGCTTGACTTCTTTCTTCATGAAGTAATCACAACTCAGCAGAAGGGAAGTGTGGGAAGGTACCTTGAAGGGGCCATAGAAGTCCATCCATCCATTCGGTCCAGGATTCAAGCCAAGATGTCACCTGGCCTGAAGCCGAATACCTCAGGTGAAAGTCACCACCTTCTGGAGTCGCCCATGCAGCCTCTGAAGGCTCTGCCTGCCAAGAAGCCCTCCTCAGTCCATCCCCTGGGCCTTCCGATCGCTATGGGAGGCTTTGCTGCCAGGGCATCCTATGGCAAGGCCATGGGAGGGATCCAGGGGGATAAGGCTATGATGTTTCCCAATGGCAGCCTCTCAAAGATCTGAAGACTAAGATTCTGCCTTCCAAGACCAGTAGATCACAAGGAGCCCACAGTAAAGTCATCACGAATGTCACTACAGACAAGAGCATTATTCCTGGGCAAAGACTGATGAGATGGGGGCCCCAGAGCCGTCGGTAGTCCGGAGAATGACCATGGCCAGACTGAGGCCCAGCCTCATGCTGATGGCTAGCATTTGATATTCGTGACAAAATTTACATTTGTTTGCTTAATAGAAAATGCAGGAACTGTCCAGGGAGGTGAGTGCCTTGTCTTAGAATTTCAGGGCTACCCAACAGTCCTTCTGTGTGGAGATGTAGCTGCATTAGATCTCAAGCACACCCCTATAAAGGGAAGTGTCCAGAACCAAGCTCAGGTCAAAGAATATGAGGAAGTTCAGGGTGAAGGGAGCTACAGGTGATGATCTGATGTAAACCCCACCATTTACAGATTTAAAAGTACAGGTCAAAAGATTATAGAAAATTGTAGTTCCTACTGGTTTTGATAATCTTAGGATAAGTCCTATAGTCACTTGGCCTCATTGCTGGTGGCCCTGCATGCAGGACAGAGGAAGGCTGAGCCATGGCTGGTCCCTGCAATCCCGTTTCAGCTTATGAAGACAACATACCAGGCTGGGACCTGGCAGGTGGAGGATGGAGGCTCTGGAAGTAGGGTGGCATTCAGACAGGGCTGAGGGAGACAGCCACAGAGAACACCACTAGCTTCCTTGGGAGTATGGGTAGCAAGTGTGAAGACTGGGTCCGGCAGCTCCACCTTTCAACCCCACCCTGTCATGTGCTGGCGTGTTGCTAGTGAGGACTGCTCACCCCCATTTGACTCATGAGTAAATTGAGGCTCTGAGAAGTTGGAAGTCCTGGCAGAGGCAGCCAGTAGAGCAGCAGGAGAGAGGAGCTCCTCCCAGCCAGTCTGGCTGCAGTGCTTGTGTCCTTCCCACTGCGCACCTCTCCATGGCACCTTGCCCAGTGTGCCTGCACGATGCCCACCGGCTGGGTGCTGCGCAGTCACTGACACACAGAGGTGCTCCGCTTCTACTGGCTTGGTCTGAACTGGCCTTAGGACAGAACACCCTCTACCCCACAGGGCAGCTATTTTTCTCCTAGCATTCTCTTTTCTGATCTGTTTGACATCTCTGGTCCCCATGAGCTAATCTAGGAAACTGCAGTACCCGTTATCCTGAAATAAGCCAGACAGTGTGGCCAAAGGCCCACTGAAAGTTGTCAATTGAAGATAACTGTTCACATTTTCTATCAGGTGGATCAGACACCAAGCACCATTGAGAAAAGTGATTACTTTTCTCCTTTGAAGGAACATCCTGAGATTTCTCAGCATGGGGCCGGACAATGCAATTAATATTCATTGCTTGATATCCCCGGGTATCTGACACTGGGCTGGGCTGTAACATTCATTAAGGGCCAGGCCTACAATTTCAATCAACACATCATTTTGTTTCCCTGCAGTTGATCACCCGAGAGTAATTTGAAGGGACTCTGCCCAGGTCTGTCTGGTTCTGGAGACGGCACCCTAGGACCATGCCAGCAGGCCCTCTGTCCCCAGAGCTCAGGGTCTGAACCTAGGCAGGAAACCAACAAATAATCAATGAGCAATATTTACACAAATGCATGCCAACTGAGAGAGAGCTCAACCAATGAAATGACAGGTCTATTTCAATAAAATCAGCTAAATATACCCAACTATTCTATATTTGTATAATCAAACCTTAGAAAAGAAACTCTTCTTTCCTTCCATAAAAATTCCTACAGAGCAACATGGCAAGCTTCTCTTTCCTTGTTTGTGTAAAAATCTTTGTCTATGTATAAAGAGGGTTTCTTTTCTGACTGTAACACATGTATGTGAACTAGACTAATGTGTGAGAATGTGTAAACGTACAGAGGCCCTCTTCTGGAGGCTATAAAGCCTCCCCTCTCTCCTCACACTACGTATAATACAATCCCATTCCTGCTTCAGCTGTGCACATTTGAAGTCATCGTCTCACTTCTCAACTATCATGCAGGTGAGGAAAGAAGAGGAAGCCGAGCACAGGGAGGATGGACACTTCCCCAGGTTCACAGCCTAGGAAGTGAAAGGCCCTGGTCTTAGCTGTAGCTGTGACTCTTCACCACACCATGCATCTCCCACACGTGATGTGAGGAGGGAGCTTTGCCTCCATACCTCCCTGCATGGAGACACGCAAGCGGTATGTCTACTAACACGTAGCCACTGAAGGGACGATGCCTGCACGAACGATTTGTAGATGTTCATGACCCTGGTTCTTACCAGGTGCCTCTGATGGGCACTGCGGGAGAGAAGCAGACACAGCCTTCTGTACGTTAGTAAGGAGGTCCCTTCAGCTTTCATGCTTTGTGGGGTTATCATTCTAAATATTGTAGTACAAAAGAGAAAACATGTCGTAAGAGGCAGGTAAGGAAGGAGAAGCACAGAGAGAATGGACAAGTACTCCTCACTGTCCATGCAGATGTTACAGACATTAGCCTGAGCTCCCCCCACTTCATAAACCGGAGACTGAGGCCCAGGGAGGTTAAGCAGCTGGCCAAGGTCATATGCCTAGTGAGTGACGGAGCTGATACTGGACTCCAGCTGGGTCTAAATCCAAAGACCATGCACCTCCCATTATCCTGTGTCAGGGAACTTTTCTCTCTACACACACAGGGTGGCAAGGAGAAGAATGAGGTGGAGGGAGAGAGAGAATATGAATGACTACGAACACATATACTCCAGCAGGACAAGTTTAAGTTCACTAGAAACAGAAATGCACCTATGGAGATATCTAAAAAGGGAACTATGCTCTGCAGTCTGCCAATACACAGCTCAGCAAGAGAGGGAGCGGATGTGTATATTCACATACACTCATACACATTCACCTGCATACATAACACATTCACATGCATACATAACACATTCACATACATGCACACATATGTACACATGTATATACACACTTCACATATGTAAAACATGTATACACATCCATATACATATATACAGACATACATATGTTCACATACATATATGGACACATGCAAAAATATACATTCACATACATATATACATGCTTGCATACACACATATAAACTGTATCCATTTGCTAGGGTGGCCATAACAAAGTACTACAGACTGGGTGACTTAAACAACAGAATTTTATTTTCTCACAGTTCTGGAGGCTACAAGCACAAGATCAAGGTGTCAGCAGGGTTCAGTTCTTCTGAGATCTCTCTCCTTGGCTTATAGATGGCCGCCTTCTCCCTGTGTCTTCACACGGTCTTCCCTCTGTACCCATTTGTGTCCAAATTTGTTATTATAAAGACGTCATATTGGATTAGGGCCCACCCTAATGACCACATTTTAACTTAATCACTTCTTTGAAGGCCCTATTTCCAAATACAGTCATATTCTGAGTATGGGGGGTAAGACTTCAACATATGAATTTTGAGGGTACACAACTCAGCCCATCACACACACACATAAACATATGCACACACATGTGCACCTGGGCTACATACTCCTGGAAGGAGCTGTGCTAGGCAATGCCAAGCACCAGTCTGGGCCGCTGCATCAGGGATCCCGATCGCCTCTCTGGACCAGAGCCCACTCTGTGGAGAGCCGGGCTGCTGGCGACCAAGAAGGAAAGGTCCAGTCTGGGACATCTGCTCTGCCTGCTCCCTCCTGCAGACAGCCACAGGCAAAGGTCAGCCAGGCTGGCCCTGGGGGAATACCCAGCACCCAGCTCCCCAGGTGAGACCACAGGTTGTAGAGCCTGAACTGGCAGGGCTGTCTAATAGTGACAATGTGGGCAATAACAATCTCTGGAACCAACAGGGCTCACTGGCCATTTATCCTGCATCAAGCCTGTGCTGAATGCTGTGTGCTCACAGCACCGAGAGGTAGGAGCACTCACTCCATTTCAGAAATAAGCCAGCAGCTAAGAGACAGGAAGATGGTCCCATAGACACTCAGTGCGCAAATAGCAGAGAGAGCTGGGAATTGAATCCAGGGTTCTTAGACTCTGGAAGTTCACATTCTAACTTTCTAATTATAGGTTCCGAGACATGTCCAAGGCAGAAGACAGCTGCCATGCTTCACTTGGACTTCTGTTTGTCTACTGTGCTGTGTGTGTCTGACAGGCACTGAGAGGACCTGCCTTGTGCCAGGACCTGGGGATGGGCAGAGGAAGGGGCCAAGAGGAACTCCAGCTGTTGATGAGCTTCCTTGACATCTGAAGAGGCTACAGGAGGAGAACCACAGCTTCCACCTACACGGTCCCACATGTTCACACATACACTCGTGCACAGGCATGTGTGCACACACACAAATCACCTCGATCTCACTGCGTAATCAATTACAACATTTTCTCTCTAGAAGGAATTGAGATAGACCTGGATCCCTACCCAAGTTCACCCCCAGGAGCCTCACAGCCTGTGGGCACACCCTCATGACACCTTTGGGCATAGCATTGCCCCATCTCTCTCTGGACCCCACTGGATTAGGGGTCGGGTACTACCTAGGAAGAGTCATTTGTTATGCAAAGCAAGCTTCTGGCAGTAAAAATGTGGCTATCCTCAACCTAGAGAGGGGGAAACTGAGGCCCAGACAAGTTAAATCGATTGTTGGAGGTATCTTGGCCCATGGTGGGGAGAGCCAGGAGGCTGCCTAGGCCTGGCTCCACTGCGGTGCTCTTCCACGGAGCCTCCTGGTTAGCATTTCCACCTGTTCCATCATGTTTCTGAGAACAGATCTGTCATCCTAGTACGTTTCAGAAACACCCATTACTCAATTACCCCTTCTTCTCTCTGTGAAGTGTCTGCTGACCTTCTCTCTCTAGGTTCCCGCTTCCTACCTTTCACACTGTCATGGGCATCCCCTGCCAGTAACCAGTCTGAGAGGGGTGAGGGCAGGGGCTGCCTCTGAGGGCTCCTTCTAGCTCCAAGGCTTCCCTTGGGAAGGCTTTCCAGGCCCTGCAAGACTCAACGGTCTCATCAGATCGAGTCTGATACCTCATGGGTACATTTTCTAATCAAAGTGCAAAACGGCCTCTTTCTTCCTTGGCCTTCCTATATAAATAACAACATTTGCATGATAACATTTGACTACCATCCAGCTCAGAGTCTGTTTTTAATACTCAAAATCTGACAAGGCATGCACCACATGGAGACAAAATGCTCAGGATACACACCAGGAGCAGCTAGCGAGACCTGAAGTCCTTGTCAGAAAGCCACACTACTGGCCAGTTCTGGGGCAGGTGGGAACTGTCTGCAGCAAAGGAGGCTGGGAGGGGTGAGAGGAGTGGTGGGTGCAGAGTCACGAGAAGGCCTGGCAGGAGGACTGTGCCTTCTACCCCTGGACTGCTCAGGACTTAGCTTTGCCATCTTGAACTCAGTGAGCTCTTAGCTGAGCTCAAGTGTAACATCCTGGGAAGAGGTGTATGAAGGTCCAGCAGAGTGAGCAGCAAGCTCTTCCCTGGATAATGCCCTCCCTGGGAGTGTGGGAGCTGTGCGTGTGAGAAGTGGCTTCCCTGATTATGGCACAAGTCTGGCCAATGGCAGGTTATCTGAGTGGCCTGACCTAACTGAGTGAGCCCTTTAAAGGCAGAGAACTTTTCCAGCTGATCTCAGAAGAGGAAGTCTAAGGTTTAAACACAAGAAGGATTCAACACACCATTTCAGGTTTGAGATGGAGGGGGCTATGTGTCAAGGAATGGGGGAGGCCTCTAAGAGCTGACAGTGGCCCTCAGCTGATGTCAGCAAGAAACTGGGGCTTCAGTCCTACAGTCACCAGCACATGAATTCTGCCCATAGCAAGAATGAGTGTGGAAGCAGATTTTTCCCCAGATCCTCCAGACAAGAACTTGGTCTGACAAACACCTACTTGGTCTGACAAACACCTTGACTGTAGACTGTGATACCGTGAGTAGAGAACTTTCTTAAAGGTTGAAGCTTGAAGGTCCCTTACCCCCGCTGACTTCTCCTTAGCATTAACGTTCTGCCTCAGTTTCTCCAGAGAAGTCCCCTGCTACCTGCTGTACAGGAGTGATCCCAGGCAGGCTGCCCCCTCTCTGCCTTCCCAGTGCAAGCCCAGCCTCCCGCTGACTCTCCCACTTCCCTGGCTGTGGCTTAGAAGGAGCGGCTCACAAAGCACCTGGCCGTGGGCACCCAGCTGACTTCCAAGGTTGGCGGGCATGTCCTCTCCTCACAGGAAGCAGAGACTTTCCCTGAACACAGGCCTTGGCTGTGGTTCACTGGCAGGGCACTGCACTGCCCTCTCCTACCGGAACAGGCAGGAAAGAGAGGCATTTCCAGAAGAAGCTGCTGCCAAAACAGAGGGATTGATGCTAATGTACATTCTTTACCTTCTTGTTAAGACAGTTGAGAGGTGTGCCCTGTAACTGGAATGACTTATTTTAGCCTCATTCTGCTTCATGTGCAGGAGGGGCTGAGTATGAACTTGAGTGTGGGGGAGGGGAACAGGGCCACGTTTGGTGTTATCTGTAGGTGCAGCAAGCAGCTAGGGGCCACTGCTAGAGCTATCATGAGTCAAAGGGATCAGAAATGTGAGAGACACCGTGAGGATGAACCTTGTAGTGGAAGAAATGCAGGCTTTCACCTAGAACAATCTTCCTGCAAATCGCTGCCTGACACCTACTGGCCCCATGACCTTGGGCAGGTCATGGCACCCTGGGGGCCTCTGATGCAAAATGGGATAAAAACACCCACTTCACAGAGTTGTTGTGAGGACTCAGTGAGGTTATGGGTACCAAGTACCTAACAGAGCCGGACACAGAGTGGGGACTTGGTGACGACCCACCACTCTGGTTTTCCACTGGTTCCTACTGTTGTGGTCAGGACTGTGCTAGGCTGTGCCAGGCAACCACTTCAGTCAAGAGGGGTATTTTGCTATCAGGGCACACCTGCATCTGCTGGTTGCAGAAACCTCAGACAACTCTATGGCTGCAAACTGATATCTAGGGAGAAGCTCCACGGACAGAGGGCTATCTTAGGAACAACGAGGCTGAGATTCCTGATAACCCAGGACAACTATGGTGGGCACTCACTGCACGCTGTGCAGTGTCGAGAGATGCAAGGTGGCTCCGTTAGGAAGGTGGAGGGCCACAGCCACAGGGCATGTGGTGACTCCCAGCCAATAAGCAGGGAGTGAGCAGCTGTCCGGTAAATGCCAAGAGAGTTGTCCTCCACGTCACTGAGCCCTCAGTAACGCTGGAGCAGCGGGGACCATTACTGTCCTGTCTCACAGCTCAGGGAGCTGAAGCCCAGAGTGATTGGCTTGTCCACAGCTGACCAGGAGTTGGTAGAACAGCCTGAACTTGGACTCAGGTCTGGTAGGCTGTGAAGCTCTAGGTTCTTCCACCTCTCATTGGTATGGTCGTTTTCTTGAGAGGGATCGCACACCTGATGGACAAAGGCCTTGTCACCATTATGACTGTTTTCAAGGTGTTAAACCCCAGCTCAGAACATAAATCATCTGCCCAAGTAGCAGAGCTGGTATTTGAAGCCCTATCAGCTTCCCTGCCCCGTGTTTTCCCACTGCCCCACAGCAGTCACTAAACTAGGAAGTTTCTTTTCCATGTGTTGTGGGCTTCTTTTATTTCAGCGTTAACTAGCACGCACAGAGCAGCTAGGAGGCTGAGGTGATACTTCAAGGATAAAACTGCCCCCTGTGAAGTGGGCATGGGGCTAGCTGGAGGAGTCTTTGGCCCTCCTAGTATTTAGGTGTTTCTGCTGGTTGAGGTTTTGCTATTAATGAATGTAACCTTGGGCAAATCACCTCTCCTCTTTAAGCCTTGGCCTAGAACACTGGTTTTTGAGCTGGGGTATGGGAAGGAGGTGGAGTAAAAGCATTCCCAAATCTTCACCCACCTGACCAGCTCCTTTGGTCTCCTCACCTCCTTTGACCAGAGTAAAGCTGCTTTTTGTTTTTTTGATACATTGGGATGTGCACTCATGGCCTTTGACTGATAAATTTCTAAAGCCACTGAGCCCACGAATCCTGAAGGCCTTCCTGGGTCTGCCCCGAAGGAGCCTGTGCATCCTTGCAGCCACTCGCCTACTCTTCTGCGACCCCATGGTGTCATTGTGTGTGTGTGCACGTCCACTTGCTCACTCTGTATTCGTGCATGCATGTGTGTCTGCATATCTATTCATCTATGTATCTATTTTTGTACCCACGACATCCTAACTAATAACCCTGGGGACAGCAGTGGAAAGCAGCAAGAATGGCCAATCAGTGACGCTGCTGTAAAGCGATAGAGTCCCAAATGATGGCAGATAAGAGACACTGCTGCCAAATCTGCTTTCTTTAATTAAGGGGGAGATTGATAAGAGCTGTCAGAGTGAAATGAAGAGGCTCCAAGCCTCGCTGGTTTGCTAAGACATGAGAGGGAAAGCCAAAGATTTAAAAAAAAACAAAACAAAACAAAACAGTTTCCCTAGCAAGCCCACACAAAGGGCAGGCACAGAGGACAGCAGGAAGGATCTGTGATGCCGTTGATCACCGCCTCAAGCCACCAGCAGAAGACGTGGCCTGATCTTGCCAACTGTTTGCACAAATGATATATATTACATCTATACCTATATCTAACTACCTATCTATCTATTGTAAATTGTATTTTTCACCAAGAAAAGCTGGGTGTAGCACAAAGGGAAGTGTTTCTGGAAAAAGAACCAGCTCTCCCTCTCAGACACTAGTGAATGCCCACCATGGCTCTGACCCTGGGCTGGCTACTCCCATGCACTTGTCTTGTGTAATCCTCTCCAAAGCCCAGGTGCACAGGAGGCCACTCAGAGGCCCCTTTCCCAGATGGACTTGGAAGGAGAGAGCCTCCATGACCAAGCCCGAGGAGGGGGCGCAAAGGCCCAGTCCAGGCCTGCGTGAAGCCCTCACTGCTCCTTCACTCAGCCATGGAGATGCTGTGGCCACAGGGGACTTAGCTGAGGTAGACTGAAAACACACGAATCCTCTGGATTCCAGAGAGAACTGAAGAGAAACAAGTACCACTGGAACATTCTATTGAATTCCCATGAGCAGACACCAAGGCTCTAAGAAATCTCAGCATATGTGTAATTTCTTATGAGAATAAATAAATGCTCTTTGAGGAGGATGCTTCTAACTGGAGATATTTTACTTTGCAAACTAAAAAATATGATCTTTTAAAAAACTTCAGTGTTTGCTATCATTGCTGAAAATGGTAAGAGATGACTGGGCCCCACTGTCTCCAGGGAAGTCAGAGAGGCTTGATATGAATTTCTTTTTCCATCTCTACATTTTTTTTTCTTACAAAGAAAATAACAATGAAGACCTGGAGCCTAAAGACCAGGGTTCAAGGCCTGCTTGGTTGTGAGATTCGGAGCAAGGAACAAAGCCCTGTACGGTTTACAGTGAGGTCTTCATTATCTACCTACCCCCAGTGTTATTCCAGGAACAAACGAGAAAGTAGACAGAATAATACTGTGTAAACTATAAAGCTCAAGATAACACATCTGTATCGCACAGAAAGGCCTGTGCAAGGCCAGTGGCTGAATTATGTTCTTAGGATTACCGTGACACACATGTGACAACCTCCCACTGGTGGTGTTCATGCCATGACATGCCCTTGGGGCAGACTCGGAGGGTGAGTGCACTAACTGGAGGTGCCACTCCAGCGTGCACAGCTTCCCCCGAGGGGGTCTTCCTGCTCCCAACCAAAAGTCCACCACAGCTCGGGTGGGCTCTTCGAAAGGTCC
Organism: Propithecus coquereli; assembly: GCF_000956105.1. Lineage (NCBI taxonomy): Eukaryota > Metazoa > Chordata > Mammalia > Primates > Indriidae > Propithecus > Propithecus coquereli. The sequence continues at coordinate 8,667,339 of NW_012148396.1, forward strand.
CAGTCTTCCCAAAGACGTTGCCCAAGGCAAAGTGAGCCACTGGCTGGAACAGGGTTTTAACTTCAAAAAAGGAACCCTGAGGGTTACTTCTTGCCTTGGAAGGACCCTCCCCCTGCAGGGCCCTGCGGTTGGTGCCTCTGTCTCCTGCTCCATGCTCCCTCCGGGTGGCCTTGTGGAGTCCTGTGGAGCAGGTCTGACCCCAAAGGAAGGCCTATCTCCAGCCCAAGGCTCTCCTGAGCTGTAGAGTCCCAGCCAAGCACATCCTCAGCATATCCACTTGGCTGTCCCCTGACATTTTTCCACACACACCTGGTCACCTGTCCTTCCAGGTACCCAACCCAGATACTGTGAGGCCCCTCCACCCCTCTCATCTCTCCCTATTTCTCACTTGCCACTGAGATTGTCCTTCTAGAGTCCAACCCATCAGCCCATGTCTGCCCCTCCTCAGGGCCACCATGGTGGTCCAGGCCACCAGGAGCTCTCGCTTGACAGCTGCCATCTTCTCGCGGCTTGTCCGTCCTACCCAAGCCATACTCCCCTCAAGCCCATGCTGCAAATTCCTTCCAGACTGTGCGTCTGATTGTGTCACCCTAAACCCTCCCACATGCTGCTCCCATGTCCTTGTGACTGGTGAGCTCTTACTCTGTAGGAATCAGCTGAAGTGCCTCCTCCTACATGAAGCCTTCCTTCACTAGCTGCACTGGGCACTCACATCTGCCTCCTCCTGCTCTCCCACTTAGCACTCACTGTACGTCACTGAAGTTTTATGTATTTAATTTCTTCTCTTCCCTGCTAGACCATGAGCTCTGTGAGCACAGGGGCCACATGGTCATGCTGACTGTCCTAACCCCAAGTGCTCATGGAGCGAATGGGAACAAGCAAACACAGATGCAGGAATGAACCAGTGGCCCATGGGGCAGTGCCAGGGACTGAGTAAAGAGCGAGCCTGTGCCGTTTCTTGAGCTGTTTGAAGCTACTCAAGGAATAGAATCTGGGAGCCCGATGGCCGTGATGACAGGACAAGTCAAGGCTATCCAGGAGGCCTGCTCAGCCCTGGGAAGGAGATGACCAGCCTCCTGGAACACTGTCGGCCCATCCAAGGCATTTTTGTAGCTGTCTCTGAAAGATGGTCCTTTAAATCAGGCCTGGTGTCCATAGCTTGCCTAGGAACTTGAACAGCAATTTTCTCCCTTTGAGCCCCTGGAGAGCCCACGGGCCTTTCCCTGGCTGGTGGTGGCACATGCAGCTGGGGCTCTGGGTCAGTAGCCTTGTGGTGATGGGGAAACTGACATACCAGGGAGAAAAACACACTTGCCACGTAGTTGGAGAAAGCTTCTCCCTTTCGTAAGGAGAGGCCCGATTTAGTAGGAACATCTACCAAATAATACCAGATAGTATCACAAGATAGGTCGGCCCCTGGCCTTTTGTTCAAAGTGTTACCTTTGCCAAAATGCCCTTCTATCTTTGACTCTCTGGCTAACCATGGTGCCTGTCAAAGACGTGATCCAGCTGTGGTCTCAGGCACTCATTCCTTCATGCACTCAGCAAACGCTAAGTACCCACCACGTGCTGGACACTGTGCGTAGCACTGGGGACGCTATCAGGGGACGTGAGGATCGTGGTTGTGCCGTCATGGAGGCTACTCTGAAATGGGACACTGGGCTGGGCGGTGGGTGTGGTATCAGGGGGCCCCTTCCCAAGGCCTCACCCCTGCTCAGCTGTGCCAATCAAGAGGCATGCACAGCCCACCCTCCACCGCCCCAGCATCATTAATGGATGTCTAGCTGCCTCTCTCTGGCTTTCTTTCCTTCGTGCCAATTGTCAGAGAGTTTTCTGCCACTTTCTACTGTGGTTGCCTGACAGATATTCCTCCAGTGATCCAGACACCCTTCTAGGGTGCTTGGAAAGTCAGGAGCTGATGCTTGGGACCTGGAAGGTACAAACAGGATGTCTTAGTTTCCTATTGCTGTGGCTTAAAGCAACACACACTTACTCTCTTACAATTCCAGAGGTCAGAAGTCTGAAATGGGTCTTGCCTGGTTAAAATCAAGATGTTGGCAGGACCACAGTCCTTCTAGAAGCTCCAGGGAAGCATCGTCCACTACTTGCCTGTTCCTGCTCTGGAGGTTGCCCATGTCCCTTGGCACATGGCCCCTCCTCCAGGTCTTGCACATCGTAGCACTGTGACTGCCACTTCTGCCACTGCTATGTAGCCTTGCGATTATGCTGGGCTCACAGAAAATCCAGGTTAATCTCCCTATTTTGAGGTCAGCTGATTAGTAGCCTTAATTCTATCTGCAACCTTAATCTCCCTTTGCCAGGTAAGATAACATATTCACAGGTTCTGGGGATGGCGATGTGGACATCTTTGGGGACTATTACTCTGCCCAGCACAAGGAGTGAACAGGAGGAGCCTGCTGCTCTGGGCGGGCATGCCTTGCTGTGTCATGTTTCTGCCCTGTCTCTCCCAGGACCCCTGGGAGAGGGGTTCCTTCCTGGCAGGAGGGGCTTACCTGGCAAAGTCAGCCAGCATGGAAAAGCCTGTGCTATGGCCACACACCTGCTGAGTGCAGTCTCTGCCTAATCTGTCCCAGAGCAGGCTGGCCAGGCAGGGAGGGTGGTGCTGACAGCATCCTCCTCTCCAAGGGGGTCCCAGGCACCTCATGGATGCAGGGGCTCCTAGAATAGGCCGGACCTCCAGAACCCATGTTGTTCACAGTGGGGAGCTGAGGCCCTGGGGAGACATGCAGCAGGCCCAGTGCCCACCCACAAGGCACTTGCTGAGCCAAGGGAGACCCAGCCCTCTAAACCACCCTGAGGCCACGTGACATTCTAGGACAGAGCCACCCCCCACCAGGGAGTAGTCTTGGCAGGCTTCACAGCACAGGGAGCCTCTGAGCCTCCGTGTGAATGACAAGCTCAAGGTTTTACCAGGTGGTATGCTGGAGGGAAGCTGTGGCGCTGGGGTGGGGGGCTCTGAGCAAGTGAAGACATGGGACAGGGGCTCACTTTGAAGAACACAGCAATGTGACTATGGCTGACAGGCAGGGGCTTTGAGAGGAGGAAGAAAAATTTAGCAGAAGCCAGTCCACAAGGCCCTTGCATCAGAAACTAAGAAGTCTGGACTGGACTTTTGGCCACTGGTCAGGGCTGTGCTTTTAAAAGATTGTCCTGGCATCAACCTGGCCAATTTGCGGCCTCTCTTTTGACAGCTGCAGGGAGAGTTAATTTCATTGCCTGTTGAAATATTGCTGCTGCTTGGCCTTGGGGCTTTTTCCTCCTCCTCCTTTTTAAAGAACAGCCTGGGCCTGGAGCTTGCTACCTGTGGAAACTTGCTTTAAAATTTCCACTAGCGTCCAGCCCTTTGTCCTGAGGAGAAGCCCTCTGGCCAGGCCTCCACACTTCACATTCAAAGTGAACAGCAAGTTTCTCAGGGAAAAAACAAACTCTCCTTGTAACGCCTGTCAAAGCAGATCCTGGCTTCAATAGGCACAGACATCCCCCACTGACACCCAGCTTCACAGCAGCCCTGACAAATAAACACAGTCAGCGGGCGATTCATCACATTTGGAAACTGAATCAACATCTTCTCTTGCCTTCTTGCCCAGGGCCAGGAGCACAGCTTCCCCTGCACAAGGAAGCCTGACTCCCACAGAGGAAGGGCAGGCAAGGGGGTGGGCTCAGGATGCAGGGGGCCAGCTGCCCAGGAGGGAAGGGGCAGTTGGCGCCATCCCTGTCCTGGGGCTCACTGTCTTGCCCATAAACAGTTTCCACTCACTGGTCTTTCTGCCTCTGGGAAAGTGATCCTCCAGCTGTGCACTTACCACCACCACTGCAGAGCATCTGCCCGTGCCAGGCCCTCGGACGAGGTCTTCTTTAATTCCATGCCCTCTAGTCCCAGGAGATGGCTATATGAGCATTTTCATTTCATAGATGAGGAAGCTGAGGCCCGAGGAGAAGAATTGACAGGTACATAGCAGGCTGGGCCTATCTTGCCAGGTGCTTCCAGCAAACCTGTCCTGTCCAACCACCACCCAGCCCCAGGACTCACAGTCCAACTAGAGGCAACCAGAGGGGTGCACTGGCCTGTCCTATATACTGGTTCGTGCCCAGTGCCCAGCACCGTGCCTGGCACATGGTAGGCAATCAACAAACACTGAGCCAATGAAAGAATGAGTAGCACATGGTAGGCATTCAAATATTTGCTGAATAAACAGCCATGTGAGATAAACAGGGCAGAGACAGTTGGTCTCGTTTTACACAAGAATAAACTGAGAACTGAGGGAGAAGTGAAAGGAGGTTAGCAGGTGGCAGGGCTGAGACTAGGACCCAGGGCTGGTCCCCAGCTCACTGCTCTCTGGGGTTTCCAGCCTCCTGCAGCAGTACGCAGAGAAGCCCTGAACTGTCCATTTGTGTACCAAGTTAAGCTGAACTCCTCTGAAATTCTGTCTCATAACAGAGTTGAGTATCTCCAACTTGAGGCAGCTGAGAATGATGTAGGCTTTAAAAAAATAGGAGGTTCAACACCTGCTTTATCATTTACTGGTTCTATGACCTAGGCAAATAACTTCAGTTTTTCTGGGTCTCAGGAATGAAGCTAATGCCACCCGGGCACTGCGGGGCTGTGGGAGGACGAAAGGAGCTTCACAGGACAGAATCCTGGCACAAGCTGGCATCTGACAGATGCTCACTCCCTCTCCTTTGCGCCACTCTGTTTCTGTCCCGGGTCCTTATAAATATATATGATGCTCCATCCAAGTTTTCAAACTTGAAACGAATCAGAGTGGCAGACTTCTAATTGCTGCCTAATATCCACTTTCCCCTTCCTCAGGAATTGAACCCCATGTCCAGCTGGGCATATTAACGGAGCCCACACATCCCAGCCTCCCTTGGGAGGCCAATGGAGTAAAAAAGGAGGAGGCTTGTGTGAATTCTGGGAGGTCTCCTTAAATAGAGGAGAGTGCTCTCCTCCTTCACCCTGTGCTTCCTGCTGGAGGAAACCTGGCATGTCAGCTGGCGTGGGGGCAGCCTTGCACTCCTGTGGGCCATGCGTGCCAGGAAAAGAGCAGAGGAGCAGCCCAGGTTCCTGGCATGGGGCAGGTCACACTAGCTTTGGCCTGTCTGCCACCAGATTTTCATGTGACTGAGACACAGAACTTTACTGAAGCCACTATTATTTGGGGGTTTCTGCTACTTGTAGCCAAGCAGAACCCTAATAGACAGCCTGCAGCCTTTTGTGTGTCAGGCAGGATTCTGTTCTCAAGGGGCTCTCAGTCCAGTGAGGGAGCCCCTTAAGTCAGTCGTGATCCGCACAGGGGCGCAAACGCTCTAAGAGGGAGCACAAAGTATCAGGACATCTGGGAAGGCTTCACAGAGGAGGCGGGGACTGGGAAGCTTCAAAGGGCCAACAGGGAATGCAGAGAAAGGAGGGGGAGGGTGGTCAGTGGAGAGGCCCCGGGGAAGCGGCTGTGAAGGTGGCCAGCCAGCCCATGACGGGCCTTGAACTTCACCCAGTGAAGCAAGAGCTTGGGAGGGCTGCAGCGAGAGCAGCCGCTATCAGACTGCACCGTAGGGGACGGCTGGGCTCAGAGCAGAAAGCAATGGGAGCTGCAAATAGTCCCAGCGAGGAATGGCAGTGGCTGGGCTGAGGCCCCCTCAGAAGCCAACGTCAATCCTGAAGTGAGCTGAGCTCTCAGCCCGGGAGGGTGGTGACCAGGGTGAGACTCACTCGCTCAGCTTCCATTTTCCCCTCCAACCTGCACCGGCCTGCAAATCTCGGACTCTCATTTCTCCAGACTGACTGCCTCTGCCAGGACAGGGTGAATCACGTGCTAAATCAAGTGGATGCAATGATGAATACGTTATCTCAGGAATAAAACGAATAATGAAGACAAGTATTTATAAACTACTTTAAAGGAATTCACTCATGCACACTTGTCATTTTAATGATCTGTGAAAGTAAATGTAACAATTTCACTGAACGCCAGCTTATCTGTATCAGCAAACTACTCTAGCCACCCTGGAAGCAGACCGAGGCATTCACAAGTCTGACAGAAACAAGGCCGTCTGTCCTGACGGCCTCGCAGATAGCGCAGAACTGCGTGTGACGCAGCCCTTCCCACCCCCTCCATCCGGTCCTTGATGCTCGGCGCTGTGCCCGGCTGGCCATCCCCCGCGCTGCCCGCGGGGAGGACAAGGTGAGCAGGACGGGCTAGGACTCAGACTGCACATGCAGGCTGCTAGTTCAAGACCACATCAAATCAACATCTTTATCACACAAATTGATTATCCAGCTTCATTAACAAGCTAGTGAAGCTGTCTGGTCCGGTCAAAACATTCATTCTTTCAGTCACTCGTTCCATCATGACTTACTAAAAGATGACTGTGTGCCAAGATCTGGGCTTGCAGCCATCCCTGCCCTGCAGGGGCCCCGAATGCCAGTGACCATGGGCGCACAGGCAGAACGAAGCCCTGACAATGGAAGGGAAGGGGGTGCGAGACCAGAAGGCCTGAGGAGCAAATGTACCAGTTTTCCAAAATCAAGGGCTTGTGCCAAAAAAGCTGAATGCTGGCTTATGGTAAACAGAAAAAACAAATTGAGGGTTTCTGAGCAGGGGAAACCTGTACACATACCCAATACAAACACTTGCACACTTGGAAGTGTGAGGTGAAAACCAAAAGGAACCAGCTTCCATCCTGGATGAGGGTGGCGTCATCCAATTAACTGAGTCAGAATGATGTGCACACGCAAACACACGCAGGCTTCTGGAGCCAGCTGATCACACTGTTTACCCAAACGAGGAACACATGAAACAGCTCTGCCTGGACTGGCGCCAGGAGGTGTGTGAGCATCTACCTCCCCAAGAGTGGTGGGAGACAGCAGGAGCGTATTTAAAGACCCCTCCCAGGCAAACGGATCACCACCACCAAAGGCTCTGCTCCCCAGCTCACTGCGCATGCGTGTCACAGAGCAGCATCCCTGGGACACCAGGGGCTTGGACTTGAGTCTACAGGATGGGAACAAGGGACCCATCACTCACATAGAGCCTGTGCCAGCAAGCTCCATAGCTTCTCTCCTTGGACAAATCACACAATCTAAATGGCTTTCACAACAGGCTTTGGAGGGAGAAGGAAGAAAATTGAAGCAGGTGGTGGAGGAACACGGCAGATGAGAACCCAGCTCTAGACTGCTAGGCCTGCCTGGTGAAGGCAAACATCCGCTACACAACCAGCCGCCAGTTCTGGAGCCCTGAGTGTCTGCCCATCAAACACTGAGCTGATGAAAGAATGAGTAGCACACCGCAGGTATCCCAAGTGAGAGGCACTTGTCCAGCATCTGCAAGCTTCCTGTCACCGCTGTGGAGAAAGTGTCATTAACTGGCCCTGGCCCCAAAGCCCACGTTGCTTCTCTAAAGATTACAGAAAAATAGAAGAAACACACACACGCCTGAGAGCATGTGCATGCACACACATTCTAAAGTGGCATGTCACGCAATGGTATACTACCTCTAATAAATAAGCTTGGAGAGAAAAACTTCCAATGTTTATCAGAAAACCAGGATATGATGGATGGAACATACATATATATGTGTATTTTATATATATGCAAAATCTATGTGTGCATATATCTCAAGTTGGTTCACTTTCTATATAAAGACATAAAATGTATAGATACAGCTCTCTCCATATGAATATGCATGTGTGTGTATATATATCTCCCAGCCCCTAAAATAGAAACCTATATACTTAGATGAATTACAGTGTTTAAAAAGAAAGACTCCAGAGCTCCGTGTGCCTGTGTTCAGACTAAAACATTCTTTTCTTTCTTTTTTTCCCTTAGGCAGCCTTCCTCTGGCTCAGCATTTGCTTCCCTGAGGGTCAGTAATGTGACTTCGCATGCCAAAGCACTACTGCAGGTTTACTGTCTAGACTGCCTGTGCCATGCAAGGCTAGAGACAGATTTGTTTGGTACTGAGTGTTTTGCAGACATCGAAAGTGGAATGGATATCATTTGAAAGGCTTTTGCTTGGTCAATTCATCATATTCAATGCAGGTGACTTCCCAGTGCACCAACCCAGGGCCCTAATGTTTCTGCCTGAGAGTTAGTCAGGGTGCCCACTGGACCCGTGGCCCCCAAGTAAAATGAAGGCGCTCAGCATCCTCTCAGACCCTGGATGGCACATTGTCAGCCATTCCTCCGGCGAGGCCATTCCTGAATCACATTATTCCCTCCAGCCTTTGTCTAGGACACCTGGAGAAAAGGCCACGCAAGAAACAACAAGAAACAAACAGGAAAGGGATTACATGGGGCTGGGCTGTCAAGACACTGCTCTCCCGTCACCAGGAAAAGATTCACTGCTGACACGAAGCATTCACCATTGCTCCCTGAGGCTGTCCTTGTGGGACACCGCTCCCTGCCTGCCGTGCCCTGCTTGGGGCCAGCGGCAGCATAGCCACCATGCTGGGAAGGTGTCCCAGGAGCCGGGAACCAGGACGGGCCCTGCTGCACAGCAGTCGCTCTCTCTCCTCCTCTCTGGTTCTGCTTTCTTTATGTTCCTCATTCTAACAGGAAGACTGTCTTAATAGCAGCAAGGGGACTATGGAAGAACTACAGTTTGAGAACGTAAATGTATATTTACAATATTAAACAGATCCTAAATTCTAGGATATATATTATAGGATGTAATATTCCATAATGTAATGTGTGATAGTGAATGCTGTCGTGAAAACATTATCATGTGTGGACATTTTTGACTGTGTTCCACACAATGATCTATGCTAAATGCTCTCTGCCCTCCGCCTCACTGAATTCCCACACCACCCTGCCAGGTAGATATTACTGTGCCCCTTTTGCAGAGGGGGAAGAGGCATTCTCAGGGTCACCCTGTGGAGACTCACATCTGAGTCTGTCTGACTCAAAGGCCAGCTCCGCCAGTACCCCTCGCTTCACTCTGGCACAGTACCAGTCACCACCGACCGGGATGTCCCAGGACCTTCCTGTCCAGGAGAGGGCTGGGCTGTTCTCGCCCTCCTTGTGCACCAGTGACCAGGCCTCCCAGTGGCTCTCTGCTCTCTTTCTTGGTCTCTGCACCAGCTCCCCTGTAACATCTGAGCCCGACCCTGAGTCTTGGTCCAGTTGTTTGGGGCCTGAGCCCCCGTCGGCCACCATGAAATTGCCCCAGTGTCCATTTTCTTATCTGGTACAAAATACAAATGGCTCAGAAGGTGACATGAAAACCAGAGTTTTTGAATGCCTGCCACATGCCAATCACTGTGGCAATCATTTTATATGCATGACAGCAATTAATGCTCAGTTCTGCAGTTGGCTGGTGCTCAAAATGAGCAGCTGGCAGAGCCAACACTAGAACCCAGGGCTCCTGAATCCCAGAGCCCCGTGTTCCTTCCACATAGCCCAAAGCATCAGCATCCCTCATGGGGCAGGAGCTCCTGGTGACCCTCTTGCCAGGGCAATCCCAGCAATGTCTTTGTCCTGAGGAGAAACTGGGTCACCTGTGACAACATTTTAATCACAAATCACCACGTTAAAGAAAAGTAAGAGTGAGACTCTAATATACATGCCAATGCATCTAAAAAGGCTGGGCCATATAATTTGCCATTTGTAGGGATTTAAGTCACAGAAGGAAAATTCTTTTCCTTGTCAATGAGTTGGGCAACCAGATCATCCCCTTGTCTCCACATGCATACAACCATCCTCCTATTCGCCATCATCCACATGTTTACCCTTTTCACCATCCAGCCATCCACTTATTCGACATTTCGTTCAGCCATCTAACTATGTGTCGACCCCCCAACCATTGCCCACCTAGCTGTCAACTAGTAGACAACTAGTAGACCTTCCCATCTACTCAGCCCCTGTCCACCTCTCCAGCAATTACTTACTGAAGTCCTAGCACATGCCAAGAACCATTCCAGATACCAGAGCACCAAGATGAGTAAGATATGCTCCCTGCCCAAGAGAACTCGGTCTGAAACAAGAGACTATCATGTAAAAAACAAATTGCAGAAGCTCTCTATCTATAGATTTTTGCCTTAGGAACTTTCATGAGAATAAATAATGGAGAAAATTCACATCAGCTCAGCTCCCAACTAGCAGATGATTTTAGGGGGTCACTTATATGGTATTACTTTCAGAGCCTAATCCATTGGTGAGTAGCAGAACTTCTGCACAACATGGTAGGAGAGAGGTATGAACCTCCAAAGAGAGGTATAAACAAAGGACTATGGGAGTCAGGAGAGCACTGTACCAGGGTAATTGTACCTGTTTGAACTTGACTAGATTCAAACCTAAGTCAGTGTGATTCCAAAGCTCACACTCTCCCCACGTCACCATACTGCTTTCAATAAGAACTGAGGAGCTCAGGCCCAAAGCAACTCAAACAATAGAAATGCTGACTACAGATGCTACCAACCACTCCTCCATCTGCACTCCAGGAGCCATGTGAGAGTGACAAAGGGATGGTGGTTTCTCTGGAAAATGGCATGACATAGGAGGCAGTGCTCTAGGCTGACAGCTCTTCAGAAGGTCTCTAAGCTCCAGTCTCCAGAGGAAGCCCAACAAGAGGGGTGCCTTTCATATAGGAAGACAGCCTGGGAAGCTTGGAGAGTGCTGGGAAATCAAATAGAAAGAGTCAATGAAGAAATGAATCTGGAAGGGAAAGGACTTCTTGTGTCCTTATTGGAAATATTTATATTTAATGATCTTTGGAGCATATGTGTGGCAGCACAAATTAATTTTACTGTTAACATTTTGGAGGAGAGCAAGCTGGCATCGGAAATACCTAATCTCCAAAGTCATTAGGCTGCAAACAGCCTAGTCGCTCTCCCATGAAGGGGGTCATGGAGAATGGACACTGGGCCACACATACTGCAGATGTTCCTGGATGGTCTGTGACATAGGCAGTGTTCTGCCAGGTCTGGAGGAGCAGGTCTCTGGGGTCTCCTGCCTGCCCTCCCCTGCACTCTGCATGAGCTCACCTAATTTTTGGTGTTGGGTCCTAAATTCATCAGTTCAGGCCCATCTCCCCCACTGGACTGTAAGCACCTAACAGAGGGCTGGGCACAAGGTAGATGTTCAATCAACACTGCTTTCTTCCCTAGTCCTGGTTTGCCACTTAAGAATTTCCTTCTCATGGGCATGGTTTCCAAATGCAAAAAATGACAGAGAAGAGTCAGACTGATGGCTCTTACCAGGCTCCTGAAGGCACTGATGGTATAAATGGTAATGATTTTCAATATTTCAAAGAATCAACTGGAAATCATATGTTTATCCTCTATCAGGCAGCACAAACCAAAGAAAACCTTACATTTCTCCCTTTGGGCTGGAATGATCTCTGTTCCATGAGGTTGCACCAGTTACCTTGGGCTGGCCAGAAGCTGTGGTTGGCAGATATGTATTTTTGATTAATGACATGAAAAAATGAGTTCATCATCCTTCATTGAACAGGCTGGGATATAATCTTTCAAAATCTAGGTGGACCCTGGGGAGAAGGAACCACAAACAGAGCTTCTTGGAGGTGGGTGGAGGGTTCTTGGGTCCCCACCTGCTCCACCCTGAATACCTGTGCCAGCTGCTGACCAGGACATACATTGTTCTTCTTCCCATTTTCTTCTCTGGAACAGTTCTGAGTCTCAGCTTCTGAAGAAGCATTCCGAGGTGATGCCAAAGCCTAGTGTTCAACCACTCTGGTCCTGTCAGCTCAGGAGTCCCATGCTCAATTCTAGGAAGGCCCACAGCCTGCAGGCCTTCCCCGCTCAACCTGTTCTGGACTGCTTTCCCAAAACTCAGCACCCACCACAATGCGGCTGTGGCTGGAGCGTGCACTCCAGGACGCCTGCCCACCCTGAGACACAAACAGCCAGTTTCCCGTGTGCAGCCTGGGTCCTCATGCCATCACAAGAAGGGGAGGCTAAGTGATCAGCATGTAGTTACTTAGAAGCATTTTCCAAATCACTTCTTCTTTTTGGAAAGAGAAACTGTATCCTCACACCCAGGATGCCTTGTGATCTGTCTACCTTATTCACCACTGGCCTGCACTAGGAGACTCTAGGGAAAAAAGGATGGGATCCACTCCTTCCTCATTACCAGCACTGAGCACAAGGTAGGTGTTCATCAAACGCTTGCTGAAGGAATGGATAAAGACATGAAGGACACACAGACAAATGGATGAACAAATGAACAGGGTCCTAGCCTTGACCTTCCGAGGGCAGGGTTTGGGTCTGAGCTCCAGGAGGTGGGAGGCATGCTTTCCCATGAGACTCTGAGGCTATGACTACTTCCCACTGGGCTTGGCAAAGAGGGTGCCAAGTAAGCACTGAGGCCAGTGTTGAACTCCCTAGAACCTGCCTGGGAAACACGTGGGCCTGATGACGCGCCAAAATCACCACGGTCTTGCTGTCCTTTTCTCAGGTTGAAACAAGGGCCAGTGGGGTCCTCAGCCTTGCCACAGCTCCCTGGTTCCTTCTGTCTTGAGATCAATGGTCTTCATTAGCAGCTAGCCCCGTGCTCCTGGGGCAGATACGTCCATCATTAAACCATCTCTGAGAGGTGGGAGCCAGCTTGCTCCACAAACACCCATGGAAGACCATCAGGCGCCCCCTGGTTACCTTGTAACCAAGAGCTGAGCTACAGATCAAAAGACAATTAAATAAATAAAACAGGCCCAAAGATTCCAAATCTGAAACCATGGAACCCATAGGTGTGGGAAGTGAATAGAGAGCAGCTAGATATTTGTTTTCCTCAGTAATCAGGTGAGCAGGCTGGGGCTTTCCAGACCTTCTGTTTAGAATCCTAAGCTGCTCCCACGTGGTGCAACATGCTGAGCTCTGGGGCCCTGGCAGGCAGTGTGACCTCGCCAACTTACTTTGCTTCTGAGCCTGAGATTCAATGCCTTTCAAATGACAATGGCATCACCAGTGTGGCAGACGCACATGGAGATCCACGACAGTGGAAGGCAGAAAGTCCCGGCATGCTCAGCATTAGAAGCCCATGCTGATTCGCCACATAGGCGTAGGCTCCACTCCTGACCTTCTAAGTGAGGACCCTCAGTAGGCGAAGGGGCTGGAATCCTCCTGTCCAAGCTCTTCAGGTGGGTCTTCTGCAGCCAACCCAGCTCCTGCTGCCCTCCCTCTGGGAACCTCTGAGGAGGATCCCTGTCACGTATGGGCCACTGGGGCTGCTTGGTACACAAGTGTTCTTCTCCTGGAAGCCCCAGCTCCACCCTGGCATCTTAGGGCTGCCCTGTGACAGAAGCCACTTGATGCATGGTTTATAAAGCCCGTAAGATGGGCAATTCCCAGAGGCAAAGGCTGAGCCATATTCTTCCTATTTCACCAGGAACTCCAAGTCTGGATCCCCAAGAACCACAGAACTGGGAGGCATGAGGCCTGGGGAAAGCACACACATTATGAGTCAGAACTGGGTTCAAATTCTTGATCTTCTCTTTCCGGCTGTCTGACCTTGAGCAAGTTACCCCAGTTCCATGAGCCCCATCCCTTCACTGGTAAAATGGGTATGATGTTCTCCACCTGGGTTACATTGGAGATTAAGCGAGAGAATGTACACAGAGTGACGATTTAGCGCAGACCAGCGAATGCTCCTTCCCCCATGAGGTGGTCTCACACACCAGCACTCCAACCTGGAAACCTCCCAAACACACACACACACACACACACACATACACACACACACACACACAGAGACATACAGTCACAGCACCTCAGGGCCAGGGGCTCTGGAGGAGAGGCCTGTGGGACCAAGGGCTGGAGGTCAAGGACTGAGCTGGGAAAACTCAACATGGGAACAACAGTGTGCCTAATTTCAATGCACCTTTTCCAGATGTTGCCTACCTCTACCTGGAACCGTCTCAGGACCAAGGCTACTGCCCTCAGGGGCCTTTGTCCTGAAGCCATCTCTGCTAGTACAAGAAGAGAGACCTTAGAGAGCCCTGGTGCTGCCCTTCTCCTCTTCCATTCCAGCCTCTGAGTCCAGGAGGCAGAGGAGACTTGGCCTTGGGAAGTGAACCCACCGCTGCCCACTGTAGCCTGAATTCTGGCAGGAGAGAGGGTGGGACCCTCCTTCCCCTAGGCCATCTCAGCCTCCCCTGACAGGTCGACGCTGCACTGGTGTGGGCAAAACAGATTTGTGAATTTCTTTACTTGAGAGCAATTGCCTTAACTGCACGTGATCACTCTCTTCCCTTGTAAATAGGACGGCTTGCTTTCAGTGTTAATTTCTTCCCAAGTCAAAACCCAGTACCTGCCAGAAAACAACAGACTGGGGGAAAGGGAGGGGATGGAGGGAAAGTACAGCAAAATCAGGTGGGGTGGAACAAGAATGTGTTCATTCATTCATTCAAATATTCCTCCATCCACTCATTTATTCAAATATTGTTGGCTCATTCACTCATTTTTCATTCAAATAGTCTCTGAGTAACTGTTAGGAATCTGACACTGCTCAGCATGGGACACAGACATGACTCAGCCACACACTTCTGCTCTCAAAAAGGGCTTGTGGTCTGTAAGAGGAAACAAGGCAACAAAGTGCAGTAGAAGGACACTGAGGATGCACCGGGAACCCAGGGCGGGGAGCTGGCTCAGACAGAAGGGGGTGCCTATCCTGCACTGTGAAAGAACAGGAAGGTGCCCAGGACACTCCAGCCAGAAGGAAAAGCATGTGCAAAGGCACAGGGGTGTGACAGTCCATAGTTTCAAGCAATTACTCATGGTTAAGCATGGCAGAGGAGCTGGCTGGGTGCCAGGAGAGGAGGCCAGAGGCTGGCAGTGGCTCATGGGCCTGGCCCCCACACTCAGGAATCTAGTTTGTATCCTGGGGACGAAGAGAGTCAATGAACATTTGTAGTAGAAGGTTTTTAGAAGTCAAATCAAGAGCTTACATACAATTCTCCCATTATATCCTAATAACACCACTAAGAGATGGTTCCCATTTTATCTCCATTCGACAGCTGGGGAGACTAAGGGTCACATAATAAGCAAATGGGGCAGTGTAGACCCAGGCCAGGCCTGTTGACACCAGGGCTGATGCCCTTTCCTCTCCCATGACCAGTACGGGCCAAGGAAAGCATGGTGGCCACAGAGCAGCCACAGCAGCCACCCACAGGGGCTCTGCATTGTGCCCTCCGAGAGTTGGGAGCCAAGTGCAGGGCCCTTTGGCCATCCTCTGCCCCTCCCTGCCTAGGCTGCTCACTGCTTAGGAAGCAACTTCCCCAAACTGGCAGGCAGGCCCTGGGCTTCGTGTCAGCAGCTGCACAAAGCCTGCGGGGCAGGAGGGAGCAACCAGCCTCCCAAAAGATGTGATGGACCCTGCTGCCTTTCAACGCTTTCAGCAGTCACTGAAGAGGCTGCGCCCCCCGGAGCGGAGGCGTCGCCATCTGGAAGAACCGTCAGCAAAAAAACGGCTACTTAAGGTGAATCTGCTTAGAAATGGGGCCAAACTGCCATGGCAAGTAGTAGAAACAAGATGGGATAGGGGCTTTGCCTTGAAAAAGGAAATGCAAAAATTATGAAAACAAGTTTATTATAGGCTTACTTAATAAACTTCATGTTATATTTGCCATATGTACTAACTCTCTAAAAGAACAGTGGAAGGGTCCGGTTTGGGCTGCTTTTTCCTACACTTTCTGACAAGCGTGTGTGTGTGATGGTGTGGTACGGAGGCTTCCTGGGCACCTGACTCCACAGCCTAATCATAAACAGGGCCGTGCGTCCTTGCACAACTTCCCGAGGCCTCTGCCTCGCCCGCTGAGGCCTGGGGCAGCCCCCTCGAAGCCCCCTGCCAGGCCCTGTGCTCTCTCCCTCAGATGTGAGCGGCTTCTCCGCTCAGGGCAGGGTCCGGCAGCAGCTCCTCCACGCTGCTTTCGCTGACTTCAAGAAATACTGCATCTTTTCCAAGATTTGAAATTATTTTGCAATTGATTCCCATTTTCTCTGCACTGTACTGTCAGATGTTTACACGCAGTACACAACCAGGAAGGCCCAGATGGAACTGGTGACTCATGGGGAAATCGATGCTGGAGAGGCAGATGGGACAGGTGCCAGGGGCCCATTCCCTAGGGTCAGCTCATCCGTCAGTATCCACACCTGTGACATGACCTGCACCTGCAGGGACCTGAATACTGAGTGACAACGCTCTGCACATTCAAGAAGTGCCAACAGTTTTGCCAAGGCCAGAGCCAACAAGCTGCCACCGCAACCTAGGGCTGCTTATTCAGGGGCACAGTCTGCACTGCCTCCCACCCTCTGAACCCGTCCCTGTAGACACATCTCGAATAGCCCCACCTCAATGCCTTGGCTCATCCTGCTGTCTGCGTCTAGAAGCCTTTTCCTCTATTTCACATGGTAAAGTCCATCCCTGCCTTTAGACCTTTCTGAGATGTCGCTTCTTCCATGAATTTTCCCTCATCACCCCCAACGGATAGGGGCCTCACAGCATCCTGCTCTCAACCCCATGTGAGTGGTGTGTTGGCCGAGCCGACAGCTCTGAGTTTCTCCAGGGCTCCCCCACCTCCCTCCAGGTGCCCAGCCCAAGTCAAAGTTCAGGAAGTCTCCTTGACTTTCACTGAGCATCTCTGTCTGATGCCCAGATGCTCCAGGCAGCCCTGTGACCTGAGGGGTCCCCCTGTTCCTAGAGCCCTGCCTCCCAGCACCCAGGAGGCTACGGGCCAGTTCCCTTCCCAGTCATCACGGCCATCCAAGTTCTAGATGCAGCAGTCACTGCTGCCGCCTGTCCTAGTGATCCCCACAGACACTGAGTTAGAGCAGGGTTCTACTGCTTACTAAGCAAACTGAATTTCTACATAATAAAGGTCATGCTTCCAGAAATAGAAAAGGCATCTGGATGGTAACATGCCCTGGCTTCAGAAAGAAGGGAAATCAATGCTTCCTCCTAATGACAGCACGACAGTTTCCACATTCCAAAAAAGAGAATGACCGACAGTGACTCTGCTCCCCAACCAGAGCTCTGCCTGTGGCACCTGTCCCTGCACACACGGGGTGGGTCCTGGTGCCAGCTTTGCCCTACGTGGCCATCAAGGCCCTGGGGACAGGAAAGAGCCCAGCCAGGCCCTGGCCCCCAGAGGACATGGGATGACAAAGAGGGAGGCATGTGGATGACATATATATGGGAAGAGCTGGAGTTCTGGGGGGCACTGTGGCTGAGGTCAGCAGCCTGGGTAGGGGGACAGTGAGCTGTGCCCTGAAGGATGGAGCCAAGAGGGGAGAGAAGAAGGAACTGCTGTGTTAATGCCTTAAATAAAGCCATTCCAGCCCCTTTGGGGCCACAAATCTGATGGAAATGATGGACCCTGGTCCCAGAAAAATGAACTCACACTTGTAAAATGCATATAATTTCATGCCCTTTGAGGATGACTCATATCCCAAGTCTTGGTTCAAACATTTGCTCACTGGAATGTGAGCTTTTTGAGGGCAGATCATTTTTTATCTCTGCATCTCCAGTATTAGCACAGTGTCTGGTACATATAGTAGCTTAACAGATGCTTCTGGAGTGAATAAACAATTGAATAAACGATCCTCCCAAACCATCAATGGATGTGAGCACTAACCAAGTTAATGCATTTTTCTAGAGAAAAAAGCCACATCATCTTCAAAATGTAGAGCAAGCTCACTGCAGACCACCTGGGTATGACCCCATGCATGCTGAGGCTCTCAGAACTTGGTCCAGATGTGACCATCCCAGGGTTCCCAGGGGTAGAAGGAGGGGCCACACCCCAGGGAGGCAACTGTCGATCCTGCCCAGGGCATTTTGGTGGCTCTGTGTTTCTCCGCCATGGGCCTCTTTGCTTAATGAGATCAACTTCCCTAAGGTTCATTCACACAAAAGGCCAGCACAAAGGCCAGGTGTGGTATGGCTATGTCTGTAATCCTAGCACTTTGGGAGGCCGAGGCAGGAGGATTGCTCGAAGCCAAGAGTTCAAGGCCAGCCTGGGCAACACAGTGAGACCCCATCTCTACAAAACATTTTTTAAAAATTAGCCAGGAGCAGTGGTGCACACCTGTAGTCCCAACAACCTGGGATGCTGAGGGAGGAGGATTGCTTGAGCCTAGGAGTTTGGGGCTGCAGTGAGCTATGACAACACCACTGTACTGTAGCCTGGGTGACAGAGGGAGACCCTGTCTCTAAAAATAAAATTTAATTGGAAAAAAGACCAGCATGGAGTGGGGGAAACAAGTCCGTACTGAATTGCAAGATATTTCATTCCCACTATAATTACTCAAAAACTTAAACTAGATTCTCACTGAAAGTCAGCCAAACGAATTCAAACCCATCTATTCCATGCCAAAATTTCAAAGTACAACAGAATTTCACTTCAGGATAATACTCCCTTCCTCACCCCCTGCCGTTCTTCCACTTCACATCATTTATGGTAACCTCTGAGTTCCCTTTTCCCATGGCTGCCCCAATTCCAACTGGTCCAGAAACCCCCAACACCTGCATGTTTGCAGGGATGCCCTTGCATCCTGCAGGCTGCCTGTTAGGCCCTTAAGCCCGAGACCCTGGGTCAGATCCTGGGCCCTGGTTTTTGCTTCAGAAATACGGGCTGTGCCAGTCTGCGTTGAGGACCCCATGTGACATGCTGAGTTACGAATGGGCTCTGACCTCGAGAAGATCACAGGTCAAGAAAGCACCACCCTCCAGGGTGAAAGGCGACAGGTATCCCAGAAAGGCAGAGGTAAAGCGCCAGGCAGGTGGTGACTGTGAATCCTCACCTGGGAGCCCAGAGTGACCACAGCGCCTGCTGAAGGGGCACAGGGAGTAGCAGCGAGTCGGGGATCACTGCAACGGCAGAGACTCACCATGGGACCTCTGCGGCCAGTGACAACTCAGATGCCTCTGTCTGTGGCCCTACCCTTCCTCTTGGCTTTCACAGTCAACTCCCCCGTTTTCCCGGAACCCTGCCCAGGTGTCTCTTCTTCCCTGCACACCCACGTGGTGGGCTTCCCCAGGCTCCCCTGTGGCCCATGAGCTCCTCACACAGCCCCTGGGGGCAACTCGCTGGCTCCTCTGGCTGCGTGACCATCAACCCCTACATTGTGATGTGACCTGTCTCCACTTCAGAAACATACATCCACCTGCTATTCAACACCCCACTGACGTCTACAGCTGTGTCCAGTCAAACAGCGTGACTGGCTGTGAGAGCCACTCCCAGTCCGGGCCTGGCCTGGCTCCTCTGCATCCCCACTGTCGGTTTGGACTTGGGGAATGAGTGACATCGGGAAAGGAGACGAGGATGGACCACACCCACCTGAAAACACAATCCAGGAAAATGGGCCGGCCACAGGGTGACGAGGCCCTCCTGCTCTACCAGCCTGTGCCTATGTGGCTCCTGCCAGGCGGGGCAGTTCTGCAGGCCTCAGCAGTTCTGGGGATGTACTGATCTAGAGCCTTCTGTCTGTCAGGCACGGCACTTGACCACAGGCTCTGCTCATGCCGGGACCTCTTCTCACCTCTTTTCCTACTTAATCCTCCTTCAGTAAGAGTCTGCCCCCTTCCTGCCCATGTCCCTTCCTCCCCCTCCTCCCATGAGCCCAGTAAATACTGTGGGGATTCTGACTGCAGGTCAAGTTCTCCCCATCTCTGTACTGTACCCAAACTCTCTCCTAATCCCCACACTTCCAACATCCGCTGGCACTACCTCCCCAGTCCCACAAGACGACCTTACTTCTAGTCATGAAGAAAACACACCCCACCAAGTGGGAACTCTACATGTTCCTACTGCAAAACCCACATCACCCACATCTGGGCCATCTGGGATGGAGGCTAGCCTCCATCCCACCTGCTGAGTGGAGGCTTTGCCTCCTTGCACCAGGGTAGACTGTGAACCGGATGCAGACCAGACCTACCTCAGCCCTCCCAGGCTCTAGCCCCGCTGTCCCTCGGAGAGCCTCACACACGCCTGGCCCCTCTCATCCTCATACACGGCAACTCTGGGCCCACTCTGCCCCCTGTCACCTCTGAGCCTGCTTAGTGCCTACTCTTCCTCATCTCTGCCCAAAGGTCACTTCCTCTGTGCAGCCAGAGTAAACTCAATCTCCCTATCACTCACGTCCACTGCCCCACGTACCATCCCATGTTGCATGTGTTCCCAGCATAATTCTGTGCTACATGCATGATCATCTAGTGTGTGAATAGCTGTCTCTCTGAGACAGTCAGCCCCTGACACCAGGATCTGTGTGTTGCAGTATTCCCAGCCCCAAACTCAGAGAGAATTCAACAATCCTGACAACATGCTCATGGCCATTCTGCAGGCCAGGATTGGTGCTCAGGACAGTCTAAAGCGCAACCCTGGCTTTCTATCACATCATGCGACACTGCATCAGCGTCCCCCACCAGCCAGGCGGCTCCTACCCCAGGTTCCTGGCCCAGAGCTGGGCTCACAGAATATTCTCAAGAAACAAGTGCTGAGTGAGTGAGTCCCTCACTGAGCAAAGACCGACACCTGCAGCCATCTACCATCCCTCTCCCAGAGAGTGGCCTCTCTCCTGGGCTCCTCTGGCCGAGCGGCAGGTCCCTGCTAAGGGGCTCCGGGGCCCCGCACACCTCCATGGCCCTAGGTTCTGTCCCCCTCCTTGGCCACATGGAAATAGCTGCTCCCTAACAGGCTGCAATCGACACACATAACAGCCCGGGGGCTAGGGCACCACGTGGCTCGTGGCAGAGCAGGGATGTCACAGGCTGGCAGATGCCGGCCTCATGGCACTTCCCCACAGTGGCCCTTCTGTACTTGCTGTCGAGCAGCACGTGCTGGTCGAGAACTGGCTTCCATTGTGCTCTGTGCTTTTCCTTCTGCCCATCCCAGACTAGAGGAGAGAGGACATGTTTTGGAGTGCTATGGAACCTCCGAATCGAGGGGTTGTGAGCAGATACTCTGAACCTCTGAGCCTGGGCTCCTTAAGTGGAAAAGTGGAGCCGACAGTCTGCCCTGCTGCCTGCCCCCAGCTGCCGTGTTCTGACGCCGCTCCACCCCGTGCCCTCGGCGAAACAGGGCTCCTCACTGACAGCCTGTGGTTTCTGGGAGGAATATGAAACTTTATATCCATATGCGTTTACTGCAGATTCCCCAGAGAAGCCTTGACAGAAGGCAGGAGGAGCACTACTGTCCTGTGTGAAGGTAACGCCCAGCAGGCACTTTTGCTAGACAGATACGGAATGTGCGTTACCCCATTTGATCTTCCCTACAGTCCTATCAACTGGTATTGTGGTCCATTTTGCAGATTCAGAAAGAGGTCCTGCGAGGTGAAGCATGGTAAAGGTCAGAGAGTGAAAACAGTTCCGTTGGGAGAAGAACCCAGGGCACTCGGCCCAGCGCCTCGGCTCTTCCTGGTCTGCTGCTGTGTCAGGAGAGAGGGTGACGTCTGCACCTTCCCTACCCCACCAGGACCTGTACACTTCCCACCGTCAAGGGAGACCTGTGAACTTGTTTCAAGCTTAGGGGCTTGTCCTTTGATAAAGCTGACATCTCGGAGAGCGAAGGTTGCTCGGCTGTTTTTTTCCAGTCGTTGGACTGGACCAAGCGTCCAGTGACGAAGCAGCAACCTTGGGCCTTGGGGAGAAGGACGTCGTCAGGAGCTGCCTGGGAAAGGCCAGGGGCTGAGTCTTTGAAGTTGCCTCATCAGGCTCAAGGTCAGCTTCAAAGTGGCCGGGAGGCCACGTGCCTGTGAGGATCACTTCCTTTGTCAATGCTCCAAGAGGGAAGAAGTTATTTTCCCCCAAACCCCTCAGTGATGAGGCCTCAGCTGACCCATATTTGCTTCTAGATCTCTTCTCCGTCTTGAGAAATTAAACATCTTAATTTCAAACACTCCATTAGGCACCTGCTCTGTGCTCATTTTGCAAGTTCTAAGGACCCTAAGTAAGTCATAAAGAATGAGGGGAACACAAAGCAGAGGTGGGACCTTTCCCCATCTAAGGGCATCCCGGTCCCGCCAAGACAGTGCAGTGGGGCTTGGCATTTCATCCCTGGGCCTCGCGTCTGTTGTGTATAGTAAGGGGCATGTCGTGGCCTCAGAAGCCCCATTCATGCCCACGCTCCATGAGCCCTGGGCCTGGAGCGTGTTTCTTGGTCACTGCACACTCGGCACACATGCCTCCCCGGCAGGATGTGGGAGAAGTGGCCCCTTCTGAACCCCTCTCCCACAGCCCGGTTCTCTGAGCAGGCCCACCACTGCTGTGATCTGCACGGGTGCCACCTCTCTGCGCAGGGACAGGCAGCATGTGGTGGCCTCCCTCCATCTCCCAGCACGTGCCAGAGGAAGCTTCAGAACCTGGGGCTAAGGTGAGGGGCTCTGAGACCAAGTAGATGGTTCTAAAACTACTGACAAAAGCTCATTTGGTTCATCTTCCCATGAGAAAGAGCCACAGAATAGGCTGCATTCAACGCAAAGTGGCAGAACCCACAAAGGAGACGGTTTCTACAGCCTTTTCGAGCACAGGCCTAGCACGGTGCTGGTGTGCTAACCTGACATGCTCAGCACTTGTCTCGCAGGGACTAAATGAGCGAACCCTGAGTAGCAGGAAGCCGGGGTGTCAAGGAGGGGTTAGCCAGAGAACAGGGACCATGGCAAGGAGGCGGGCACAGAGGGCCCAAAGAAGGGTGCGTCAGGCCCACTCCCCTCCCTGTTGCCTGATAGGATGCCCTCTGCCAGGCTGCTCCCCACGCTGGCTGGTGAAATCCCAGGGTGCAGCTTCTCTCGAGCACAGTGATGGCCCCAGTGGGACGCAGTATGGCAAGTGAGGCTCCTTGTACCCATAGGACCATGTGAGGCGTGGTGCCCCTGGCAGGGGTGCCGTGGGGGAAGGAGGGCACCGCTCCCCACTCAGGTGACCTGCTGTCCCGCATAAGCATCACTCAGCAGACATGCTCTGCATGGGCATGGGAGGCTTCCTGTCCAGAAGAGCTGGGACAGTAAACACGTCAACGTGGGGAGGGCAGAGGCAACCCTCAGCCCCTATCACGCTCATCCGCACTGACTGTTTGAAGGCTGCAGCTAAAGATAGATCTGCCACACAGAAGTACAGGGAGGGGCTGTGGAGCAGGCAAGGAGCAGTGTCCTTATCATGGCCAGCTGGAAATGGGATCCAGGATTTGGGACTCCAGTCATCGTCACCCAGGATGGCTAGAAAGCCCGGTGGTTCCCAGCCAGGTGGGACGGGGGCACCACAGCACCCTCCAGTGGGAGCACAAATTCTGCCCCACCCTGTTCACCCCCCACCTTCTGGGCCTAGCTCCAATTGGCCAAGACAAAGGCCCTCTCTTCTGCACAGGGTACTCACGGCCTGAATCTCAGCTCCTTAAGGTCATGTCTCACTTCTTTAAAAGCTGCCTTGAGGGGCTGAGGGGGACATGGACACTGGCTTCATCATCCATTGACTATCAGCCCTCAAGTCACCTCCTGGGTCTCAGGTCAAGAGAGTCACTTGAGCTCTCAAGGCTGGGAATAGAGCCCAGGTCAGCTGCCTCCTGAGTCCAAATGGAGGTGAGCAAGGTGGAGCTGCCAGCCATCTCCCCAAATCCCTGCCCCCTGGCTCAGCAAGGAGATGGCTGAGCACCCCAATCACTTCCCTGCACTGCCCAGTGGAAGTGTACCCCACCTGGGGTCCAGTTCCTGGCAGATGTCTTTACCTCCTTGCTATGATGCCCAGTAGGTGAGGTCACAGGGCAGCAGTCTTGGGCACTCAAGGAGCACATCTAAGGGAGTCAGAAGGTACCTTGGGCCAATCACGTCATCTCACTGGCTATCCCAGGGCACTCGTTTGGGAAGCAGGGATGGACAATGATATCACCCTCCAGGGTTGTTCAAAGGTTCTCATGCAAACCAGGGCACACATGTCATCACCCTAAAGGACAAATAATGTGGGGGTCAGTATCCAACATGTTCTCAAGAGAAATGGGGGAAATAAGAAAAACAAACCCTCTATCTGTGCTCAAAGAGTTTCCACTGCAGATGCTGAAACGTGAAGTAATTTAAGAAAGTAAAGGCAGTCCCCACCCAAGGGCACAGAGTTGGCCCAGAGACACAGATGTATCCACACACACAGGGCCTGCACTCACCTGTGTTTGTGCCGGAGATATCCAGTGTGGAGAGAAGAGCAGGGGGGCTGGGCAGCATAGGAAAAGTTTCATAGACGTGACATGAGCTTCAGAGGACTTGTGGGGCTAGGAAAAGAGGGGAAGGACAGAGAGGCAAGGCTTCTTGAAAGAGACTGCCCTGGGAGTGGACATGACCCCCTGGCAGAGGCAGGTTCCTTCCTTGGGGCTCCCACAACACCTCTGTGGACCAGAGGTAAGTCCCGGAATGAGCCTGGGGAGATGGACAGGGGAGAGGCTTCAGGCAGAGGGAGCAGGTGTGAAGCAGCCTGCAAGCGGCTCTATGTGATGGAGTCCATGGAGAGTGGGGGCCCCACACGCCGGCCTTCAGCTCTATCCTAGGCAACAGGAGCCCATGGCAGGACCTGGGACAGGGAAGAGCCACTGCTGTCAGGGAGTCTTTTGGAAGCAGCAAAGAACCTGGTGAATGGAGGAGGAGGCTGGAGACAGGCCATCCAGCCAAGAAACCCCTGTGACAGATAGAGTGAAGAAGTAGGGCCACTGCTGGCCCCCCAAGGAGTGGGATGTGGGGAGGCCATCACCTGCCAGCCTAGAACAGCCTGGAACAGAGCCTGCGAGAGTCTGCAGCTGCTGTTGCCCATCCCTAGCCCAGGCAATGACAGGATTTGTCAGGTGGATGGTCTCTACTACGCAGAGGCCCCAGCTATCCTAACCTGTGCTTAGCAGAATAATGAACCCAAGCTTCTCAACAAGGCCCTGCTTGATGACCATGACTTTTTGTGCTCCCGGGCAGCTCCAACAGCTACAGAAACTTAGTCAGCAGACTCATCGCTCTCCTTGAGCAAGCTGCCCTGCCAGAAGCCCTCAGTGCACCCGGCTAGTTTAAGGAGCCGTTTAGTCAGCTGGCGCCCAAGGCTCTTTTCTGCGCCGTCCCTGGACAAGGCATCCAAGAAAAACGAGATTTCATTCATTGGTACAGTAAGTCCAAGCTGATCCACGTCCAGACATCCCATTCAATTACTCTTATCTCCATCAACAACATATGTTTTCTCCCTCCAAGCCCTTCAACATGAGGTTTTGGAAAGGCTGCAAAACTAAGAGATACAAAATTTCCTGCAAGAGGGAAGCACCAGGGGTTAAACTGTTTTTAATCTTATAAAAAAACAATGGAAAATTGGAGAAAGATTGAAATCTCTATCACTTATTTTTAGCATACCACATATCTTGAAATTCACTTTCTTATTTAAGGATAGAACACACCTAGGACAATGTGACACGGGCCTGTGGACGACACCAAACGGACAATGATTCAAACGCCGGCTCTGTGATGTCCTGGCTGGGTGACTGCAGAGCCCCAGTTTCCATCTCTGTGAAGTGAGAGTAAAAACCTGCTCCACAGGCCTGCAGGGAGCAAGGCAGCAGTGTCTGCACAGCAGGCAGCAACGAGCTCAGAGAGCTGTGAGCCTGCCATCCTCCCCAGGGCTATTTTCCTGATCCTGGACGTGAAGTCTCAGCAAATAGAAAGGGCCTTAGACCTGAATGAGGTGGGTCATTTACCCACACTGGGCCTGCCTCCTCTTCTGGAACAAAGGTGCTTCGTGCTGGTGGTCATTCACCTGCGCCATGGTGAGCATGAGCCAGTAGGAAGCATCTCAGGGTGCTGGGAGTGAATGTCAACAGGTCTAAGAGTGACGACAGAAGCTCTGCAGGAAACACATCTGTGAAGTCTGCCTGGAAGCTCACGTGAAACTTTGGAACTAAGAATCCCACGGAGACCTGGCTTGATTTACATCTGCACTAATTAGCACCAATTCAAACCAGCAGTCTAAGTTCTCTTGATTTCACTGTGATTAGGAGGCAACAGAGGAAAGACTCAAGAAGGCCCAGCAGAAGCAGCTGTCGTCATCACAACTAGGGCTGTCCCCATGGGGTCTGACAGAAGAGCTTCAGGACAGGGCTCTCACGGCGGGAGCCACAGGCCCCTCTGCAGAAGAACAGGGGCGGCTCTTCCCCACAGGACTCCAGCCTGTATGTTTTGGTCTGGCAGGAACATAGCCTTTCTCCCCAGCAAGCCAGTGGACTCACTGAGGAAAAGGATTGTTTTTCTCCCATTCATTCATTTACAAAACAAATATTTGTTGAAGGCTTGCTATTTACCACTCATTCAACAAGCATGTACTTCGTACCCACTGTGCTGTGAGTCCACAGAGAGCATGAGACGGACAAAGATGATCAAAGGGAATCAGAAAGAGCCACCCTGGAGCTGGGAGCACAGAGCGGAGCACAGCAAAAGATATGTTTGAGAAGAGGCCGCAGTCTACCTGGGCCCAGAAGAACGAGTCAGAGTGACCCAGCCAAGAATGACATGAAAATGTGGCAGGGAAAGGGGGCACCATGGGCAAAGGCATGAGTCACACAACAGAGGCAGCCTGACACCCCCACCCCACCCCAGAACTCAGCCCTGAGGCCACTGGCAGGACAGGGTAGGGAGAGCATTTCCTGTGGCCCAGGGAGGGGCATTGAGCTGGGCAGGCAGAGGAGAGGAGCTGCAAAGTCGAGCCACCCTGTGCAGGGACTGCCCCGTGTGGGGTGCCGGAGCCCAGCCCAGGAAGGAGGGCATCCACACAGAGGGCAGCACAGGTGGGACAGAGATAAGAATCGGTGGCACCTGCAGGGCACATCCCTTTGGTGAGGGTTGGGGGAGGAGATGAGAGATTGGTCACATCAAGGGGGACTTATAAATTAGTGATTATATGAAAGATCATGAAAGCTGTGTTCTCAATGCTGAAGAAGTGCAGTACACGCAAGGAAAAGGAACAAACTAGAGTGAACCGTGCAGTGTTGGATAGGAATTAGAGGTATCAGTGTGAACCTGTGGCTATTAATATCAATAGATTGTGTGTGTGTGTGTGTGTGTGTGTGTGTGTGTGTGTGTCTATTTCCTGGCTCTGTCCTCTGAGAAGGCTTGGGAGCAGCAACACCCCAATATGAATGACCACTCCTGAAGTCTGGATCTTGGTTTCTAAATATCAGTTTTCACAACAGGGAACAAAGACTCCTCAGAGAAATGAATGATGCCAGGGCTGAAGTTTAAGATGAACCTAGAATATCTTGTGCCAAAAAGCCAGGATGTGCTCAAAGAATGAGACAGTCAAGAGGCACAGAAGTCAGCCAGAAGAAGCACCTGCTGGTTGAACTGGGATGATGTGAGCATCAAAGTAAATAATAGAGTCATATTTTAACCCAGTGAATAAAACAGGAAATGATGAATCCATACAAATATAAATAAATGAACTAAAACATTTGCTGAGGAATTGGATATTTACATAGTTTCAAAGCACGTTCCCGCAAAATACTTAGTACTTAGAAAGATAAAAAAAGTAACTTTATAGTTGAGAAAGGCAAATATCACCTTAATCAAATGATCACATGACCATCATTGATTATGGACAGCTGGAAACATGGGCCACCCAACAGATGCAAAGAGAAGGATATAGCATCCCTTTTGCGATATTCCTGCCAAGTTGCGTAAAACCGAATCTGATCGCGAGGACACATCACATACACCCAGATTGAGGGACTTTCTACAAAATCACCGGTGAATAACATCTTAAAAGTGTCAAGGTGATAAATGTCAAAGAAAGATTGAAGAACTGTTCCAGACCATGGAGACTAAAGATATATAACAACTAAATGCAGCAAGTGATTCTGCAGGAGATCTGGATCCTTCAGGTATAAAGGACACTATTGGGACAATTGGCAAATCTTGAATGGGGTCTCCATATCCAATGGTTGTAATGTATCGACGCTACTTTCCTGGTTTTTATGGCTGTATTGTGGTTATACATGGGAATGTCCTTGTTTGTAGGAAATATACATTAAAGAATTTGGAGGTGATAGGGCATCAGATAAACCACGTGCTCTAAAATGGTTCAGAGGGAAAAAAACATTCTTACTACTATACTTGCAGCTTTTCTGCAAGTTTGTGCATAATAACATTACTTCGTTTCTTTCTTCTTAAAGGAGTGTGGTGAAGTGGAATATCTGGTTGGAAGTCAGCAAACCAAGGCTTGAAGTCCAGCTGGAGGCCAACAGCTCATCGTGTGATTCTGGGAAGTGCAAGATCCTGGGAAAAGCACGGATTTCAAAGTCACAGTAACTATTTTCTAGTCCTTGCTTTACAGGCCGAATGACAACTTTGCATATGCTTTATGGGAGTTTCTTTCCCCTAAAGCACAGGGGCAACACTACTTACATAAGAGATGTGCTGTGAAGGCTATATTATTAATTTCTTCAATAAATATTTATTAATGCATTGCATGTTCCAGTGACAGTTCTAGGTTCTGAGAATACAGTGAGGAAAAATTCATCCTGCATGGA
>NW_012148396.1:8696957-8705581 GCF_000956105.1 Propithecus coquereli
GAAGCAAAATTATTGAATTAGTAAAGAGAAAGGGGGCAGAATTAATGAATAAAGTAGATCATCTGTTTGCCAGCATAATCAAGAAGAAAAGGGAGGAGCAAAATTATACAAAAAACAAGAATGGGGAGATAATCTCAGGTAAAGAGTCAGTTGAACACCTGCAGAAGATTTTTTGTTCGTTTTAAATGTCAGACAAGCTCTTTCTGAAATTACATAAAAAAAAATAATAAATATGAACAGTATTGTTCATTGGATATAGAGTTTCAGTTTTGAAAGATGAAAATTTCTAGAGATCTATTGCACAACAATGTGAATATAGTTAACATTACTGGATTGTACCCTTTAAAATGGATAAGATGGTAAATGTGGGGTTTTCTTAAAAGAATGAATGAATAAATAAATAAAGATGAAAAAAAGGGGGGGCACTGAGGAAGGATGTTTCATAGCAGATATTATAATACACTGTACTATAAAGCCATAATAATTACAAGGGTGGTACTGGCTCATGGGTAGACAGACAGATCAATGGAAAAGAGTCCAAAAATTTTCCCTAAACCTATGAGAAAAGTAATATTGCTTATTAGTGGGAAAAGATAGATTTATTAAATGACAATCAGGTACATTTCTGGAAAAAGAAAGAGTGGACCCATGCCTTACTCAGACCTTATTAAATTCCAGATAAATAAAATATTTAAATGTCAAAACAAATAAGCCCATGAAATTATTATGAAAAAAAATGGGATAATTTTTTAAAAATATAATCTACATTAGGAAGGTCTTTTTAAGTATGACACAAAAAGAGAAGATATTTTTTAAAAGATTGCTCAATTTGAAATAAATATCCCACAGTGTGATTCACTCCTGTGAGGAATGACATATTTACAAGAGTATTTATTGCAACAACGTTTATAACAGCAAAAGATTAGAAATAACCTAAGAGTCCATCTAAAGGTGAAGAGTAAACAAATGAGGACACATCCCAGGCAACGGCTGGAGAGAACGTGGTAGCGTGAGATGGAAGACTGAGATGGAATGATACGCAAGACACACCACTAAGTGAAAAAAAAATTAAAAGTGGCAGAACAGAGCTCACATGCTCACTGAGGAAAAGAAATGAACAAACTGCATCTGCAGACATAACCGGGAACAGGGACAGAGGCAGCCTACAGAGAGAGGACTGGGTTAGGAAGGAAACTTGCTTTCCATTGCATATCCTTTTGCACCTTCCAAACTCCAAAGTATGTTTGTGCATGGTTTTTCTCTGAAAAATAAATAAACCAAGAAAATAGTGTGTGGGCTTGCAGGGGTTACATTGTAGAGGGAGGAGGGCTTTCCACTTCTGAGTCTTTCCCTTGGAAGGGGAAGTGCGGAGAGAGAGAGGGAAAGAGTCTAGACTTAGAGTCAGACCTAGAATTGCTCTACACTCCGATACTTCCTTGCTGGTGATCATCAAATGATCTTTCTAAGCTAATTCTCAAAACTTAGAATTTAATTACTCTTAAAATAAGAGTAATTTTATCTATCTCAGGGGGTTGCTCTGAGGACTGTGCACATGAGTTACATTAAACATCCCCATCATAGAGGATTTTCAGTAAAGGTGGTTATGGTGACTACTGGTGAAAGTCTGCAAGCTGAGCTGTTTCTTGGTTTTACAGCAAATTTTCTTATAACCTGGGTGGGGACAGAGCATGCTTTTTTCAGCCAATTCTTATATAGCTCTTGGCTTATCAGGATTGATAACCTGGCACCTGCTACTATATGGAAATTTCAGATTTCTTTCCTTAGCTTTTTCAGAACTTGAAAGCTCCACTCATGTCTGCTCTTTTCTCAGCACTTGCAGGCTGTTGTGCTGTGCAAGCATTTATACTGCATCTCTCATCTCCTGCTGGATGGCCTGTCTTGGCCCAGTGAGCCAGGAGGCACTGGGAGCACATCAGTTCACCATTGCCACACGGGGGAGGACTATTAGAACCTTAAATGTCCTGGAGTCTGAATCCAAAGGTGAGAGGCAAGCCCCATGCCCCACTCTCCCACAGGAATGGACCTCCTGCAGAAAGTCCTCCTCCAAAAAGGTGACGCCTCTTAAAAGTGGCAGGAGCCGGGCGCACTGGCTCACGCCTATAATCCTAGCACTCTGGGAGGCCAAGGCGGGCAGATCGTTTGAGCTCAGGAGTTCGAAACCAGCCTGAGCAAGAGCGAGACCCCGTCTCTACTAAAAATAGAAAGAAATTAATTGGACAACTAAAAATATATAGAAAAAAATTAGCCGTGCATGGTGGCGCATGCCTGTCGTCCCAGCTACTCGGGAGGCTGAGGCAGAAGGATCGCTTGAGCCCAGGAGTTTGAGGTTGCTGTGAGCTAGGCTGACGCCACGGCATTCACTCTAGCCTGGGCAAAAGAGTGAGACTCTGTCTCAAAAAAAAAAAAAGAAAGTGGCAGGGAGCTGAGCGGGGTAGGAAGAGCTAGGGCACCCCAGGGAAGCACCCCCCCCACCCCAAGTCTAGCATAGACCAGCACATGGAAGGTGTTTACTGGATGGGTGGGTGGCTGAGTGGACACATGGGGGACATAAGAGAACACAGTCTTGAACAACGCTTTGGGACTATTCTTGAGGTTACTGCTGATTTGTCTGGGAACCCTGGTCAGTCCATCAGCCTCTGCTAGCCTCATTTTCCTCACAGATAGAAAGATGATGACAATATGTTGTTCATCTATCTCCTTCCTAAGAGGCTAAGAGTAGTGAGTACTCACATCCGAGCCAACTGGAATCTTCCCAGCACCCTGAGTTGAACAGGACTGCCCTCTTCCCCAGCACCCCCCGTCCCCCACTGCCTCCTGGTATTTCTGCTGCCACTCCCATCAGGCTGCACAAGAGCCACAGATGTGGGCCCTGCCCTGGGCCACAGGAAACTGCTCTCTGTACTTGCTCCCTCTCAGTGCCAGGCCCTTCTCAGTGGGCCCAGGAAGCCTTGCAAAGCACTTCCTCTAACCTGCCTCCACTTGGTTAGTGCTCCATGGAGCTCACGGTCTTGGAATGGATGGACCAGGGACCAGGATGGTGTGGGATATCATGGAGCAAATGGCAGTGACAAAGGCTTCCTGCAGGGAGGATGCATGAGTCTGGAAGGGCCAGGGAGAGTGATTTCAGGTAGAAGGAGCTGGGGGCTGTGGGAAAACTTCATTCCATTTGGCTTATGTTCCAGGCCATACACTCCTGTCCTTTGTACTTGAGTGCTCTCCAGGGACCCGGCTCCAGGACCAGAAACCCTAGTCTGGCTCTTGCCCCAGGAACACCAGCCCAGACACCACTGTGCTGCGTTCTCTGTCGGCATTGGGGAAAGACAAGTGCAAGGCCTGGGCCTGACTCAGCACAGCGCCCGGCTTTCTCTCTAACTGGCTGCAGCACTGTGGAGAACCCAGAGTGGCCACGGTTACGTCATTCTCCTTGCCAGCAGGAGCGTGGATCAAACGACCACGCTGGCCATAGGCACATGAACCCTCACAAAGCACACACACTCTGCACCAGTAATCCTGCTCCAGAAACTGATCCTCAGGAACTGACCAGGGCTGCCACAGGCAGAAGCCAAGAACATCTGCCTTAGTGTTACAAATGGAAAAATAAAACCATTAATAACCGATAAAAAGGGATTGTCTAAGTGCATTAGAACACACGAACATGGAGCCATTTAAACCACATGGCGGAATGACATCTATGCCTGGGGCTCAGATCTGGCCATGAGCACATGGGAGGAGGATGGCCTCACTCGCTGATTCTTTCCTGCAGCCAACAAGCACTCACTGAGCACCCACGAGGTGCTGGAGATGCCATTCTGCATTCTCATAGCACGCACTCCACTCAGTAGTGGGGGACACAGTTAATGCACAATAAAAATTTACAGAGAAAGGTGCTATGCCAAGGGATAGGGTAACACACGGGAGGAAACGTAGCTCAGCTGTGGAGGAGCATGAGGGCATGAGGGTGGAGGGCGAGGAAGGCTTCCTAGGAGAGCCCGTGTTGGAAGAAAAGGGCTGGATGAGATTGTGGGGGCAGCAGGTACAAAGGCCTTGAAGAGAGAGGGGTGGCCCGTGGCTTGTGGGGACAGTGTCCACAGTTGAGGGAGCCTGAAACAGCCCCCCCAGGGAAGACGGGTGAGCACTGCCAGGTAGGAGGGCCTTCTGAGCCACAGCAGAGGATCTGGAGTCCACCCTCAGGGCCCCAGAGCCACACAAAGGTTTAGGCAGGAGAGTGGCAGAGTCAGGGTCACGTCTAGGAAGGTCACCCTGAGCTACAGTGACGACAGTGGATCACAAAGGAGCAGAGCTGAGCGGTGGACAACAGTTGCGGGACAAATTATGGAAGGTTTTCACCCCTGAGTTTCTTCCAGAAAACACACAATGCTTATCCCACTGGGTTAGCAGGATGAACAGATGAGGTGACACAGAAAGTCACTCATGCAGCTCCTGATACGCTGCTGTAAGCACTCCACAAGCACAGTTGTTCTTTTGGGCGAAACAATCACAATTGAGCAGGCTCCCAAATATTATTTTGAAATGCAGATGTTTGGGGCCAAATAAAGGAATGAGGGGTGAAGGGGCAGGAGAGGGGAGGGGCAGGAGAGGAGAGACAAGGTGGCGGAGACGTGCAGGAGACAGGCCTTGGCACCAGCGATGAAAAGGCCACAGTGTAGCTGCAGCTGTATGGGTTTGAGTTTCCTCATCTACGAGACAGGTGCCTCCTCTGGGCCTGCCTGAGGATGCAGGACGCATCACAAAGACTGTGCCTGAGGCAGAGTGGCCTGGCGCTGCAGCCAGGGGAATGGCAGGGGCCTGTGAACAGGGCTCTCTCTACGTGTGGAGATTAGCAGTGGGGGCTTTTTCATTGTATATAGCTTTTTGTTTTTACTTTTTTCCCTTCAAAAAGAATAGAACTACGTTTGTAAAGAAAAACAAGCGAATGATCCTCTGTCGATGTGTGCCCTAGATGCCAAAGGGACACTGAGACAGCTCTTGGCATCCGACACCTATTGCCTCACCAGCTGGGCTTCTAAGCCACTGCTGAACCCTGGGGAAGTGGTCCTCAGGTTGGTCAATCTCTCCAACCTGCTGAAACCACAGAATTTAGCCTACCTCAGCGAACGCAGGCCCCTCAACCAGCCTCAGAAGTGCTACCTGACACTCTGCCTGGAGCGGGTGTGTGGAGATGTGGGCTGTGCAGGAGAAATGCACAGCCCGGCGCCATTGCTAAGTTACCTGGGAAGAAGGCAGAGGTCAGTGACAAGCCCAGCTGCTGGGGGGCCTGGAGTGCTCACAGCCGCATCCGTGCTGACTATCCCACCAGTGGGCTGGGTGGGTGCTGGTTTCTCTCCCCTTCTCCCAAGCAGTCTGAGATATGAATGCATTTAGTGACTTGTAGCAACCATTCTGCATGAACTTCATGTTAGAAACAAACAAACCCCAACCCCTACCCCAGCCCAAGATGTCCATGTCACACAATTTGATGAAAAGACACATTCCAGGAGTAGGGACATGTCTCCCTGCAGAGCCCCAGAAAGCAATGGATGCAGCCCATCCTCAGAGTCAGCAGATGAGTTCTGGCTGTCTGGTAGCCCCAGGTCTGGGTCCTGAATGGGGCTGGCTGAATACAGAAGGCGCCATTTAGATGGAAGAGCAGCATTCAGTTGTGGTGGGCTCCATAGCCTCTCTCAGGTGGTCTGTTCCCAGAGAGGCCTGTGAGTTTTGTCAGTGCCCATGGGTTCTGCACCACACCCCCAAGCACAGCTCTGGCTCCTTCCGGACAAGGCGGCAGGGAGTCAGGCTCCAGGTCTGCCTCTCACCTCTGCTTCAAGGAAAGCCACGCAAGCTCCCAGCAGCGCACACCAAGATGCGTGCAAACGGTCTGCTGACTAACCTGGGACCCCAACCCTCACCAGACCAAAAATGTCTCCAAGACAGGGCTTCAGTTCAATTTATTTTGGGGCCCCCCAGTACCCACAACAGTGCCTGGTGCAGAGTAGTTGGTCGATAGATATTTATTGAATGAATAAATCGATCCATCCATCAATCAACATATTCCCCGTAGCCTGAGGCGAAATTTCTCTTCTCTATTTCTCAATTTGTAAAAAGGGAGATGTAGTGATGACGTAACAGACTTGTGGGGGCCAGACAAGATACTGTGAAGAGTTTGGAACCTGAGTTTGCTCCCCAAATGTGAGGGAGCCACACCCTTTTGGAGGCGAGGCGTGGAGTGTCCCTTGCACAGTTATCAGGTGACCACTCTGCTTCCCAGATTGGCATCATCATCATTCCTACAAGAGCTTCCTTCACATTATCGCTCAGAACTTGAGCTTGTGGGTAGGATTTGCTTGGTGATTATTTGGAGTCTGTATACGGAAAATGTCCACTCCATAATGTAGCCAAATCTACTTTGTATTCACCAGATGTCTGTGAAAGACTTCACAGACCAGTCATTGATGTATCTAAGGAGATATAAAGCACTAAGACGAGAAAAGTATTATCAGCTGAAGAAGGTGGAGGGTGGCACAGCAGTGGGACATTCAAATATGTGTGGCAAATGCTTAGCCCCATTAGTCACCATGACCGGGTATCTATGGAAACGCCTGGAAGATGGTCCTCAAAATAGACAGTTAGGGAGCATGCTGAGTTTCTGCAGCAGGCACAGAAAGTCCCAGCCCTGCCTTCCCTCTTCCCACCTGGAGAATCAGAGCAGTGCCACCGTTCCTAGGACCACTCACAGACTGAGATACGAGGCAACTTAGCACCTCCAGCCTGATGTGGGACTTGGTCCTGTCCTGAGCTGGCCCAGCTCCCGGCCACCCTGCCCTGTGTCCCTCTTGCTGATTCGAGGGAGATCCCGGTGGCCCCCACTGCCTGTTGTCGGGCTCCAGCACTCACGACACAGTCCCCAAAGGCCACACTTGCCTTGATGAGCCTGAGAAACACGCTCTGCACTGGGATCACAGCTTCAAACAGTCACTGAGGGTCTGCTACTTCAGCATCTCCATTTTACAAAAAGGAAACTGAGGCTCAGGGAATTTGACCACTAGCCCAAGTTAAGACTCAACATGGAGACAGAAATCCCACACGAGATAGAAACCCAAGTCTTAGCACAGACACTATGCCCGTCCTAGCCACGCGATTGCTGTCATCACACAGTAAAAGTTGATGGCTTTGCTCTCTGCCAAGATCCCATAAAATATTAATAACTTCTGAGAATCCATGCTGAGGGAATAACCTCAAAACACAGAAAAAGCTCTGTGTACAAACCACTGCATATAACTTTTATAATTGTAAATATTTTGAAACAATCTAAACACTCAAAAATAGATGAAGTATTAAATTATCTTATATCCACTTGATGAAATATAGTTCAGCCTTTAATAATACGTGTAAGACATATTTATAACATGGGAAATGCTTATATTTTGTCAAGCATAAAAGGGGACATAGATACAAATACACTATGATCATCCCTATGAACAAAATTAAAACCGGGGGACAGCAAAAAGATTTGGGAACACACAACAAAGAAATAAAGGTTGTTTTAGGAATAGGAAAAGGCTGATTTTTCTCTATCTAAATGTTCTGATTTTCTCTCGATTTCTAGTGTGAGAACATACTACTTTCATGACATGACCTCCTGGAAGGTTCAGAGTTCTAATGTGAGGGACTCATGTTTGCACCTGGACGGTCCTTTCAGCCATGAAGGCTGTGCAGCCCACCTTGCTGAGAGGCAGTCCCCCTTTACAGGCAGGATTAGCTAAGCATGTGGGCTGATGCAGGCTCAGAGTAACAGCGCAAAGTCCTCACTCCTTGCCCAGCAGGTGATATGTACTTGCAAAATGGTTGCTTTAAAATAACAACCTTTTTCTTTTTGAAATGACCACATGAGCCTGCTCTGAGTCAGAGAAAGTCAGCCAGGCCAGGCCAAACATGCAGTGGCTGGGAAGCTTGAGACAGGCCTGCAGGGCAGGAGGGCCCAGCCTCGGGCAGGCCCAGCCTGTGGTGGGATCTGAACTCCCTCAGGCCATGGGGGCTTTTGGGGAGCTGCAGTCTTAGTTGATCCTCTGTGGGTGAGGGGGGGGGCCTGGTAGAATCATTAGGGAAGCCCAAGTCATGGGAGTAGGGGATGAGACAGCCCAAAGCCCTGGCTGGGGACTAGGAGCAGGTGGACCCAAGGCAGAGGATCTACTGCACAGGTGACAAGGGAGGTGGGAGGTGACTGTGCCAGAGTCAGGGATGGAGACCCTGTACCTCCATGTGCCACCAGTGGGCTGGGGGGGCAAGCCCAGGTTGTGTGCTCAGGAGTGAGGAAGGCAGACAAAACTCACCTCCTTCCCTCATGTGCTGCCACACTGGGCCTGGCCAGCCACAGTTCTCCACCCAGCCCTTCCCAATTATAACTTTTATAATTGTAAATATTTTGAAACAATCTAAACACTCAAAAATAGATGAAGTATTAAATTATCTTATACCCACTTGATGAAATATAGTTCAGCCTTTAATAATACGTGTAAGACATATTTATAACATGGGAAATGCTTATATTTTGTCAAGCACAAAAGGGGACATAGATACAAATACACTATGATCATCCCTATGAACAA
>NW_012148396.1:8705846-8763783 GCF_000956105.1 Propithecus coquereli
AGAGAGAAAGAGACAGAGAAAAAAAAACCAGAGAGACAAAAAAGGCTCAATCTGTGAGCACTAGTTACATGGCAGGGAAGAGGTTTATCTGTGTTAGCCTGTTGGATTCTCCCAGAAGCCCTGTGAGGCAGTTGTGTCACAGCACTTCCCAGAGAGGACCAGAGCTCAGAGCATAGCAACTGCGCAAGGCACGCAGCCAACTCAACAAAATATGGCAAAGTCAAGACCAGAAGCAGCTCTGTGGGGTTTCAAAGCCATTGTCATTCTATGGGGTCTGTGTCTGGCTTATTTCTCCATATCCCAAGGGCTTGAACTATGAGTCATGGGGTGAGAGTTCTTGTTCTCTTTCTCTCTCTGCATATACACAGATACATAAATACATGATCTGAAAACACGTTCAAAGAGAAAGTTCAGTTAAGAGATGGAAAATCCCCACACGGCTGCCTTTGGGAAGAGATGCCATTCAACTCAGCCGAGACCCCTGCAGGCGTTCACTATGATCTTGCTGATCAGACTCACTCAGGGTGTGCAGGAGGCCCGCGTGACCACGGCTCCCCGGAAAAGCCAACATACCGCGGGGCCTCCTGAGCAGCAGAATGCAGTGGGGAGTGACGCTGAAACCCTGGTGGCCATGGCAAGGCCCCTGCCCTCCCACGGCTCATAGATCCACCCGTACTATGGGGGGTCTAGGACGTGATGGCCTCTGATATGCAATCCAGCTCCCAGGCACTGTGGCTCTGAAAGTTCTCAAGACACACTAGAGCCCTTCAAGGACTTGACCAGGGCCCAGGCCCTCCCTCCCCACCACCCCCAACCTCATGGGGTGAGGCCTGGGAGTTCTGTGCTCTCAACAGGGGTCAGAAAGTCACCTCAGAAATCCAAGCTCCCACAATGTCCCTATCACGATCAACAGTCACATATTCATTTGACAAACATTCAAGATCCTTAAACATGTTCGCATCCTTTGACCTAGTAATTCCGTAACTAAAAAATTGATCTAGTCAGAAAACCAAATAAAAATTTGCATATAGAGATGTGCATTGGAAACAGACAGATGATAATAGTTAAATAAATTATGACACCCTGAACAGGAAACTATTTTGCAGTGTTTCTGGAGTCTCCATCATCCATGAAGACTGGCACTGGGCCACGCAGGTGGCTGCTGGGGACTAAAGCACAGGCCTGGCTTTACTTGCTGGGTCCAGCAAGGCCTCTAAGCCTTTCGGTTCTTAGAATTGTGTTTAAAAAGCTATGCATTTTCTCTAGGATAAAAGTATCAATACTTGTATTATTTGCCAACATACTGGCATTGCCATGAAATGTGCCCAATGACAACTGCCCCAAACAGTGTCAACTGCCAAACAGAAAGAGAAAACCCCTGTGAGGAAATCAATGCCAATGCTGCAGAAGGAGCCGCTGCCTCCCTTCCCCAGGTCCCCGGGGGTCTCTGTCGTGACAGACCCTCCACAGGCTCATCCTGCAGCAGAGCAGAAGGTGGACTACTGCTTCCCGGGGAACTGATTTCTTTCAACGGACGCGATGCATTAAGACACGTTTTACTTCATTTTTATTAGCCTTTTTGGGGAACCCAACTTACTTTAGATCCAGATGGGTTTTCTGCACAAATCTTAATAATATAACAAAAATAGGTCACACTATCAATCACAGTTTATAAGGTCTGGTCATTCCATAATTATTTACAGAGCCTCTCACACGTGGTGGGCACTCCCCACCCACTCCTGATACCCTCTGAGCCGCCCAACAACCTTGTGGGTATCACCGGGTCCTACAAACTAGCACATCTTCTCTTGTCTGATGACAAAGAAGTCAAGCTACATCTTGAAACTGTCCTCAGATTTCCAATGCACAGCATCTCAAACCACAACCCTAAAGGCACTCTGACCTTTCTTTAGTTATGAAGAAAAGAGTTGGCACCCCAACTGTTAACCATCTTTCTCTGCCATGTACATGAGACCCCAAAACAACCTTCTAGAACTCTCCAAGAGCAAGAGAGAGTAAGAGACAGCAACTCTTGGGCCAAATCCGATTCACTGGTAGCAGAAAAACGTAACCCTTATTAATGATGTGCCGCACCCACCAGCCCGCTGCAATTTCCAGGCCCTCATCCCTCCCACTTGCCCTCCCCCAGGCTGCTGGGGATAGTGACTACCTGGGTAGCTCCCTGGGCCCCCTCTGAAAGTGGCCCAGCCTTGTACAGATGCCAGGAAGGGGCCCTCCTGCTGCCCAGTCCCTAAGGCACGGTGATGGGGGTGAGTAGCCCAAATGCACAGAGAGCCCCACTGCAAGTTTATCTCATCAGGCCTCTGATATGTGGCTCCTAGAACTGAGATGATCTTCCAGGAATAATAAAAATATCTGTATAAAGGACCTGATAGCTTTTAAAACATAAGTGATCATAATAAATCTTTGCTCTGAAGCCAGTAGGGATTTATGGTTTGCCAGACACATTTACAAATGTCATTTCATTTTGATTCTGATCCTCAGAGCAACACTGAGAGGTTGCTGTGGGAGATGTCCATGCCATCTTATGATGGGGAAATGGAGGCTTGGAGATGTATCATAGTCTGTCCAAGTGATCCCCAGCACATGGCAAAACCAAAACTGAAATCCAGGTCTGTCTGACTTCACCAGGAAGGTAACTGAAAGTGTGCTGTCAAAGGCCCTTGCTTTCAGACAAGAATGCAGTTAGAACCTCGGGTTCTGTTCTCTCACCCTGCCCCCACATTTTCCCTCAGGCTGAAAAGTGTCTGGGACACCGGGAGGCAATGAAGCAGGGCAATGACATCAGTGGAATGTCATCTCGCACCCTGCACGGAGGTCAGAGGCCCAGCGTTTCCTGAGCATGCCTCGACCCACCACCGGCCGAGCTTCCTGTGTAGAAGAAGAGTCCGAGCAGGAGGCTGGAGGGGTGAGAGGGCAGGTAGGATATTTGGGGGAAATGATGAGGCAGGGAGGCAGGGACAGCACTGGGCACCTAACCGATGTCATCTCACGTGAGCCCCGCAGTAACTCACACGGCAGGCATTATTATCCCACTCCATAAATGAGGAAACTCAATCTCAGAGAGGGTAAGTGAATTGCCAAAGCTCACGAAGCTGACACATGACAGGACTAAGATCAGAGCCCAGGGTTGCCCGATCGGAAAGGCCATGGGACAAGGCTACATTTCCAAAAGAACCCCCCAAGCTCCCCTATGAAAATAGGGTGCTATGGCTGGAATGTTGCCTTCAAAACTCACGTAGAAACTTAATCTCCAATGTGGCAGTGCTGAGAGGTGGGGCCTTTAAGTGGTGATTGGATCAACAGGGCTCTGGCCTCATAAATGCATTAATCCACTCATAGATTAATGGACTAATGGGTTAATGGGGTTATCGTGGGAGGGAACGGGTGGCTTTATGAGAAGAGGAAGAGAGAGCTGAGCTAGCACGTGAGCATGCTCAGCCCCCCACCATGTGACGTCCTGCGCTGCCTCGGGACCCTGCAGAGAGGCCCCACCAGCAAGAAGTCCTCACCAGATGCAGCCCCTTGACCTGGGGCTTCTCAGCCTCCATAACTATAAGAAATAAATTTCTTTTCTTTATAAATTACCCAGTTTCAGGTATTCTATTATAAGCAACAGAAAACAGACTAATACAAAGGGGACAAAACAGAGCAAGAAACAGAAGCAGCAGCAGAATACAGCAGGGTCTGTGCCTGGCCCACAGCCTTCACACCCCTCAGCAGGCGCCTCCGCCCACAGTCCC
This sequence comes from Propithecus coquereli, assembly GCF_000956105.1. NCBI lineage: Eukaryota > Metazoa > Chordata > Mammalia > Primates > Indriidae > Propithecus > Propithecus coquereli. Next base: position 8,709,611 of record NW_012148396.1, read on the forward strand.
TCAGTGGGCACCTCTGCCCACACCGCCTGCACGGCCCCAGGCTGTTCTGCACTGCAAGGCATCCGGGGGCCAAACTAACTTCTTAGTCCTGGCTCTGATTGCCCATAGTTGTCCCTAATTTCCCCACTACTATAAATTTTTAAAGGATGTTCTTAGTATACCCAGAGAGAGGACAAAATGAGCAGAAAGGACCTTTATTATTGTTAAGTATTAAACCTTTTCTTCAACTGAAATTCCCAAATTGCTCAGCTTCTTCTAGTCCAGCTGGTTTTCAGCAGGGGCTGGGGCTCAGGTTCCTCCAGGGCTGCCCAAGGCACAGTGGCTTATAACGCAGTGCTCCCAGCTCTGCTTACTTGGGAGCCCTCGGAGCAAGTGCCAACCTCTGAGCCTCAGTTTCCCTAAAAGAGGCGGTGATAATCCTCACTCATGGGACTGTGGCAAGGAGTAAATGGCATCTCTTATGCAAAGTGCCTGGGACAGAGGATACTTGACAATCCAAGGTCCCTTCCTCTTCTCTGTCCTATGCCCTTCCAGTCCCAGAACTCTCCTCTTACTTAGAGCCTACCTAGAACAGCACCAGGAACATTCCCTGCTCTAGGAAGGGCAATCTCACCAGCCTGTCCTGTCAACTCAAAGAGTGCTGGAAGGGGGAGGGCCTTTCCCCCCCTCAGCCTGGTACTGCCCGAACTTCTCCCCAGGTCTCTGCTCATGGGTGCCCATTGGTCATACCTCAACCAAGGGCCCCCAAGACAGCTTGCAGACCTTGCCTGCAGCTGGGGCTACCAACCCCGGGATGGAAGGTGGGGAGGCTACCTGCTGCCCACCTCCCTACCCCAAGTCACTCTGCTCTTTCCTCTTGGGCCCCATCCCTGTTCTGCCTGTGACCTACCATTTGCTCACTTGCCCCATGAAAGTCCTGTTTATCTGCCAGGTGGAGCCTCTTTGGGCTGTAGATTAAATAGGACTAGTTCCCTGGCATCTGTCCCATCCCCATGGCCAGGACAGTACCGGTGTCTGACCCTCTTCAGCTGTCTGAATCTGGTAGAAGGTGACTGTGCCCAGATAATCAGGAGATAGGACATTGCAACCTAGAAAAGTGTCTGGGCTGCAAAGAAGCCTCCAGAGGACCAAACTGTGAAAACCTCTGCAGAAACACCAAGCCCTTCCTTCCTTCCACAGACGCTGGGCCAGTGAGGAAGAAGAGGATGCCACAGAAAGAGCCTCCCCCCAGTGTAAAATGTACATCATTCACAGCTGCCACGAGGGTGCCCCTACCTGGCTGCCCCAGCTTTCACCTGTGAAGAGCCAGGAGCCAGCAGAGACGAGGCAGCCTCTGCAGGGAGGGGGTCTCAAGGCTGAAGGGGATAATAGAATGCGAGGAGAAAGGCTTATCTTCTCTTCAAGCTGCTGGGATAACTTCCATGTGTCTCTAGCATGCAAATGGGGCAAATCAAGCTTATTAATCAAACGGATCCCAGATCAAAGAGGAGATACTCATTTGTAATGATCTCTTGGGTAAAGAGGGAGAAAGAGGATATATATGTTTGCAGTTGATCCAAAATAGATTATCTGATGAAATAATTCCCAAATAATAATGAAGACTCTCACTTCAATAGAAATACTATTTGCTTCTCAACAAAATATCTTTGAGTACAATTCAGAAACGCACAGACTAGGGTAAAAGTTCCTAGCTGCAAAAGGAAGCAGGCATTCAAATAAATTGTGCTAAGTGTTACATAGTGGTGAGCTCTTTTGGGTTGGACACGAAGTTGAGTTGAGGTATTTATAAAACACACACTTTTCCATACAGACAGTGTGAAAAGCTGTCAAAGCCAGTCCAGCTGAGTAGGGTAAAAGCAAGGAAGTAACCACATTCTGTTCTCTTCCACCACCCAAACCACTCTAAGTTCCAGAAACATTCGCAGAATACACACCTTGCCAGACATGGTCATTTGCCATTTTGGAACATGGCCCACTATACAGCAACTGAAAGTCAAGGTGGAGCTCGAGGCCCTAATACCGCACCTGTGTTCTGACAGGCCAATGGCACTTACCTGCGGTGCTGAGTGCTGAGCTGCCTGCCCAGGTGGATGCGCACAGCTGCGTGCGAAGGCGCCAGTGTGGCATGCTGAGCTCCCCTTTCCCCAAAGTGTCCTGTGATGACCTTCAGCACCTACCAACATCTGCGGTGTCTGACTCCATACTCCTCAAGAACTTGCTTTCACATTGTGAGAAAAGAAGCACATTCACCCAGAATGGACAGGTGGCAGGTGGCTACTCACCCCACTGTAGAGGAGCCAGCTGCAGGTGCTCCAGGACGAGCTGGTTCAGGAGTCCTTCCACACTCGCCTCACCGCTGCGTTTCAGAGAGGGGTGAGATTCGGTCAAGGAAAACTCAGCTCCTGCTGAGCCCAAGACAAGAGGGGAAGTTCTAGAAGTCTCTAGACAGAGACCTCCAGATGGGGAAACTCATACAGCAGATATGTCTCCCCTCTTCCCCAGTGATGTTCTAAGCAACCACTAAGACATCACCATAAGTGTGTGCAAATCAGGGGCACATAAACATACCAAGGGCCTCTTCCCTCACCCTGAAATCTGTTAAATTAAGTGACTATTATGTAAGAAAGGGAACTCCACTGGGATAATTTTAATCCAACAACTATTCTTGCTGGGGGAAATAAAGAAAAATGAAAGGTTATTTTTCCTTAATAAAACTTGCAAACTGTGGTTCACTGTTCAACACAACCCATGCGTTTCTCAACACATATCAGTTTCATGCTGGTTTCATGTCTGTCGTGTTATACATCTTGATGTAATTACACATATTATTACAAATGGGCTCACTTAAGCGAGTCCATAACCGAGGAAGTCATAAAGTCTCTCAGCAAGTATCAATGGATGAAGAAATTAGGTTTAGAAACTCAGAAAATAGAAGTCTCCTGCGCACTACTATTAAACTAATAGATCTCAGAAACAGATCTAAAAACGTCTTTCCCCTTCCTACATAATTTAAAGCCACCATATTTAAGTTGTAATCAAAAGGGAAAATTTTAGTTTCTGACTTTCTCTAGTGATTGGGAAAGCAGGGAAAACACTGCACTTCCTTCTTCCACCAGAAAGTTAATTCCACTCCACAAACACATCCAGTGCATCCAACAAGCCAGGGGTGGCAGGTGGGAGGCACTGAGGATGCAGGAATGATGGGGCAAGAGCCTTCAAGCTGAGAGGCTCATGTTCTGGTGAAGATGGCAACGCAGAAACTGAAAATCACAAGTGCCACGCCGAGGGACTGTAGAGTGGGAACAAAGCCCTTGAGGGTCGAGGTAGAAGAGGTGTAGGCTGGGAGCTGGAGTGAGAAGGCGGAGCAGGAAGGAGCTCCTGCTGGCTCTACGGGGTGCCAGGCTCAGGGGCGCCAAGCACAGCAAGCACATCTTCCCCGTCAAACAGGCCGACCAGGCATCCCTGGCAAGCTGTCTGGACAAGGGAGCTGCCCAAGAGAGCCAGGGTAGTCTCACTGCGACTGCCACCCACAAGAGTACAGGCTGAGGCTTGGGAACCCCTGCCTACCCCTGAGTCCCATTTTAGCTATTTTAGACTTCTTTCAATTCTTCCAAAATACCATGTGCTCTCTCCAGACTCCATATCACTCACACTCTGTGATTTTTGCCTAGACATGCTTTCCCCTGTCCTCCCTCTACTCTTTCCTGACTTTACTCATCCTTTACATTTTGACTTAGACCTTGCCTCCTCCAGGAAGTCTTCCCTGACTATCTGGAAGGCTTGTGTACATCCCCTTGCAACCTGCACTGGATGTAACTGTCTTCCTGCTGTCACATTTGGCTTCACCCCCAGCCTGTGAGCTCAATGAGGGCACGGACCTCGCCTGGGGGCCTGAAACAGTGTCTGGTTTACAACAGTTGCTCAATAAATATTGTCTGATAAATAAATGAACACTGAATGAGCAGACGTCCTGGATAAGTAGAGCAGGGCCAGGCCTCATCATTGCCACAGCCCCTCAGCCCTCAGCATGCAGCTCCAAGGCTGTTGGACTGAGGCTAAATGGTTTCCGCATGTGTTCAGGGCTTCTTTGCTCAGAGCTTTCTTGCCACCTGCTTCCCCCGTGCTGTTAGCTTTATTCCACACCAGCCTGACCATCCAGCCCATCCCTTCCTCCCTCATCACTGCTCAGCTGAGGATTTAAAAGCTTGGTAGCTGTCACTGTAGCTCTGGGGTCCTACAGAGACGGCCCGGCCCCGGGGAAGCAGCACCTGCCCCCCATCTGCACTACGCCTTCTCTTCTTCCCGTGGAGCTCAGCGCTGAAAGGGCAGGTTCCAGAGACTCAGCCCAGCTTTGAATCCTGGCACCACCTCCGATGAGCTTTGATTAATTTGCTCTAGATCCCTGGGTATAATTTTCATCATCTGTAGGGTGGGCACGTCACGAGGAGTAGATGTAGTGATACTCCTGGCCCACGCAAGCATTAAGTAAATGTCACCCACCATGAGTGTTGTCCCCACTCTCCTACTCTCTGCTGTTCCTCCTCCCTCTCTTAGGAGACACAGAATCTTCTCCTGTTGCCTCAGGAATTTGGCCATCATTTTTGTTGCCTCCAAACTCCTTTAGGGATCTTACTCTCCTACCAGCGACTTATCAAAGTGTTTCTTCCAAAGATAATTCTCTCTCTTAGAAGAATTCTCCAAATAAAATTTTCTCCATCTCATTACACACACAGTCTATGTTTGTTGGACTGATATTGTTACTGATAAATACTCTTGCAGTGCATGTTTAATTATTTTATTTGGTCCTATGACAATTTTGGGGGTTAGATTCATTCATTCACTTCATTCATTCAATACTTCCAAAAGTAGCTTTGAGTATACCTTTAAGAATACTGAGCTAGGACTGTGACCTGAGCCCCAAGAAAGACAGCCTTGTCAGAAAACACCAACCTCCAGCAACCCCACCTCTGGGTTTGTACCCAAAATAATTCAAAGCAGGGACTCTTACAGATATCTGCACACCCGTGTTCACGGCAACACTATTCACAATGGCCAAAAGGTGGAAGCAACCCAGTGTCTATCCACAGATGAATGGATAAACAAAATGTGGAGTATCTGTAAAATGGAATATTACTCAGCCTTAAAAGGAAGGACATTCTGACACATGCTACAACCAGGATGATCCTTAAGGGCATTATGCTGAGAGAAATAAGCCAGTCACCAAGGGACAAACATCGTGTGCTTCTACTCACCTGAGCTCCCTAGAGGAGCCAACTCTATGGGGACAGAAAGCAGGACGGTGGGGTCAGGGGCTGGGGAGGGGGCCAGGGAGTCAGTGTCTAATGGTGACAAAGTTTCAGGTTGGGACAGTGAGAAAGTTTTGGAAATAGATGGTGGTGATGGTTTCACAATAATGTGAAAGTATTTAACACTACCGAACTATACACTTAAACATGGTTAAGATGGTAAATTTTTTAAAATGCCAGCCTGGGAAGAAAGTCTGTAATTAGGAAAAGGATGCTATGGACGTGGGGAGGAGCGTAATCAGGTGCAGAGAACTGTGAGATTCCCCAGGGAGGGGCTGTCTGAGCCGAGCCCCCTGGAAGGAGCTCAGAGGTGCTGGGGGGTGGGGAGAGCCAGGATTGTGGCAGAGGCAGGAGCCCACTTGGACTTGGACCTAGAGAAGCCCGTGGGAGTCGGGAGAGCTACAGAGGAGGGCCCTGGGTGCCTCTTGGCCCTTCCCTTCCATCTTCCGAAGGCCACCTTTGGAGGCAGCTTTCCCTAATCAAGGCCCTGTCCTGTCATTAACATTTCATCAATGGCTCTATTTCCTTCCCCACCAGGCCACATCTCCACAGAGGTACCCCCTTCTCAGGGTGCAGGTCCACCAGTCATCTGGGCCGCACCCCACCAGTTTGCATCTCCCGAGATGATGGCGCGCCCAGGCCCGTTCTGACCAGCAGCAGCAATACGCCTTCAGGGAGGCAGTGCTCTCCCGCTTCATCATCTCTTCGAAGAAACAAATCCTACCTTCTCTCCCAAGGAGCCAGTGCAGGTGGAAAACAGCAAGTGCTGTGGGCACCTGGGTTTTCTGGGACCTCAGGCACAACCTGTCCAGTCCCATGGGCACCTGGGCAGCACCTGGACATTGGGGCTGTCCATGCAGAGTCCCCACCACGACTGAGGAGGGTGCCCAGGGGCACTTGCAGAGGTCAAGCCAGCACCCCAGGGCCACACCCTTGTCAGGATAAGTGCCCAGCTGGATGCCATGTCACTCACGCCATGACTGACTGACACTCGTGGGGGCTTGCAGGGGCCACCTCTTGCCTCAAGAGGAGGCTAACTCTGGTCAAGCCAAGCTCCACATGTGTGGTGGGGGCAGGCTGGGGCCCCTCCTGGCTTCCCCTCAGGCTCTGGGCATGTGCCAGACCCAGGCTGAGCAGGACCGGCCTGGCTCAGTGGCAAGGGGGCTGAAGCCCTCATGGGGGTCTGTCTCCAGGCCTGTTTTCTTAGCTTTAAGATGGGGAGGGCAAAGATTTGTCTCCCTCATGGACTGTGAACTCCCAGAAACATTTGTTCTTCTCATAGCCCAGTACCTAGTTCAGGGCATTTAGGCCCAAAGTGGGGTTAGAAAATATCTGTTTTTTCTGTGCTTGGCCATCTGGTTCCTAAGGAGGCAGAGTGGTTCAGCCCAGTGGTTAAGTTGCCTGCAGAGACTAAGAGATTTCCACTTCCCCACACCAGCCCACAGGTGATATCACCTATATAAACAGAGTGGCAAACCACTCTCAGTTTCCCAGCAATTTAATTTTCTTAAGAGGAATTGCTTGTTATTAAGAATTTATTGGCTGGGAAGGTCTCTATCTTTATTAGCAGGGCACTGCACAATGTTTCATTTCCATGGATAATGAGCGTTTTCTTCTTTTGAACCCACAGATTTGAATATTCTAATTTTAACACTCAATGTACCACGTTAAATTACTTCTCAAGGTGAGGAATGTGAAAGTAAGGGAATCTCATCAGGAAAGATTAAAGACCTGTTCTGAAGGAGAGAGGAGAGAAGAGCAGAGCACAGCGTCTGGCCCAAAGGAGGGACCCAGAGACACCTGTCAGGAGAATGAATGGCAAGTGCTTGGCTGAGGGGACTTCGCCTTGTCCTAACTGCAGTCTTGCTGGGTGAACAGATGGAGCCAGGATGGGATCCCAGGGCTGTGCAACCCCAAAGCCTCATGCACATCCGCACCAACTCGGGCCAGGCCTATGCTGGATGCAGGCATCAGAGCTGAGGGCTGGCAGACTTTGGGGCAGGCCAAAAATTCCAACCCCATAGTAACCCCATGGATCTGCACATGTGTGAAGGTGTGCAGACTAACTGCCGAGAGCTGACATTTCCGGTCCTGACTGCAGGCAAGGCCTGTTCTAAGCAGCTGACACATACTGAGTGATTTAAATTTCATCAATGCTACTACACAGTAGCATTGCCTAATTTGCAGAGAAGGAAAGGGAGGCATAAAGAGGCAAGGAAACCAGCCAAGGCCACACAGCCACGATGAGTGCCCACCGGGCTCCAGAGTCTTGTGTTCTCAACCACAGAAAATGAGCAACAGCAGAAGGTCCCAAATGTCAAGGTTCTGTGTGTGAACACATATGTGCACACCAGTGTGAACAGGCATACACTCATACAGACAACCACGAGCCCACACAAAGGCAGGGCCGCTGTGCAGCCCTGCTCCCTTCAGACCCAGGGAGCCACCTGCCCTGCTGCACTCCTGTGGCCCCCACTCACCCGGCAGAACGCCCTCGTGGGACCCTTCCCTCCAAGCAGCACCCAAGGCAAACCACGAGAGCTCAGGGCAGGGCCCTCCCAGGAAAAGGGCACAGACTGAGGGGGAAGCCCCCAAGGTGGTCCCGAGACTCCAGCTGCCTCTCATGGAAAAAGGAAGTGAGGGAGAAACTGCTGCAGACGCACCAGTGGGAGTCTGTACCTCTCAGGATGGTTTCCCCTCAAGAATCCAAGAGGCAGAGTCCCACTCACATAAAAGAGAGATGAGCAGAAAAGCGTGAAGACAAAGAGGAAGGTAAAGTGCAGGCCAGAGGGGCCAGCCCTGGGTGCACTGTGATGAAAACAGATCCTACACCGGCAACAGCACAGACGCCATCCTCATCACTGCAGGGGCCACAGTATCACTGCATGCTATGACACTGCCAAGGGGAAACACAGCAAGTGTCCTTTCTGAGAATTCTTAGAGTTCTAGGCAACTCATTTTCATTTAGGGTAGGTTTCTAGAAGGTCCCATGCTGGCTCAGGGCAGCCCCTGCACCAAAAAGACCCTCAGCAGGCAGCGTGAGGGGCTGCTTCCCTCCCGAGGGCAGAGGCCCAGGGACGAGTCTGCAGTACTGTGCTGCCGGTCAGTACCCACAGGTCCCTGTGCACACACTTGCTGGTCCTGAGGGGGTACTGTCCTTCCTGGGAGGAGTCAATTCTGCCACGTCAGTCTCCCCAAGCCCCCATCCAGCCAGAGCCCCAGTTCAGTGCCCCATCCCAGTGTGCCATCTCAGGGGCCACCCCGTGGGAAACGCTGTTCCCTGAAGAGTCGGACAGGACTGGAGCTCAGGGACACGCCTGCAGTGGGCAGAAGTGCAGTTGCCACCTCCACTGTGCAGCCATTACTGACACAGCTACTTTGTCTTTCATAAAAAGACATCAGATCTCCCCTTCCTCAGCTCAGGACCGAATCCCCGCGAGGCATGCTGTGATTCATTCTCATCAAAGGCGGAGGGGAGGGTGGTGACACGTGCACCTTGCTGGCAAGATGAGCCCAGTCTCACCAGTTCGATCTGGGTGCTCAGCTGTCATCTCACAGCCCACATGACTCACAGCACACACATGCACACTGAGAGTGGTGACCGTTTCTCAGTGAAGAAACGCTCCCAGTGGGGAATTCTCGGTCTCAGAGTCATCCGAATGGGCCTCAGAGAGCAGGAACGGGGAAGGGAAGCGATGTTGGCATGGTCCTGAAAGGTGCTGGGCACTATGGCCAATGCTCTGCACACTCCCTCAACCAGGGGACTGGATGGCTGACACTTGTGCAGGGGAAGAACGAGAAGCCAGAGGCTCAACAACTTGCCTTAGACCTCTCAGCAACAGAGCAGTGACGCACTGGAGCTCCTGTGCACCCCCGCGTCTCCAGAGAGGGAAAGGACTTGCTCAAGAATACACCTGCCAGACTGGCAAAAGCTCAGAAGTTCAAATGCATCCTTACTAGTGAAGCCGTGGGAACACAGGCACACTCACACTTTGCTGTAATATTCTGTAGGTGGAAAGAGGAGAAAGTTCTCCATGAAATGATATGCAAAGTTTTCCAACATATGTAGTAAGTGAAGAAAGCAAGATGCACAACAGCATATACCTTTTGTATTAACAAAAAGTTGGGGCAAAAAAATAAGACTGTATTTACTTATAATTTCAGAAAGAAATTCTGAAAGTTTATACAAGGAACAAATAAAAGTGGGCATTCTGGGAGGAGGTGGCAGGAATAGGGCAAATGGGAATATCTATTTTTTTTTTAATTTTGAACCATGTGCACCTATTTAAAAAATACATAAATTATTTTAGAAAAATTTGAAACATTATGATAAAATAAAAATTGATAACATTATGAAAAACTCAGTTCTGTGCGTTAGCCACAGACCTGGGACGTGGACGCACTGACTGCCAGTGGGCCTTACCCAGTCAGAAAGGAGTGGGTCTGGGGATGCAAATCGTTGATATGTTTGGGTTTAAAATGCACATTTTTATATTTCTACTTTCCTTCCTGATTCTCTCCAGGGTTTATTTTCACTTGTATGAAATTAAGACCTCAGCCCATGCCATAGTACTGTCTTATTAAAAGACTCATGCCAGACTTTCAAGGCATAATAGCACCACGGTGCCTGCAGCACAGAAACGTGCCTAACAGACCTGGCCAGGTTGAGGAGCTCTGGAACAATTAGTCAGAGAAGCAAGTTAGCCTGTGAGTAATTACAAAGTTGCCAAATGGCACTGGGACTTTGGAAGCCATTCCAATAGCATATTTCTGTATTAATTTGCTTTCGGACGTGAGCCATAAAATTATACAGCTGAGCTAATAAAGCTAATTACCTGCGTGCACATCCTCCTTCCTTTCAGCCCCATAAGCCACAGGGACGGCCTTGCAGCTGAGCCTGTGCACAGGGACGGCAAAGCTGCTCGACCGGGCAGCCTTGTCACGGCCCTACTGCAACACCACATTAGTATGGTGACGATGGTGCCAATGTGGTAGTGGCTACTGCTTCTTAAATACACAGACTGTGGGGGCAGGAGGTCAAGAAGGATGAGGATGCTAGTAATTTCTATCTGCTACCACAGAACACATCTCCAAGGTGCGCGTCCTGAGAGAGGCCTTGTGGTGAGTGTTCAACATGTACCGTCTCACTTTTTTCAAATTAAGACTTCACAACATGGTAGGTGTGAGATAGGTATTGTCATTTCCATTTCAAATATTAAAAATAAAAATAAACTCAGGCCCAGGGAAGGGATAAGAAAGCAAAAGTGTTAGGAAGTGGCTGGGCCCAGGCTTGACCCCAGGCAGGCTGACCACAGTCTGGACCCCACTTGACATATGGGCCAGCTGGCCTGCTGCCCAGCGGCCCGGGTCATGCCGGGACCCTGCAGCTGGCCAGCAGCCAGTGTCCACGCCCAGCCCAGCCTCCCACCAGCCCAGAGGGAAGCTATGCTGAGAGCTCTCCGTGGTGCCGAACAGGCTGCCTCCCCTCAGGGCTCTTTCTAGTCACCCGGGGACACAGCAATCACATTTCCAAATCGTCAATAGGTTCTCGTCCCTGCTGTTCTGCCCGTCTCTCAGGAGACAGAGATGACGACACTGTCAGCAGGAGGACTGTGAAATCACTGCTGGTGCCAACCCAGGCTGTGCAGAAGTTCTCTAATCCACACCGGCTGTGTAATGACTGACATCCCTGTGTGCCTGAGCCCTGAGAAAACTCAAGTCCCAGCTCATGTTAGCCCAGCTCACATTCTCTTCTCTAGAGCTGCCCACAGGTGGTTTCTAATGCCCTTGCAGGGACACACAAAGTCCTCTCATAGTGCCCTCCGAGCTTGCTGCTTTCTGCCTGGAGACATGGCTGAGTTACATGGAGTCCACTAGAGTTTGTTCACACTTCCAGCTGGTCCCAAGCCCTTAGGGACAGTAAGCCACAAGGCCCAGGATCTAGGGCTGGCCCTTGCTCAGTACAACCTTCCTCTGCCATCCCTTGCTCAGACCAGCCAGGTCAATGAGCAGGCAGCCCCCACCTTCCCAACTGCTTGGCTGCTTGGCCTTCCTGTGGGAACGCATCATTTCATAGAACAGAAAAAAATGCAATCCAATAAGGAAAGAAGTCAGAGGACAGCTTGTGGTTCTAAGCCCCGGGGATGTGAGGGATGGTGTCCCTGGTTACCAGCACTCTGTCCAGCACACAGCAGAGGTTCAGTAAATACCTGCTGCTTTTTGCTGGGCACCTATCATGTCTTGGTCACCTAAAGATTCTCACTTAGTCCTCACAACAATTCCAGGTTGAGGAAACCTCCTCAGGGATGCTAAGCAAAGCTCCCAGAGCAAAACAGCCAGAAAGGGTGGGAGTGAGGATTCAAAGTCTGAGTCTTCAACTCCAAGGGAAGTGCTCCATTCCCTACTTGGAGTCCTCTCATCAGGATCAGACCTCTCCCCTCACACACCGAGTGCCCTCGTGTGTGTGTGTGTGTGTGTGTGTGTGTGTGCGCACGTGCACTGGCCATGCCGGAACTGCTGGCCCTTGTGTCCATGGGCTTTCCCTGTGGCCAGGCACTCTCAGCCTGCCTTCTGGTGAACACCTACCCATCTTCTATAGCTCAAATATCACCCTATCTGAGGAGTCCTCTCTGGGCCACCCCTACCCCGGAAGCCCACCCTTCCTTCTTCCCCGCTGTCACCACCACATCCTGCAGAGCACTCACCCTGCATCTGCCACACGGCACTGCACTTGTGCCCACCTGCCTCCTCCCTTGACTCTGAGTGCTGTGACTCACACCAAAGTGGTTATCAATTCCTGCTGCGTATGCTGTGTTAGGTGCTGGGGATAAACAGATCAAGATGGGATGCTTCCTACTTTTAAGAAACCCTGTCGCTTCTGTAAGGACTATATCCCACTTATTATTCTTCATTATTTATTACATTTAATTGATGAATCAATATTTGTACAGAGCCTTTTTGTTTACAAACATTTTCACTCGCACTGTCTCAGTTAATCTACGTATCTTGGGAACCATGAACATTCACTTCCAAATCTTTGAAAAATATAGCCAGATGCAAAGAAAATGCAGGTTAACAAACACCTTCCCTGCCATTTTCTGGTAGGCCATTAGTAGTGAAATATTTGGTAACATACTATAATCAAAGACTGGTTGAAACCACTGGGCAGCTTTTGAGATCCTGTCTACATATTTATGTGACTAAGGTTTACCATGACTCAGTTTGACATTTTAGAAAAAATGACCACTCAATCAACTCCGCCCTTGGGGAACATGAGGCCCAGTGGAGATCTGCAAGGTTCTCCTCTGACCCTGCAGACCTGAGGTGTGTTAGCCTCATTTCTCAAAGGAGAAATAAGCACCATGCTCAGAACATCTGGTTATTATCCAAGGTCTACTGAGCAAAAGCTGGGAATTCATTAGGAGAGAAGCTTTAAACTGGCTTTGTGAAGAGGGTGCTCTCAGATGGGACATGTCTTCCCTCGGGGCATCTCCCGCTACCCACCCCAGAAGACGGACTGTCTGCACCCAACGTGCCAGCTCTGCAGTGAATAAGTACAGGTGCAGGGACTTAGCCCAGCCCCACTTCAGATCAAATAAATTAGCAAATTGTCATAAATAGAAATTACACTAATGGAAAGACTGCTTTAAATGATTAATGAGACTCTTTCCCATGACTTTGTTTTCTAATTTGCATCACAAACTTTCAGAATGCTGATGCTATTGTTGTTCTCATCTCAGTAAGTGCACCAACATCTCGGCTAAGCTTCCTGGTGTCAAAGACCCAACTGGACAGAACACGCCATGCAGCAGGATGTGCTGCCAAGGGGAGAGGTCTGTAATTGGTTCATTGCTGCAAGTCTTGCATGGGTGAGAATGTTCCAGAGTCCCACAGTGGAAAGCAGGTGAACTGGACCAAGCTCTGCATGGGGAGGTTAGGACCCATCAGCAATGTGACCAACGAACGCTGCCACTTCTATAGGTTTCCTCTGGAAAGTGGGAATAACTTGAAGGCCATGGCAGAAGGCAGAGGCTCTTGTGCTATTCCTAGATGGAGCTAAGAGCACAACACTGAGGGCAGACAGCTGTATGTGATCCCAGCTCTGCCACTTACTAGCTGGGTGACCCTGAGTGAGTGAGTTAATCTCATTGAGCCTCAGTTTTCTCATCTATGGAGCATGGATAAAAACTACTTCCGACAGTTTTGTTGTAAAAATCAAGTGAATAAGCCTATGTAAATTGCTCAGAACAGTACCTGGCATCAAGTAAGTGCCATATGGGTGTTGGCTGCTACTTCAGCTTTGTGAGTTTATGATTCCATTATATAAAATACAAATGTTCACAATAATTGTCACACTAAAAATACACAGAAGGTGTACATTCCCAACATGCACTGATCACACAAACACAATGCATATCAGTCCATGTGCATGGTCACACATGAACACACACGCACACACACAGATTTGAAACAGTGCTGTGCGCACTGGGGACATGCCCTTCCCTGCTCTCGTGAGATAGCCAAATCCAAAATCTGTGCTCTCCCTGCATCAAACCCTGATTCCTTTCAAGGTAATTTCAAGGTGTACACGGCCACCAGATCTGAAATTGGGGGAAACAGCCTCTCCCACCTCAACCCCCCCACCCCCTACACTTCACCTACTAAAGGCCAAATAGCCAGGGCAATGTGACAGCCTCACTGGCCAGGTGCAACATTTGTCTTTGGCTGGCAAAGCTTCCCTGCTAGGAGAGATTAAAGGCCTCTGAACCACCTTATTACAGACAGCTATAAAAGCCGAATTCCCTTAAGGCAGATACAAAATGCAACCCTGCATTTTACTTAAGAAGATCAAGTAATCAGCTGTACTGATGACAGGAACCATTTGTATTAAAATTCATTTAGATAAAACTATTTCTCCAAACATGACTATTAGAAAAACATAGTGTACTGTGTTTTAAGAATCTTGTTTAAAGAGATTTGTTTTTTTTCAGATGAGAAGACAGAGCTCCACTGAGAAACATCTTTGAGGATAAATGAGAAGCCCCTCCGAGAGGCTGGAGGGTGTGCCTAAGCAGCCTGGGGTAAGCAGCTTAGCCCCCGCCTCAGTCTTAAAAGGGAGGAGAGGTCAGTTGAAAGCAACTTCTCCTTAGTGAAAGGAAGGCAGTCCTGAAAATTGAGAACAAAGCCCAGGTGAGCTGTACTGCAGGTAGGGTGTCCTGATCATGATCACCCACATTGAGGGCATCATGCCTAAAAAATCCTTACAGGGTTACACTAGTGAAATCCCAAATAAAAAGTGCTGACAAATGTCTCAGCCACTGCTGAGCCTCTTCGGGTTTTATAGGGTGATGTCTGTGAGGCCAAGCACAAACACCACTGCACAGCCTGAGACTCGACCTGCCCTTGGGCTCCTCTGCTCCTCCAGGGTGCTGACCCCTTTCACTCCGAGGCCACAGTGCCCTGTCCACATCCTTTACTTGCCAAATCACATAAGTGTATTTGACCTCTGCCTCCCACTCTGAGTCATAGATTCCTAGGTGTCTGGTGCCCAGTGTGCTATTGGGCTCCTCGAGTCTTTGCCTCACTCTCAAAGAGGCCAAACTGGTTAAAAATGGTTCTCCAGATCTAACGCAGGAAGCGGATGGTTATCAGACCACCTGGAAAAGACTGCCCAGACGGTCCGGGTCATCGGCCATGCTGGGGATCAGCTGAGCTGCGCACCCAGCTCTGCCTCCTTAAATCCATCTGGGTTGGATGCTGGTATATCACCAGGCCTTATGTCCATCCCTGAAATGCTCAAAACAAGGAAAATCAGACAGGGAGATGACCCCCAAGCTTGCTTAGAGCTTATCTCTCCCCTGTTCTAGCCACAGATGGTCTGTGGGGCTGCCTCTGGCAAAGGAGTGAGTTTCAATTCAGACTGTCTTGCTAGTTGCAAACTCCTTTCATATATTCATCACAGCACTGAGCACAGCACAACTAAGCTGCATCATTGGCACGGAAGCTATTCATTCAACAAACAGTTCTAATACCTTTGTGATGGGGATCATATTCAGCATGGGGCCAGGAAAAGAGAACGCATCCTCTCAGGGCAGGGTCTACGACTGAGTTTGTGCACCATGGTGTCCCTGTGTGCTCAGCACAATCTGCAGCACAGAGCAGTCCTCAAAAGCTAGCTGTTGAGTGAATGGGATTCCTCCTAACCTCAAGATAGCACAATCTGGCAAAGGAGACAACCTTCAGAAAAAATTAATTTTCTGTACTTCTTAAAGACTATAACAAACAAGAATGAAGCACGGGGTGTTGCAGGAGCCCATGGGAAGGGGCACTGTAGCCAGGGTGAGATGGGAGGGAGGCCAGCAGCAGGGAAGACTTCTGAGAAGTGGATGAGGGAGGCCCATGATATAGGCAGAGTGAGGAGACCAGCCAAGGTCAGGCAGAGCAGTGTGAGGTCTCCGGCAGGAAATGGCCCAGGGGAGCTCACATTTGCTGATACTTTCCAAGGAGCTATGACTGCACCTTGCGGATCTGACCTCAGTTGATGAAGTCAGTGGGAAAATAATACAAATTTTGAGATTCTGGCTATCCTGCTAGCTGTGCAATTCTCAGGTGAGTTACTGAACTACAAAATTTGCATATTTTGTAAAGGTCTAGATACTACCTGTTTTGCAGCTTTGGGGTAAGTAAAATGCTAGGATACTGCTTGGCACCTGGAAGGTGATCAAAAGGGCAGATGGACTCTTAGAACTAACCCTAATAGCAACACCCAGCAGCAGGTTTCCTCGCCTTAGCTGAACAGAGGAGGACACAGGCCCTTTAGGTCACGCAGCCTCCACGTCTGGCTGCTGGAAGCAGCAGGGCCAGCCTTCTGACCCCAGGACTCTGGACCCCCAAAATGCAGCATCTTTAGTCCTAAACCAAAGTCAAATATAGAAGATTTCTGGATCATGTGCTGAAGGCTATTATCTGCTATTAACAGAGTTCACAAAGAGTTGGCTATATTAAGGTTTTCCAAGTTCAGTAAAAATTGTCCAATATTGGTAGCTAGAGGGTAAGAAGAAGGTTAAAAAGAGAGGATACTGAGGAGCTGAAAGTAAGGGTATGTTTTGTCCAAAAAGCATCCATGTATATCAAATAAGCCCAGCTCTCTGGGGCCAGATGCTGACTGTGCCAGGTAGAGACACCTCCGCCCCCAAGGAAACTGTACAGACATTACCAACAAGCATGTTCTCATCAAGAAAGTGAGTTCTGGGTGAAAAATTCCCTTTAAAAATCACCGGGCTAATGTGGGTGATCAGGACTTCGCAATGTAGGAGAAAGAGCTTAATAGACGGAGCACAAGGAGTCCTTTGTGAAGACTCTGATCCTGGGGCAGAATAAGGATGAAGCACAGTGACAGTAAAGGCCTCCAGGAAACATGCACTCAGCAGTGAGATGGTACAGAGAGGACGCAGGCCCCGTGGGCACCACAGGAGTAGGGCAAGCCTGCGGCTGCACACACAGCATAGGCTGTGCACATGCGTCTCACCAGCACCCTGAGAGGTGGCCGCCATCGCTGTCCCTACTTCATGATAACAACAGAGAAGCAAAGTCGCACAGGGAGGGGACTGTTGGGGGAATGGCAGGAACCTGCCCATGTCCGACTGCCCAGTCTGGTCTCCTGCTGGCTGGGTGTGCTGCCCAGCCTCTCACAGGAAATGTGACCGCAGACTTTTGGGGTCTAGTGAGGACAACAGGCTAAGTAGCTAACACATAGTAGCCATACAAGAAGTCATAATGATAATAAAAATGATAAACAGGGTTTAAAAACAGAGGTTTCTTTAAAAAAAAAGTAGTATCTAATACATTAGCTCAGTTGGTTAGGCCCAGTGCCAAAGAGTGTAAATTCTACCCCAGAATTGTGAATTCTGGGGTTGAAAACACCATTAAGGTCCCCAGGGCTCACCACCACTTGGGTGGCTAACTGCCCTGGGCCACCTGCTCCACGTGAAGTCACCCTGTCCCTTGTAGGGATGGGCCCTCTTGGCCTCTCCAGGCAGCCTGTGGATGCGTAACCCTGGGACCACCACATCTGCTGCCAGGAGGCTTGGGGTGCACTTGGCCTACTCCTAGCGATGTGATCCTAAGCGTCTTCACTGTAAGCTCTCCGGTCCCATGCCCCGTGTGAGGAACCCTGCTGCCTCCATCACAGAGCAGGCATGAGGCTCAGGGGAGAGAGGCCTGACCCAGGGAGGGGCCTCAGCTGGGGGATCCTCAGAGACTACAGTAGCTTCCGAGGCCTGCCGGGAGGCCACACTCTCAGGAGGGCCCTAGAAGCGCCCACTCAGACCAGCTGGCACAGGAATGGGGGCCACTGAGTTTAGCCCTTTGTCTTCACCGGAAGAAAGGGAGTGGGGGAATGGGGCACAGAAGCTCGGGGGCACAGAAGCTCAGGGGCATACCCCCAAACCCGAACTCTGCAGGCACTCGGTGATGAGTGTCCCCTGCACTGAATTACAGGGACACGTGGCCATCTTTCACTTCCTTCCCCCTGTTCAGTCCCTCGTGGTCCCTGGCCTAGAACTGCTCACACAGTGTCTCCTCACCTGACCAACTTCCCCAGGAACTCTGGCTTCTTTGTAATCCACTTGTCACGCTGTGGCCAGAGTGGCTTTCTAAGACACCCATGTGGCCATGCCAACACTGCCTTCTGAGTCCCCACTACCCTGAGGAGAAAGATTCAACAATCCAGCACAGCAAAAGAGGCTCCTGCAGACCCCGCTGCCCTCTCCTGTCTCACACTGTCACCAGACGCACAGAATCTGGTGCCTTCTAGGCTCTGGAACATGCTCAGAACACTGCCCACCCCTGCCAGCCCTTACCTTATGGGAGCTCCTGTCTCAGCCCTTCCATGCTGCACTGCAAGTGCCCAGCTCTCCCGAGCCCAACACGTAAGAATAACCAAATCTGCATGATACACATCATTCACGGAGAGTGGGGCCAGAGCTCACGGTGGCCCAGCGGCTTATCTTGTTAGTGCGGATACTACGCACACATGTGCATATATATCTATCGCAAGAGCCCAATTTCCTTTACAACACATCTTCTCAGCGTTATGAGCTACATATGGGCAACAGCTATAACTATGAATGGGTGTCAAATTAAGCTCAAATTTTTGTACAAAGTCTAAATATTTAGAAAATATTATTAAAATGCATAATGAAATTATTAGCCAATTCAATCTTTGGTCCTTCCATCTGCTTGAATTCAGGTTTACAATTGCAAAAGTCTGCTATTCAACCCGTGCCAGATGTCATTACCAGATGAGAGAGAGAGATAGAGAGAAGGTGTGTGTGAAAGAGAGAGAGAAATAGATAGACAGACAGACAAAGGATGCCCTTAATGATAATTCTCTTTAACTAAATTTGCCTATAGGAAAAATTTCTCATAAACTTCTAATCAGTAAATTTGTGGGACTGATGTGCCTGGCACATGTTAAGCATCCAATAAATATTTGTTGCAGGAATTATTAAGCAAATACAGAAAACAGGAAAGTCAAATACAAAGACATTTTCTGTACCGTTAGTTTTCAAAGGACATAGGACTTCTGTTAGTCACTTCAACCCTATTAGAAAGCAGCATACGCAGGGAAAGGCGCACAGGCTTGGAGGCAAGCTCACAGGGTTTAGGTGACAGCTACTCTACTTTCTACCTGTGAACTCAAGTCACAATTTTCATCTGCAAGACAGGACAATGAAACTGCCCTGGAGCTGCGTTGGTGAGAGGGGGTGACATCCTAGGATAGCACCTGGGAAGTGGTTGCTAGCAGGATGCACCAGTGCATCCAGCACTAATGAAGCCTGGGGAGGGATAGGCCCAATCCCTGTGGAGCACGGGGATGCAGGGATCGCAATCCCAACCATCCTGGCCTTCCTGCTTTTATTTGAGCCCAGAGTGAAATCGTTCAACAAGAATGAATGCCTTCCTACTAGGTACCCCAAGCACCCACTGGGTGCTACTGAGGTTGAGCTGAGGCTGAATCAGATCCATCCAGGCCTGCCTTGCTCTGCAAGGGGCTCCCCTATAAATCTAAAGTTCCAAGACCCCTGGAGAGGGGCATCTCCTGCTTCACCTGAAGGCTGCCACAGCAGGAGGTTATGAGCCTCTCCAACCCTCAGCCTATCAGAAAGACCCAAGCTATGCCCCAGCTCCAGCATCACAGCACAAATACCAGGGTGAGAGCTAAGGGCCCTGTGCTTCCCCAGCCTGAAGGTCTGTGTGCTATTTGAGTAGCCTGGGACTTAGGTGAGTGCTTTGCTGGCAAACCTGTCTGGTCGGTCCCTGGCTCCAACCCTTACTGGCTGGCCCTCACTGAGATTCCGTTTCCTCTACGGGAAAGACAGTGCCGATCTGAGAAACATGGAAGCATCATGTGACATGTGTGAGGCAGCATCACTCTGCTCATTCCATCAGCAAGGACTGACTGACCCTGGCTGTAGAGGGGTCCCTGGGACCGTGAGAGGACACCTCCCATCATCCCCACCTCTTTACTTCTCTCTCCACCAAAGTCAACACCTGTAACTCCTCAACAGGCTGCTGCTGTGCCCTCTGCCAGTCCCAAGCATTCTATTTTTAGAGTCTGTTTATAAAAAAAAAAAAAAAAAACACCTTCTATCTACATGTACAGTTCTTATTTTGTCACAAACTTCTTGGAGACAGTGGGTCTACCAGCCCAAATTCACTTTGGCTTGAACGAAGGAACTTGCCTCAGGTCCAGAAACCTATGCCATGTGTAGACAGAGGATGTTTTCAGAATCCAGATGGCCATCTGGAACAATCTGAAACCATACCATGCAATTTGACCATCCCCATAGCCATGGAATCCACACATGGCGAAGATAATTAACAGACACACACACCAGTGTGGCCTCTTCATGGAGACGGTCTCTGGGTGAGCCCTGCTCTCATGCCTCAGCACCTTGGGGGCCTTTCCGACTCTCATGCCTTTGATAAACTCCTATCAACCCTAACAGCCATGCAAATGCCAGCCCCTCTGTGGAGCCTTCCTTGATTGCCCCCACCCAGCAACTTCTTAATCTGAACCTGCTGCACTGGCCCAGGGAGCTGTCCTTGCTCCCCTGCAGTGCACCTAATTCTCAGAAGACACGCCCACTTCCCACTAGACTAGGCAACCGCACTGAGACCTTGTCCTTGCGTCTCAGCCTCTTACGTGCCTCACAAAGTACTTGACTCAAAAGTAGGTGCTCTGCAAAGACTGCTGAACACACAAATGAGTGAACCTGGGTTTCTCCAGAGTGTTCACTCTGTCAGTTGAGCGCCGTCTGTAAGTCAGGCAGATGTGAGGTTCAGAGCAGGCTCAGTTATTTTATGAAACACTGTCTCATAGCACTGTCCTAAAACTCTCTCAGTATTTTCAAAATGGCATCTTCATGCCTCGGTAAGCTGTACAATCCGATTCTACTTTCTCAGACAATTGCACCCGTGTTTTCAGCTGTCAGTCTGTGAACTCCTCAAGCCCGGCCCTGATAGGTGGCCATTAGAACCTGTCACTAACATGAATATCAACATTGGCAAGAAATATGTGACCCAGAGACAAGAGCACCGCCAGCTCCATAAAGACCTTTTCTTACACGCAATCAATACCTCATTAAGTGGGGCCTTTGAAGCGTTAAGAGGTTAAGAAAAGGCCAACCCTTTGGTCCATATCTCCTTGCCATGGAATTTCTGAGCTATCTGTGGTTAAAATTCAATAGCTAAACACCTCTTGGGTCCTTCTCAGTGGCCAGAAGCCCTGGGCAGGGGTCCACCAAGGTCCAAGGTGGGTGCCATGGAAAGGATATGATCCCCCAGTGGATGTCCAGTTTGCTGCTGATCTCCATGCCTCGCACCTCTTGCCTCTCTTCTTCCAGCTGCTTTGAATTTGCAAATTGCCCCTTCTCCCCAGGGGATTCTGGGAAACTCTCAACGTTGAACTTGTCCACTTGAATTGCCATTCTAAGAGAAGGGAAAAAAACACAGCAGAGAATTGATCAGTAGGGCAATTTCTTCTGCCTGCTGTTGGGGAATCAGCACATGCAATTCCCCAACAGCATGAGACAGCATAATGAATCATTATCGTTAGTAACGCATAACAGATTCATTCCGAGAAAATGAAATAATAGACTCCCAAGGTGGCCCTGACTTCAGAGCTGGTTCAACACACAGTTTGGAACTGAAGACACAGTCAGAAATTCAAGCCTCTGAGAAGACAGGTGTTACCTCAGATGAAAATTTCAATTCTGTAACAGGGGAAGGCGGACAGTGGGCCGGATCGGCATTTCAACTCCTAAGGAACGATCACCCCGGAGACCTCAAAAGCCCACTGAACCTCCCTGCTCCTGCTCTGAGCTCTGCCTGCCACCTCCCCACACGCACATCCCTCTCCAGCCAGGGGGACTCACTTACCACCACCAGCTGCCAGCCCCCGGGAGGCCACACCCAGCTTCCTGTGTGTCGGGCCTCACTTGTCTCCGGAGCTGCTGCCCATCCTCCCTGCAGGCCTCTGCTCAAGATCACGTCCTCCACGAAGACTCCCCACCTGCTGCATTGCTTATCTGGCCCTTTTGACCTTCTGACAGTTTCTGGAATATACCAGACTCTCCCTGCCTCATCCTTTGCACTTTCTGCCCCCTATGCCTGGAATGTTCTTCTCCAGGCCCTTAGCACGGCTAGATCCTTTCTACTCTTGAGGTGGCAGCTTAAGAAAGGCCTCCCCAGGCTCCTGAGCTATAGCAGCATTCTCTCTCACCCTTCGCCTCATTCTCTATTGCAGCATCCAACTTTCTTCTGTCAGAGCATTTATCATGAGCTTAAAGATTTATCTTTGGATTTGTTAATTGTCTACCAATTCTACTGGAATTTAACTCCCTGAGGGCAGAGATCCTCCTGGTCTTGTTTACCAGTTTTCCCCCGGCCTACAAGAATGCCTGGCATGCTGCAGTGATTCAATAAATAATGAGGTGAATAAATGAATGAGTGAATTAAAAGCCTTCCCTGATACCGCAAGCCAATGTGCACCTCTGTGTCCTCGCTGCTCGCCAGGCCGTGCACTACACCCATGTCCGGCTGTGTCTCCAGGTCCAAGCACAGCGCCTGGTCTGTAGACGGCACGCAGCCCACGTGTCTGAAAGCTCTGATGAACTTTGTAGCCTGTCTCCACTCAGAACATGACACTTGCATAGGCAGGGGTTGTGTCTTATTGATGTTTGAAATCCCACCTCTTAGCACAAAATCAGGCAAACAGTAAGTACTCAGTAAAGGTGCATTACACAGATGAAATGAAGGGAGAGGGGAAGGAAGGGGGGGTTTTCATGTTAGGCCCCCTAAATTCTGGCTCCAGCTGAAAGAAGACTGAGAATTCGTCAGCCAATGGATGGAAGTAGGTGTCTTGTTTTATCGCAGAGGCTGTGCTATGGCCAGAATTATTAGCAAAGCCAGGTTCTGACTGGCCTTTGTGGCTATTCTCTTTAACAAACAAGAAATAGGGGAACTGTTAAACGGGTGAAAATACACGATTAAACCCAAAGAAGAGATCTTGGTAGTCACGACAGCTTGCGAAAGAAGCACGATAGTGCCAGTAAATCGACAGCTCTTGGCCCAAGGCATTATGTGTCCAGCTGAGCTACGCAGGAGCGAGAGTCGCTCCTGGATGAACACAGAGGATGGTGATTTTGTGGCAGAAATCCTTTATTAAAAATCACATTTGCTGTTCTCTGATTATTTAAGTAGACAGCTTATTGTAAAAAGTTGGAAAATAGAAAAAAGCATGAAAGAAAATAAAAGCACTCAAATCACACATTCTAATGTTAATTTCTTAATTATATAATCTTTTCCCTAAGCATGTGTATTTGAACATAGTTTAAATCATTACATATGTATAAATCATTATGCATCATTTTTTATATACACACATAATTTGAAGTCATGTTTTATTCTAATACACTGTGAACACTTTTTACATCATTAAAAATTAATTTCAACATAATCTACCATATGGATGTATCATAATCTACAAAACAATTCCCTTATTTTTTGGACTCTCAGATCTTTCCCATTAAAAAAAAAAATTACTACTATAAAAAAAGTCCTGACAACATCTTCGTGCTGAATGCTCTGTCTGTGCTCATGACTGACTCCTTGGGTCTATTTCTAGATGTGGAATCACTGACTTGAGGGTATGGAACGAAAGGCTCAGATGCAGAGTACCAGGTTCCCGCTCAGGTTCCCGCAGAGGCACGTTCCTCTCTCTGCGCCCTTGCCAATATTGGCGAAGATCAATTTTTAATCTTTGCTAGTAATAGGCAAAATGCCACCACATTGATGTTTTAATTTGCAGGTCCAAATTATCCTTGAGATTGAACGTTTTTCAGATGCTTATTAACCATGTCTCTCTCTACCTCTGTGAGTGATCTACACATATAGCAAGAGAGCTTCTTGTTTTCCACCCAGCAAAAGCTCTTCTTATTCCCCCATCTCAAAGGTAGATTGAAGCAAACTAGAGCTCTCTTCAAATAAAAAGTCAGAACATTTCCTAAGTGTCGCTAAAAATGCCCATTTAAGTTCATTGCCTGATAACCAAAAGGAACTGACCACTTTGACTTTTCAATTGGGTTTGGAAACAGTCCCCAGTCCCAGACTCTCTTCCTGCTGGACCCAGAAGGGAGAGAAAAGCCCAGCAGGCAGCAACCTTAGGGCCAGAACACATCCTTGCCACTGCAGCCACTGGAATTTCATTTGTCTGATTATCTGGGGGTACCTTTCTGGTTGAGTAGACATCATACTATATTACCCACCTCCAACTATAACAAAATTGCAGCCAACTGTGCCCATAAAATTGAAAAAGGTAAAAAAATAAAATGTAAGGAACACTTATTATGTGCCAAGCCCTATGCTAGGTGTTTCGTATGTATTCATCTTATTTAATTTACAGCCAGCCCAGGAAAGGCCGTGATTTGCTTTGCGTTGTAGATGACAGGATGAAGCTCTGTATGCATAGGCCATCTGCCCAATGTCACAGAGCTAGCAAGCCTTACACCAAGTCTGTCTTTCAGACTCAGTCCTCTCTGTTTGTTTGTGGCTTTATTTGGCTCTCCTTTGCTTAGGCAGAGTACCTAAAAGGAGATCATTTCTTGCTCAAGCTGTTTGCAGAGCTGCACAGGACACAGACCCAAAACTGCAGAGCCTGCCCTCCACGAGCCTGCTGCCCAGGTGAACAACTAACAACTTTCCAAAGTACAACCACCCCTGCCCCCAGAAGGTCTGGGATGGCCATGCTGGTAAGTATCCCCTACCTACAGTGACAAAACTGAGGTACTAAGAAACTGAGTAACTCAACTAGGGCCACCCAGCTTATGCTATTGCCAGGATTCCAACTCAGATCCATCTGACTCCAAGAGCCAAGGATGATAACCCAAACCACAGCAGAGCACTGCCCAGCACCTGCATCCCTCTATCCACACGGTCCTAGGCACAGCCCTACACCCACCCCTTCTCCTTGCTCCTCCAGACCAGGAAGTCATGGCAGCATGTGACTGTTAACCTGGAAAACTGCAAGGGGTTTTCCTAAAGAGGAGACTCCACTACCTGCCTGGAGACGCTGCTGTATTATGTCAAATGGCTTCAAGAGCCGGCATTATCCAAGGAGAGACCCATTGGCCTGGGTGCCCTAGTTGTAACCTGGCTCCAAATCCAACCACAGAACTGGCATCACTTTTAATGAGGGCTGAAGCCATCATGTTCTGCGGCTTGTCACTTTGGTGGATATCAGAGCTCTGTGGTGATGGCAGGCAGCTTGAGAGATGTATACGGAGAGTCAGCCACAAACAGGCTGCCTGCTGGAAAGCACACCAAGCTCACGGGAACTGACCTGGTGGTAAGGGGACACCCAAGCAGAAAGGTAGAGGAGAAACGCAGAGCCACTGAGGGGAGGGAGGAAGAGACCATCGACTGCCATCGCCTCCAAAGGGGAAGGAGCTGAGGACAGAGTCCAGGCTTTGGTGCTGACCATCTGGGCAGGATTCCCAGCTCTGGCCTGACTTGAAGGTGATCTTTGGGCAAGGCCCTCCATTGCCCTGAGTATTTCTGTGGAATGCAACTGGCACTACCTACATCTGGGGGGAGAGCTGTGAGGATGTGAACGTTCTTACTCAGTGTCAGCTGTGGGGTCTACCACACCCCTGTCCTTACAGGCTTCGTGATCAGCTTAGCACCTTGGATGGCTTGATAGCTACCTTTTTAACTAGCCAGCCACTTTTCATGATAATGATGAAGCAATAAAACCTTGATACCAAATTAATGCCACAATCCTCACCACTTGCCCCACACAGCCACTCAGAGGCCACCTGCCTGCCAGTGCTGATCTTAACCTGGGGCACACGTCCCTCCTCACTCTGGGCTTAAGCTTGAACATGTAGGTGAGATCTTTTACTGGGGTGGGGCAACATATATCAGAGAATATTTGTGCAACCCCCATTAGAAAGCATCCAAAGAGTAATTCAGAAATGTGGCTGATGCTTCCGGCAAATCACAGCAAAATGGTTGGAAACCATTATCTTTGGAAATGACACAGGAAAGGAGAGCAAGCAAGCATGCACATGGCTCTCAGCAAAGGCACCTGCCTCCTTTGCGCTGCAGGTGTTGGAGGGAGTGGTTGTTCGGGTGGGCTCCCGAGAGGCAGCAGCAAGGGGCCCCTGCCCAGAAGTCTACCATCACGCTAATAGCTCTTTTGAGCAATGCCTCTTTGCCAGAGGGGTTTTTGCTGTTATTGTTGTTTCTACTTTTAATAAAGTAAGGGAATTATGCCAAGGATAAGGTGTATTACCCACTGATAGTACCTGGCCAAGGATGAGAATCCAGTCCCCAGCTCCCTGTCCAGCACACTCTCAGGACCGGGAGGACTTTGCAAGGAACATCAGGCTGGAGGTATCTTCCCAGTGCATGGGAAGAGTGGAGGGGAGGCCAGCCCTCGCCACAACCATCTGCTGACCCAGGGAGCAATACCGGGGCTGGGCTGGGTGCTCTGAGGGAAGGGCTTTCCTAGTCACCTGAGTCTCTTCCACATGCCATTAGCTTCTCTGCATCCTGGGCCACTGGTCACTGTGAAGAGGGTGCTCGTGTTTGAGCTCACTGGCACTTTGTCACGATCCCTGGGGTCAGCTGAAGGCATAGACTGGAACCCCGGGTGGAGGAGAAGACCCGGCACACACAAGTCTTCCAAGACAGGACTTCTGTGGATCTTATAAAACACGCCATCAAATTTCAGCTCTTCCATGAGGCTTGTCCAACTATATGACCCCCTCAGGACATTTCCCTCCTGGAATGGCCATACTGTCTCACAATTTTAAAGTTCCTCACGGTGTGCAGAACATTGACGATTAGTATTTTCATCTGATTGGGGCTAATAAATATTGTGCAGATTAAATAAGATAGTGGATACAAAATGGTCAGCACAGTGCCTGGTACACAAATCACACTCTACAAATAGTGGCTGCTATCATGATTACGAATCCCGTGTCACAGATGAAGGAACTAAGGTGCTGAGAAGTTTAGGAAACTTCAACCTAAAGTTGAAGAAAAAAAGAAAGGCCATGGAAGAGCTTAACTTCAGCTATCAAACTCAGTTCTGATGCCCAATCCACGACTCTCAATGCTGCACTACTCTGCCTCCCTGCCCAGGACTATCTCTACCACTACTTGATTCTCTTCATCTTTCATGAGTGGGAGTTAAATAAAATTAATGCTGTTATTGAATGCCAATTTTCATGTTTAATTTTATGGCCAAATGTGACAATAATAGTCAAGAGTTGGAACTAAAAAAAGGTGCTGTGAGTTTTGAAGAGTCTATAAAAAAGCGATGGTTTTTAAAATACCGTATCATATGATTCAGTCTCTGAACAGCTGATAACCTCACCAGGGAAGTCATAATGATGACATTTAAATACAAATCAAGGAGTCAGATTTAAAAGGACTATCCACATATAATTAAATTGAACTTTCATTGGGAGATAATTGTTAGTTATAAGACTGGTATTCTAAATTTACGTGGTGCATCATACGGGAATCTATCTGACTATGTGGAACACCAGCCTATGCTCTGTTTTACAATGAAGCACGGCGCCCAGTGACAGGGAAGCAGCCGCCTTTCAGAGTCATCTGTCCTGAATGAAAAGGGACTTTAAGCAGACCGGGAATGAACATTGACATCCGGCTCACGCCCAGAGAGAAGATCATTTTCTCCTTAAGCCTCATAGATCAATTATGGTAAAAAGAGAAACCCTTCCTCATTATTATTGTTAATTGAAGGGAAAAGATAAGCTGTATTCTAAAACTCAAAGCTCTACGTGCTCCAGCCAAAGCATCATCTGGGATTGCACCAAGACCAAAGCAAGGGCACCCACCACATCCTGAGCCTGCTGAGGGACCCTCGCACGCCCTGGTGCCAAGTGGCATGCTTTATCATCCCCATCTCCATTCTCACAGCAGCCCTGGGAGGGAGTATACCCACTTGCTGCAGAAAACAAGGTCGCTTGCCCAAGGCCACAGAGATGGCAAATGGAAGACAGATTTCAAAACCAGGTTTGCAAAAGCCTGCAGCCTGCAGCAAGCAACAGTCAGAAGGGTCCAGAGAGCCATTCCCATCACTTGAACTGGGGCAGACTCAACAGGGAGCTTGAAAATCATACTGCTCACATGTTAACAAGCAGCACAGCCCTCTCACAGCCACTTGTGTCCTGCGCAGCCATGAGGATGGAGCACTCCATCAGGATCAGCGCAGCGCATAAACAAGCTTTGGCCCGGGGCCAGGCAGCCTATGCCCCTGTTTTTCACTCCAAGCATGGGCTGGAAAATCACTTGGTAGGAGAAACCGAGGAGATTCAAGAGTGAGAGATTCTGGGTCTCTTTCATCATTAAAGTCTATGATTCTGAGGCATTTAGTTTTTGGAAATCTTGAGTTCCTCACTGTGAACTAGAGGCTCCTGGGGCCCATCTGTTTCTTCAGCTGGGTTCTGGGAGTTGCGAGAAGGTCAAGGGTTGGGACTGCTGTGGCCATCGGGTAGCAGCAGCCTATTGCTGAGGGGACAGCTTCTTAAAAGTGATATGTGGTATGAACACCCTGGTTCCCAAATCCGTCTCAGTCCAGCTGGTCCCACAGGAGTGAGACCAGGGAAGAAAGCCCCTGAATATGCATGATCTCATCTTATGCTTACAGAGGTCCTGTATCACTACCCTCATTTTACAGAGGGATGAACTGAGCCCATAAGAGTGAAAACAAGCCACAATCACTGGAGTGCTTGTAATAAGATAGCCAGACTCTAAGCCAGTTCTCCTCCCATCCACAGAGTGCCCGAGCTCAGGGGACCCCTCAGCTTAGAATGAGCCCTCGCCAGGCCAGCCCTTCCTGGCTCTCCCTTCACGGAGCTAACCCCACTCCCAGATGCAACCTTCCCCGAGCAGCCTCCCTCCTACCCATCCCTGCTTCCCAAGCCTGTGGGGGCACCCTGCCCCTCACCCCCCACTGCCCCTCACTCCCACTCCGTAATTATTGTGTCTGGGCTGGTCTCCTCCCTGAGGCCAGGCACCAGGTCTCAGTGGCTTTTTGTATCTCTGCAGCATAGTGTTTGCAACATACAATTGCTAGGTAAGACAAAGTATGTTAATGAGTGATGCTGGCACATGGAGCCTCAGGACTATTCCCTTAAATGCTGATAATCGCTCACATAAAATGTGTAAGTATTTATTCGATATTAAAGGAAAAATATGAAGTGACACTTTTGATGGCCAGAGACTGAGATGTTCTGGAGAAGCCAGCTCTGCAGTGTCAGAGTGCTGGGAGCATCTCCCTCTATCCCAGCCAGCATGGCATGGAAAGCTCAACCCCTTACCTTGCATTTCTATACATGAACATTTATTTGGGGGCCTTTAAGTACTTTCTTTCCTCAGCACAGAAAATAGTGCTTAATAAAATGAGATTCATCCTTAATGCCACTGGCTGCCAACTGCCTTCCCTCTCCAAACTGCAGAAGGCAAGCAAGGCTAGGTTCCTGCATTACGGGTCATTTCTAATTGATTTCCCTCTGCACAGGCTTCCTGAGGAAGCAGCTTTTCCATCTTAACAGGGCTGCCTGGCCTGCTGGATCCAAACAGCTGATAATCCAGCAAAAGCAGGGTGCCCTGTCCTCCACAGCCTCTGCAGTGCAGCAAGGAGGGGCAGGGTTCCAAGTCGGCAGACAGGAGTTCAAGCCCTGCTGCTCCTGACTTCCCATGGTGTGCCATCCGGGACAGGTCTCCCAGCTGTGGAGCCACGTCTGGGATGGAGAGCTGTGTAGAGGAAGGGGCAACGGGCCTTGGAACAACACAGACTGGACTCCAACCCACTCTTCGTCACCTTTGAGCTTTGTGGCCAGAGGCGAGCTACCTGAGTGTCTCTAGGCCTGTTTTTGATCCACAAAACAGACATCCTACATTGCAGGGTTAGTCAGGATTTGGTAGAATTAATCTGAATCATTTGGCACATAATTAGTGGTCGAAAAATTATGGCTGTTACTTTTTGGGGTAATGAAAATGTTTTAAAATGGATTGTGGTAATGGTTACCCAACTCTGCAAATATGCTAAAAACCACTCAGTTGGACACTTTAAATGGATAAATTGCCTGGTATATAAATCAAATCTCAATAAAGCTGTTTTAAAAAATTATGGCTATTAAAGAAAGTTATCATAATGTAGATCAAAGAGGATAGCATTAATGAAGACACTTTGTGAAATATAAAATGCCAGATAAATATTAGCCATTTTGTGTATTGTTTTCACTCATTGTCTTGTATTCATAAATGACATTTCACTTAAGCTGACATCAAGGTTCTCATGTCTCCCACTACATCCTCGCCTCAGTTGTGTCAAAGCTATTTCTTCAACATGTTCTCCCATGCTACCAGAGCACAGAGCAGAGCAGGCCCTGGAAACCCCATGCTGAAGCGGGCAGTGGCTCAGGAGCATCTCATGTCCCCTCACAGACTCCAGGAACAGCAAGAGCCTCCTGCCAAGCCCTGGAAGTCACTGCAACATTTCTCCAGATTTGCTTTATCTCTAAAGGGTGGGTTTTTGGTTTTTTTCCAGTGTTTCTCACTCAATATTCCAGGGATGTTTGTACTAAGATTAAAATACCTATCAGGTTCTCTACTGGTTTTCTGCTATTCCTGTAAAGCCTGAAGGACCTGCTCTCTACCTAGACCTAATTCTAAGCTGCTGTGCTTTGGGCAAGTTGTCCCATCTCTGAGCTTCCACCCTGGTTTAAAAGGAGAAAACAGCTTCCTACAGAGTCACTGCAAGGCACAGGTAAGTTAACCTAAGTGAGACCCAGCACAGGGCACCCAGTTTGTGCCCAGTCAGGGTTATTTCTTTCCTGCTTTCTGAATATAATGGAAAGTCAGCTATTTTGAAGTTTCTCTGCCTTATAAGACTGAGAGAACTGGAGTTCTTCCTTGCTTCTTCCAAAGGGTCATGCTTACCTCACAGTAACCTAGAAAACTCTGCTGCCACAGCAACTGCTTAGGCGAAGGAGCTCACACTAGGACCAGCAGCACCTGTCAAGGAAGGTATGTTATGGTTCCAAATTTCCTTAAATGCAGAGCTGGTACATAACAAAATCTCAGGCTTATTTCAGCTCCTTTTAAGTTTTTGTAAAGTAACTGGCCAAATTTGGAGGGGTGGGTATTAAGGAGTGGCATGTGGCAGTCAGAGTCTGCTTCTGCTTCCCTCATCCCCCTAGCAGACGGATCTGCTGTAGTGGGTCTCTGATGGTGTGGGCACCACAGCCAGGAGCCTGACCTGCCTGGTGGGTGGGACCCCGGCAGCTCTCATCACATTCAAGTAATTTGGATCTTGCACAACAGCTGGAGGACACTGACTGCTCCCATGAGACACAGGCTGGTGTGACCACCTGACTACAGTCTCCTGAGGCTCTGCAAAGTCTCACCATACTGTGCAACTCCATAGCTCACCTGTGAGGGCAGGCAGGCAGTAACACCATGGTTTAAACAGGGATGCTGCCCAGGGCCAGGTCTAGGGGCAGGAACCTGGGACAAACCACAGTGGGGTTAGCTCAGTAGTATCGGAGAGTAGCTGCCATGTTGCAGGCCCTACGCTCGGCGCACAGGGACATTGAATGAATCAGAAACAGGCCCCATCCCTCCAGCAACTTCAGAATCCCATGGGCGAGATAGACCATAGAGAACCAGACTATTAGGTTTGTGGTAAGTTGTGACAAGTGCTATGATATAGGACCTTCAGGATGTTATAGGGATATAGAAAGCAACAACCAATTTTGCCTGAGAAACTGCAGGGAGTTGGAGAGAGTGTTGTCCAGGCTCAGACATGCAGGCTAGCAGAGCCAGCTGTTGGAGGGGTGCAGGTGGAGGACCATCCTAAGTCCAGAAAACACTACCTGCAAAGAGCCAGGTATGGCAGTGAGTGTAGGCTTGCTCAAGCCCAGAGGATCAGTCTGGACAGATGGCAGGGACTGGAGAGGGACTAAGGTAGAGAGGTAAGCAGGGCCAGGTAACACAGGGCTCACAGGCCTTGCCAAGGACTTTGCACATCTGCCTCTCGCTGCTTCCCCATAGATGGCTAAACAGATGGGCAGGTGGCCCACACTGAAAGGAGTATCAAAGGCTAGTTCTCAGAAGAGAGGAAATCTAAAAAGGTAGCACAAAAAGGAACAGCTGAAGGAGGTAAAGAGAAAGACAATAAGCTATAGAGGGAGAGGATATTTGCTGACTGCAGTGATCACATATATTAACTCCTTTATTTTTATTCCCCTCCAAGTTTAATCCTTGAAATGGGGTTTTTATCTTCACAAAGCAGATGAGGCGAATGAAGCTCAGGCAACGAACTGACTGCCAAGGGCCAGGTTTCTGTGGATGCTCGTGGCACGTCCTTCTGCGGAGCCTCCTGGAAGGTGTGGCTGGTAGCTGGAGCGGGGCGGCCAGAGGCCTGCTATGCACACAGGGGTGTCCAAAGGAGAGACAGGTGAGGCACAGCCTCCTCCTCAGTTCCAGGTGAGACACTGTCCAGAAGCCCAAACCCAGGACCTCAGGCCAAGCTTCCAAAATAAGAATGCACCTTCCCACATGCCTCACATTGAGGCAGGGAGGGGAAGGGAGTGGTCCAGATCCACTCAGCTAACACCAGGCAGAGCCAGGACACAAATCAATCTTCTAACTCTAAGCCCAGAGAGCTGAAGATAAAGAGAAAAGAAAAATTTGGAACATCTCTGGCAATTTTTTTCCTAGTATGTCACTAAAGAAAGAAAGCAAGAGAATTCCATGGAAGTGTTTTTGACATCTGGATTTCAGAAAGACCATGGCAGCTTCCCTCATCAAACTAAGCAGAAGCCAAAGAACCAACAGAGTCAAATCCTAAAACAGCTATTGTTAGAACAGCTACAGATGGATAAGACTGGTAAACCAACTAAAAGGCAGAATAAGGATCCTGTACCCTACCAATTGCAAAGGTAAATGAAAATATCCTGAAGGACCACTGTGCCAGTTATCTGGCCTCCATGGAAATAAAAATCCCCTTGTATAAAAATGTTCTCCTTAAGTGGAGCTGATCCTATAAATGACTGCCATGTTGCATCAGTCTTTTTTGACGGAAATCTTTCCATGCTAGGATACAAATTTCCCTACCTTCCAGGATGTGGGCTGTGCCATGAGGGTTCTCTGCATGCCTGGTGTGCGGGCATAGCGTGGGCGCATCAGACACAGATGCTGCTCCTGGGCCCGTGGGCGGCCCCAGGGAGGGTTTGCCATCACCACGTCCTCTCCGCAGGCCAGGCTCCCTGCTAGGTGCTCTCACTTAATTCTCACGACCACCCCGCACGGTAAACATTACCACCGTCAGAGTCCACATCCCAGTGAAGAGGAAACAGAGGCTCAGCAGTCCCCCACTTTGTATGAGCCACAGAGGCGGTGTGCGGTGGAATCACGCATGCACTGGTGAGGCAGACGTGGCCCTGCATCCAGTGGAGTGAAGCCTCCTTGCGACACAGGGTCATGGGAGTCCTGGCAAATGTCCACTCAGTGCCAAGAATGGAGCCCAAATGTGCACAAGTCATGTCTGCTGGACTCCGCTCACACCACAAGACCTGGTTTCTCGTGTTAGCTCTGCCACACTGGTGGTGACCTGGGAAAGTGTCCTGATCACTGCGAGCCTTGGACTGCCATCAAAAAGTGAGCACAATACCTACCTAGACAGAGATGATCTGTGCTTTAGTTGAGACAGCATATTCTTCATGAGGAAAATCTTTTCTAAATTGTAGTTCTTTTACTGCTATTATTATTATTATGGTTATAACTTCCCACTGGCATCTCAAACTTGACATATCCAAAACCAGAAACACCCTGACCAAGCCTCTTTCTCTTGGGAAACTCATCATCTCCCTGTGCTTCCCAGCCCTCACAGGACCAACGCTCACCTTGGATTCCTGCTTCTTCTTTGCCCCACCTGACCCCTGCCACATCTCACATCCGTGGGCCCCACTCCCCCACCTCCCGTCCTCCTCCCCAAGCCTGGTGCAGGCCTCAGGCTTCCTCCTCTGTGGCTGATATGACGTCAATGTCATTGTAACTGCCAGCTCCTGCCTCTCCGCTCTCCAACCCTCTTTGCCTTGCAGTCCTCAATTTTTCTTCAGCAGGTATTGGGCCACATACGAATATGGATTGGTTTGGTTCTAAAGGACTACTGCTTGCCGATCACATGAGCCAAAAATCCTACTCCTAGGTATTCACCAAGACAAATGAAAACATATATCTATTCAAAGGCTTGTATGTGAATGGTCATAGCAGCTTTTTTTTTTTCTTTTTGAGAGAGGGTCTCACTCTGTCACCCATGCTGCAGTGCAGTGGCATCATCATAGCTCACTGCAGTCTCAAACTCCTGGGCTCAAGTGATCCTCCTGCCTCAGCCTCCCAAGTAGCTGGGACTATAAGTGCATATTACCATGTCTGGCTCATTTTTCTATTTTTTGTAGAGACGGGGTCTCACTCTGGTGCTCAGCCTGGTCCTGAACTCCTGTCCTCAAGCCTCCCAAATTGCACAGCAGCTTTAATTATAACAGCCAAAAAAGTAGAAACTACCGAAATATCTATCAACACATGAATGGATATACAAATAATGGTATATTTTCAGAATGAAATACTAGTCAACTATAAAAAGGAAGGAACTATTGTTACATGCCAACAATGTGGATGAATCTCAAAATCGTGCTGAGTAAGTGGTGTCAGACTAACATAAGTACATACTGTATCATCCCATTTATATAAAACTCTAGAACATATAAACTAACCTATAGTAGCAGAAAGCAGGACAGTGCCTGCCAGGCATAGATTACAAAAGGGCCACAAAAAACTTTTAGGGGGTGACAGAAACATTTGTGATAATGAATGCTGAAAATCTCTTGGGTATATGCATATGTCAAAGCTGATCAAATTTTGCACTTTAAATATGTATAGTTTATTATACTGCAATCATCCTTTTATAAAAGTACACCAAAGATGTATCCAGTGTAAATGTCTCATACAAGAACTGTCTGGCTCTCAACTACTAGAGTCAGAAAAACCTGGGTTTGAATTCTAGATCTAGCAGGAGACTGGAGTTCCTTGACCTCAATTTCTTTGTGTGTAAAATGGAAAAACCTATTGTATCCACCCACCTCAGGGCTGCTGTCAGTGTCTAGAGCATGCACGGCTGCTGCTCCTCGGCCTCTCTGGTTTTGCCACTCTATGCTTATGCATCTGCTACAGAGTCCTGCCCTCTCTCCACTGTACAAAGGGGACTTCGGTTCAAGTTCCTTCCTCTGAACCCCAGAGCACTGGGGTTCTGTATACGGTATACAGAGCACTGTATACGGTCTGTTATGGTGCTTATGGGGTTTTGTCTTACCCTTTTGTTGGTACATTTTACATCTCTAGAAAACTGTAGGCACCTCCGGAAGAAGAATGAGTCACACTCTGTTGAATCCCCCACAATTCCTTGTGCAAGGACAAGTAAACAACAAGTCCTTAAACAACAAGTCCTTAAATACTGCTAATGAAGAGATGAGTGCTTGGAGGTTGGTGAGGAGAGTCCCCAAATGTGTTCTACACGCCAACAACAATTCTATTTTGCGGTAAATTTGTGACTGGCAAGTACTTAATGAAACTGGGAATTATCATTAGTTCTATTTGTTTAAAATAAAAAAAGGATTCTCTTTAAAATGCATTAAGTAATAAAGAATCCTCTAAACTTTAGGTATTACTTACTTTTTTGTTGCTTTCCCTGACAGTCACACAGATAAGGGATCATGTCCGTCACATTTTAAACAATGATATCTCTAAAGTTTTGCACAGCGCGGAGTGGATGATCAATAAATGAATATACTTAAAGCTTAGCATCACCATAATAAAATGTAAAGTCTGATATATTTTAGTTAATACAAGGTGCCTTTAAATAACGTTAGGACATTCTCAAACACAGTGCTGGCTCAGATCTGGTGGGGAGGGGAGGGGGCTCAGCCTTTCCTGTGGCTCAGGCAGCTGTGCTGCCCTTGGCTTTGTTTTTCGCCTCTTACAGAGTCATCGCACTGCCTGCCTCCCCTTCTGATTTGCAGGGCTCCCCAGTGCCTCTGCATGCGTCCCACAATCTCGGGGACCATGATGCCAGGCACCTGACAGCAGGCATGTGAGGAGTAAACCCCGAGGCTCCCCTGGCCTGTGACCGTGGCTGAGTGAGGCTACGCAGGGTGGCCGAGGGTGCTCATGGAAGGCCGCAGTGGAGCAGGCAGAGCTGAGGACAGGCCTCTGGGACCCACCCTCATGACCTGTCTGTCCTCATCTCCAGCCTAGCCCTCTTTGCTTTAGCCCCTTCAGTCACCACCAGGGGCCAAAATATAGCCGCTAATCTGTAAAATGGGGGTGACCACCACCTTATAGGCTGGGGCTTCTCCAGTCCTGGGAGCAGTGCTGACACATAGAAGGCCATCAATATAAATATCTGGTGCTATGAGAGGATTCTGCTGTCTCTTCAAACTCCTCTGTTACGCACAGGTAACTTAAAGAAAATACATCATGTAGAGCAGATGATAGATGTTGAACAAGCATAACTTCACTTCTCTTATTTCTGGGATTTCCTGTATGTCTTAGATGTCACAGATGAGGGGATGATACTAAGGAAGTGTTGCGCTCCTTGAGCCTGGTATATGCTATCCTAACACGTATCTACCCCTGCATTCTGACTCCGGCGATGGGGCAGGCGTGTTAAGCGCAGCCACGGGGCTGTAGCCAGCCTGTGGTTGACATACAACGTAGGCAATACAGAAATAACGTGTGCAACAGGGAAACAGCATAAAGGCTCACAAAATGAGTCTGTTTCTGGCAAACTTCAACTACAGGGTAGGTAGGATAGATAGCTCAGGATTACATGGGAAGACAAGGGAGTTAATGACTAGAACAAAGCCTTGGAAATGAACTTCCGTTTTGCATTCCAAGCAGCAAATGCTAGGCAGGTCTTTAAGGAAACAGATTGATGTTATTCATACCTTTCTATTTTCAAGCCTAGACATAAAAAGGACAAATGACACATTAATATTCAAAGGAAATCTCAACTCTTCCAGACCCTGCAAATACAATCAGGGGCATCCCCATGTTTGACCCCATGGAGAAGGGAACTTAACATGCAAAGGGATTTCATTTTTAGCCAATCCTAGTGACTGGCCTTGCAGAGGTAGAGATCCCTTGGAGACCCAGCCTAACTCCACCACTGTCTTACATATAAGACCCTCCAGAGGAGAGGCTCAGACTCAGAGAGGAAGAAGGAGCGAACAGGGCCACCCAAAGGTTATCATGAAACCACAGCAACAGCGACATTTTTAAGTGCTCAGGGCACACCAGACACATACATTAACTCGCCGACTGTTCACACTGGCTAGGCCCTGGCTCTCATCCTCCCACCTCCCAGGCTGCCCCAGAGGAGTGAGGAAAGGAGCTTTTGGATGATTCCAAGCCCATCTCTACAACGACAAGCTGTGAGATCACTGGGAACCAATTCAACCTTGTAAGGCTTGGCTTTCTGAAAATTGAGAATATTAATAATAGATAACTGCCAGTTACTGAATGCCAGCTGCACTTGACCCTATTTTACCTGTAATCCTTATAACCACCTTAGGAGCTAGACATTAATATCTCCATTTCACAGAGGAGGAAAATGAGGACTGGGGAGGTTAATGACATGGCAAATATATATATAATGACAATTTTCAACAAGATTTTGCTGGTGGAATCACATGCAATTTGAGCCCAGAGAGAAGGATGAACATTTTTTTTCCACAGGGCCTGGCACATAACTTGAGACAGCTGCCCCCTGGAACCCTGTCTGCAGCATTAGGAATTTTCCAACTGAAAGGAACCTAAAGACTCCCTAATCCAATCCTCTCTCTGCACAAATTAAACAAACCTGAGCCCCAAGGTTTCACAAAGCTTTGGGCCTGAGCCTCTGGGCCCTGACATCTGGAAAGAGCTCCTCCTCTGAGCACTGCATGGGAGTGTAAACTTGACACGGTCCAGTCTGCAAAACCAAATCTGTGCAGTCTTGGTGTAGGCAGGCAATGGACTGAGCACAGATCTCTACAATTTGTCAACCCCTCTTGATAAGACTGAGGCTCTGACCATCATATCTTATCACAGCATCATTAAGGATCACCAGTGGCATGCGGTAGAGGAGGAAGGGAAACATGTATGTAACAATGAGAAATTAGACCCATTTCACCTGGAAAATATGACTCTGATTTATTTGCTCTACAGCAGCTGACGATAGCCTGTCAGAGAAATTCTGTGTTGAAAATAAAGAATAAAAATCACCCAGAGTTGTTTTGCTATATACATCCAAATTAGAAAACGCTACTCTCTGGATGATTTATGCTTCAATTTTTTCCCTTATTCACAGAGAATTTGTCAAGCATTATAGTAGCACCTAAGAGCAGTAACACAATTCAAAATGAAAGAAAAAGCCACAGAAATCCAGATGCACATCTAAGGTCTGGGTGCTACCCCAAGGTCAGTGGTCTGGTACGTGGGAGCACTGACCTCACAGACAACAACACAGAGAAGTGAGCTGGGCAGGGCCCTGAGGCAGCCCTAAGAGCCACCTCACCACAAACACAGGGACTTTTATCCCCCCTCAGGCCTTGCTCAGAGCAGCCACCAGGGGAAGAGTCCATCCCAACCCCTGGATATGAGGCTTGTCCACATGGCTTTGACTACTGGCCCTGAGCAGAGTGACATACGCCGCGTTGGATCAGAGGTACATCAGACCCTCGCATCGTCTGGCCATTTCTCTTTCCCCTGACATCACAATGTAAGGATGGCTGACCTGACTCCTCAGAGAGAAAAAGATCCTCGAGCCTCTGCCAACCTCTCGATGTGTAATATGAGACAACATCAACCTTTGCTTTAATTCACCAACATCTAGGAATAGTCTGCTACCACCGTGTAAACAGGAGAAAAATCACGCAGCTCTTCTTCCACTATGCCCTGGCACCTCTGCTACAGTACACAAATGCTCTCTCTCCAAGGCCTTGTACAAAGACCATGACTTCCAGAAGCATTTCCTCATTCCCAGCCAGGAGCAATCTTTCTCTTCTCAAGACCCCTAACCCCTTATCTGTCTACTTGTGGACTTCATTGGGTTTTTGTTCTGTTTTTCTGCATTATGATTCTTTAGGACCATGCGTTATTTCTCCTGCTGCCTTGAGGACATGCCCCAGGGAGCAGTGCTCTGAATCTTACCTGGATCCTGTGCCTACTTGTTCTACTTGTTCTATGTAAAACAGGAAACTCCACAACCAAGATCTCTTCCAACATTTCAGGAATATGGCCTAATTAGCACATGAATATGCGTTGAAATATAAATGAATAAATGAATAAGGAAATTACATTATCAGTGATACCTGTAAAACCAAACTTCCCAGTAAGATATTATCTCTCCTTCAGGAAATAACTCCAACCTCTCATTAATGCATTCAGCACATCACTTGAACAGAGTAGAGCAGCCACTTCCAGACCTCAGACTTGGGGTCAGAGTAAGACTCTGCTCCCAACAGAGGTCATGTGAGCCCAGGACCAGATTCTTGAGCCCACACACAATACTCCTCTCACCCCTGGCCACAGCAGGACACTTCTCCATGGTTTTGCCCAGACTCTACACACCTCTCTGAGGCCACATTTGACTGTGTCTCAAAACTTGGACTCTGCTCCTTTGCTCACTCCTCATCTTCTTCATCCTCGCCCTTAGCTGGTCCCTATCCTGCCATCTGTTCTTCCCACACTAAGTTTTGGGAGTTGGTTCTTACAAATTTGACATTAGTCCAAGTCCCTGATCAGTTTTGAACTGATATGGACTCCAGAGCCACCTCACATAGCTGTGTGAGCTCATGCAAATTATATAGCCTATCTGAAGTCAGCAATCATTAGTTAATTAATCAGTGTCATGCAAGATTAAGGTAAAGATGAGAAATAATATCTAGAAGGCATCTGCTATGGCATGTGGTTACTAATAGGTACCATCTATTATTTTATAAATCTATCTGGTTATAAGAGCACCTTGTCCATATTTCTCCATCCTTAGCTGATATTAAATTACAGAAACCTACATGAGAAGATATACTTGGTAGAATCATTTTTGAAAACAAATTAAAAAAAAAAACTGATCAAGCCACCTCATTACTTTCGCTCATTCAACAAAATGCTTTGTGTGCTGACACTGTAACAGTTGCTGCTTTGGCTAGATCCCTGACTTCAAGTGCAGTCCGAGAGAGAGAAAGAAAGAGAAAGAGAAAGAGAGAGAGAGAGAGAGAGAGAGAGAGAGAGAAGATGAGAGCAACCATGAGCATGGCATGAACATGCACAGGCTGCTTGGAAGGGGTGTCTCCCACCATTATGGTTAGCAGGGATAATAATGAGAAATATTCTACCACCATCGATGGTAATGTGCACAGACAATGGGAAATCTGGGCTCTTTAAACTTCCCTCTTCCAATCTCTTTGAGATCCTGTACTGCTAACTGGCTTTCCTAGTGCTATGTCAGTGGTACTCGCAGGGTGGAGAGTCTTTTACTTAATAGTCAGCCTTGGTCTGAGTCATCACTTTTAAAATGCTAAGCAATTCTCTTTTAATTCTCTTCTATCTTCAGGAAACTGCCTTTATCCTGCTGAGTAACCTCCAGGGCTGAACAAATGGCCAGAGGCTCCAACACTGCAGATGGGAGAAGGCTCCCCTCCCTGCTCTCCATAGTAGACACACTGGGCCCAACTCCAAGGGTTCTTCAGTCAGCAGTCACAGATGGGGGACACTGCTCTAGACAGAACCGTATGCTGGCCAAAGGACGAAGACAGCCTGAGCTGGAATCACTCACACTTGGGCTTGGGACCTCACCACTGCCAAGTCCCACTCGTGGCCTGGGTCAAACCAGGTAAGTGTTCTGAGGTTTCACTTTCCTCACCTACAAAATGGGGATAAGGATGCTAGCTTCCCAGATTGTTGTGAGAATTAAGACAATGTTCAAGGAATCTTTGGTACAACACAAGTAGAAGGCAGAGAGAAGTG
The DNA here is from genome assembly GCF_000956105.1 of Propithecus coquereli. Taxonomy (NCBI): domain Eukaryota; kingdom Metazoa; phylum Chordata; class Mammalia; order Primates; family Indriidae; genus Propithecus; species Propithecus coquereli. The sequence continues at coordinate 8,750,584 of NW_012148396.1, forward strand.
GAGGTTTTCCCTAGGAAACTTGTCACTTCACCTCTCCGGATTTCAGCCCTCTCCCTGCAAATCATCTTACAGGAGCCTTGTGAGGACCAAGCAAGATGGCACCATGCGTGAGAGAGAGAGAATGCGCGGGAAACAAAAGATAGCTGAGCCTCCACGCAAAACCTTCTGTCCTAGAACCCCCCAGAGGGTGGACTCAGGAATTCAGTAAACATAGTCTCTGAAAGGGAAGGAGAAGGGCAAAGACATTTTTCAATCCCACGTGCATTTTGTTAGTCTCTAAGACAGGGAGACCCCGCTTGTCCTACATCTCAGGGTCACAGGGTGGTTAGCTCCCTCTGCAACCTCTGACAGTTTCTTCACCTGTCTGGGCCTCACTTTCCTCATCCTTAGGAAAAAGGACAAAAATACCTATCCCACTGCGTTCTTACAAGAATCGAGAGAGAGAGACAGAGAGAGAGAGAGAGAGAGAGAGAGAACTGTGTGCTTAGTGCAGTGCCCAGTGCGAATCCACCACAGGTGCGCAGGGGCCTCCCCCCACCGCAGCTCTCGCCTATGGACATGGGCACAAAGAGGACACTATTTAGTTTCCTCCCAGAACTCAAAACTGGGAAGCAGGGATATGATAAGGCATTTTTGTACTAAGCATCCCTCAGATCTGTATCCCACATCAAAATATGTTTCTTCAAATTTGGAATTTTTTTACATTAGCTTCAAGTTCAGCTAATTTGCCAGAACTCTAGTAAGCCACATGGTGATGAACACAAATAAAAGCATTCTTTTTGCTATTGTGACCTACCATGACTTACTGTGTCATAACGTAACACACCTTCAGATTAATCACCTCATTTCATCAGCATAAGAACACTCCTCCTTCACTAATAGGGAAATTGAGGCAGACAGGTGACATACTAGGTGTCCGAAGCAATGGAGCTGGAAATGCAGCACCAAGACTTGCAGGGGACCTTCCTCACTCCAGGTCCCACAGTGGGGAGGCTCGCACCATGCGGGCACCGGGCCTGAGTGCTGGCCTAGAGCGGCGTTGCAGGCTCATGCTCACCTCCATCTCACCTGCTCCATGCTTTTCGGCCTCTTAAGGCTCCCATGCTCCTCACCAGAGGATTCCTGGAACCCCTGACTGCTGTCCTCTTGAGACAGGACCCACCAGAGCCCAGGAGACCACAGGCTGACAAACGGCCCAGCACACACCATCACAGCTCTGTTAGTCCTGCCAAAGGAGCATTTAGAGATGGAAAATCCCAAGCACTTTCCAAAGTGATTTCTGAGTGAGGCAGTGCATTTATTCATTTACAACAAGCATCCTAAGTGCAGCCCTGTGAGCAGCACTAGACCACACACTAGAAACAAAGACAAATGAAACGCAGCCCCTGCAATCAGGAGCTAATGGCTAGTAGGCAGACAGACACCTATCTGCAGGGTGTGCCCGATGCTGCAACAGCACTGGGGACAAGACCCAGCGGGGTGCGTGGAGATCACTCAGCTCCGCACCTCCCCAAGATGGAGGGGCCCCAGGCTGAGAGCCGAGAGGGGAGCACGCGGCAAGCTCGGGGCTGAGCGAGCCCTTCAGCTTCATGCTAAAGTGAGCAGGGGTGGGGGCTTCGGGCTGGAAGGTGGGCAAGGTCAGACCATGACATGCCTCGTCCCCAGGAGGGGACTGCTTAAGTCAACTGTGTTTATAGGATATTGTGAAATCATGAAAAACTATGTTCTTGAAGAGTAGATATAGAAACTCTAGTTATATTGTGAGGAAAAGGCCAGCTACAAAAAAGTGAACATAAAGTGATACCAATTTTGCCTAAATGAAGTAAACTAGACACAGATCAATAGGGATGTGGGTCTAGAGAGTGAGGCATCATTTTTGGGCAGTGAGATTAATGTAATTCTTAAATTATTTTCTTCACACTTTCCCTTATTTTCCAAAATGAATGTATTAATATGTTATTTTTGTAGGGGTTGACTGATGTTATCTCAAAGAAGAACAGAAATCCCTTTCCTGGGAAGTCGAGGGCAGTGGCAGGTAGCTTTGGGCTAGAGCAGGGGTGGTGGCCCAGGCAGCAGGGGTAGGAGCAGGGGTGCCAGAGAGAGGGAGGACCAGAGCGAGCAAAAACACAAGAATCATCCACCAGAGATGGCAAGGAGCGAGGTGGAAGAGGATTAAGGTGAGGGGCTTCTGGAAGCGCTCCTGACAGATGGCAGGATCACGAATGAAAGCACTCAGAAGGCACAGAGTGAAGTAGAAATGCGAACATAAATGTCACGTATTGTTACCGCGCCGCTACGGTTTCTAATCGCGTTAAGCATGGGTGACGGAGCTTTCTCTGACCAGCGCTTGACAAAACCATCACTGTTTAGCTGCCAAAGCACCCCTGTACTTGCCTCAATGCTGGATGTGGCTCAGAACACGGGTGCAAAAATGTTACCAAGGCGTGCAGAGAGAGACGCAAGTCCTAAGCTGTTCTGCATCTTTCGGGATTTGAGAACAGAGAAGTCAGCCTTGTGGGAGATCAATTCAACTAGAAAAATCTTTCAGGAGCTTGGCTTAATATTGAAAATGCCACACCCTTGAAATATGAATAGGAAAAGGTCCTTAACAATATAGAGTTGACAATAGGGGCAAGAAATAAGTTCCTGATTTGAAATTGTAAAGCAGTGGCCTCTCTCCACCCCATGCTGACTGGCCAGTCTTCATCTGGGGAGCTGCACAAAGGGCCCCCCTCCCTACATGTCAATCCAGTGGTCCCTATGCCGAAATCAGATGAGAAAATCAAACAGGAGTTGGTCATTTAAAACAGTCTATTTTTATGTGAAAACTTTTAAATGCGCAATTGCTTGAGACATGCAGTTATCCCAGATTAATTTTTGAAGGCCAAAGGAGAAACAAGATGACTGAATAAAGTGTCACATCCTCTGATTCATCTCTCCTCCCTTCCTCCCTGTCCCTCAGCCAAGGGTTATGGATTGCCCACTGTTCTCTAGACACGCTGCTAGGTACCGGGCTACAGAGGCAATTCAAACATGGTTTTGCACTCAAAGAACCAGCGAATGTCTCAAGGGAGAGAGAGACAGGCAGATAAACAAGCAGATGACTCCACCATACTTTGGTAAGGGCTACCTTTGGAGGACGTGTCATGGGAGCCAGAGAATGGGTGAAAGCCCAGATGGAGGCCATGGACCGTCTCAGAAGAGGTAATGCCTCAGCCAGGCGCCGGGGCCTGAGAAGGTGGGAAAGCACAGGAGCCAAGGCCCATGTGGTAAGCGGCAATGCACAGGAAGAAGCGTGGAGGGCAGGTGCTGGAACCTGCAAAGGAGGCAGGAAGGAGGGCCTGAGGAGGTAGGCAAGCCAACAGAGGGTGGCATCCCATGAGTCAGACTAGAAGGAAGGGGTCCAGCATGTTCAATGGGGCTGGAAGATCAGAGCATGCCCAGCCGACACCCTTACCCACCCTCCCAGGTCCCATTCCCAGGGTGGGACCTGCTCTTGGCCTGCCCAGCTCCATGAAGGCTTCTCACAAGCTCCAGGCCTGTGGGCATGGGGGGACGTGAGCACCCCTTTCTCAGGGGCTGATGTGTCTTCCTATAGCCCTACATCCCAGGTCACCCCAACTCTGGGGCCTCTGTGCTCCCCTGTGGTCCTTCTGAGGAAGTGCTCACACATTCTGATGATCTAGAACAACCTGATCCTATTTAATAACGGTTTATTCTGTATTGTCCAAAATATTTTAAAACCTTAAATCCTAGGATTGGAAAGAAATCTCTCAGTTCAAGGTGGCAACAAAAATGCCTCCAGGGCCCAGGAGAGAGAGAACTAGCAAAGAGTCAGGTGCAAGGGCCTCACTTCCAATGCTGCAGCTGACATGGCATGCGTGTGTGCGTGTGTGTGTGCACGTGTGGGTGTGTGTGTGTTGTGGGGGGGCCTACTGGGGGCTGAGCAGCCAAGACGGGCAGCGGCGCGTGGCCCCCAGATGGCTGAGCCGCAGCATGTGGCTCTGTGCTGCCCAAGCTCCTGATCTTTCCAGAGAACCAGAAACTTGATTGAATCTGAAATTTCTGTATTTTTTAAATGACAGCTCAATTTGCCGTTTTTTTTTTTTTCACCGTAGGCAGGCTGAACATATCTGTAAGCTGGAGTGGGCCTGCTGGCCTGTACTTATGATTCTCGGATGGGTCACCTGGTTGGCATACACCCTCCTCAGGGCCCCTCACCCCCAAAACACCTCCTTAGAAGATCTGCCATGGCCCCCGCCGCCAGGCACAAAGAGCTCCCTTAAGCTACTGACTGGAAGCCTCTGTCATTTCTGAACAGCTCTGTTAGTCAAGTTTTTCTTAATACATCTTTCTCTGCCATCTCTCCATATATACTGACACAAATGACTGGACAGAGAAATAGGGAAGAAACCAAATTCTGAAGCTTGTTTTAGTTGGGGAGTTTTGGCTATGGTCTATTCCAATGAATGTTATCATCTTCATCATCTTCATTTTAAATTTCATACTGTGAAAACCTTGTAGTGCCAGATGGAAGGAAATCAAACATCATAATGAAATGGGGGGAAAAATTCAAAAGTGATTGAATCAGACACACAGCTACAACATACCAGTTCCCTCCCTGAAGAAGCAGGACATAGTGTGGGGAGCCCTGGACTCAGCAGAATCCCAGGCCTGCCCTCACCGCACAGAGGGGCCAGTGCTCAGCCCAGCAGAGGCGCTCAGGAAGAGGAGCACAGACGGTTGGGCTGGTGAGGACACAGGGCAGAGACCACACCCCAGCCAGGCCGGTGGCAGCTCCACTGCCACCCACGGAATATCCTCTGAGAAGCTACAACCACACCAGCCAGAGGGACCAACAGGCACCTTGACAAATGTCCCTGTTCCCCCTCCCAACCTCACAGCTATACAGATCTTTGGGAATGAGGATCCAATGGTATCGCCTCCAATTGCCCTCATATCACAGAGGTGGCAAGGGGAGAGCACACTCCCTTCCACGTCGTGGGAGACTGTGTTCTGGCAGAGGGGCCTGGCCAGGGTGATTCTGAAGACCAGTGTGCGGGAAGAACAAAGACACATGAGGCTGTATCAAGAACATGAGCTCTAGAATCAGACAGATCTGGGATTGAACCCAACTCCTCATTAAGTCATTTAACTTCACGAGCCTCAGTTTCCTTATCTATATATTAGGAATTAGGAAACTGGACTCCTTGGTTTGTAAACATGAAGCTGGGCTGATGAACATGAAAGCGCTTAGTGGGCGGTGACGGTAACAGGGTGGATGGTTGTCACAGTGTGCAGCAACATGCCAGCCTTCTCTCGTTCTTAGCAAGGGCCACGCCATTGCAGTTTGCCTGGCTCTGGGGTTCTCCCCCATTATGCCATACTACCTTCCCAGGGACAGTTAAGGAATGGACAAACAATAGTTACCATTTATTGCACTGCTGGACATTGACCAAAAAGAGCCCTATTTGGATCAGGAATTTGGTCATTTTACTTTAGAAAATAATGAGAATCTTAAAAGCTGCTAAGAGAAGCAACATGCTAGAAATAGAACTTCCCAAGATATTTCAGAAAAACAATTGTTCCCAGAACTTCTCATTGGTATTTAATAGGTATTAATATAACAGGATTTCTATAGTCAGATAAATATGGGAAACATGAAGTTTTAAAAGGTAGAAAAGTTCCAGTATGTCTACGAAAGCTCCAACTGCTCCTGCAAATAATAACTATAAATTATGGACAAAATCTGCTTAAATAAACAATCTGAAGTCACTGAAGAAAAACAAGCATATTATAGAAAATAGGCATTTGTGCTATCCTGTAAATTGGGCAAAGTCTAGCTGCTTTCTCTGAGAGAATACATGCATTTGTATCTGTACCCACTTTGGGCGAAAAGGTTTCATACTTATAATGAAAAGACTCCTGCTTTCTTACGTGTGTTTTAGTACAAACTGTACCCACTGCTTTCTTTACCAAAGTTGTGCTATCCTGTAAATTGGGCAAAGTCTAGCTGCTTTCTCTGAGAGAATACATGCATTTGTATCTGTATCTGCATTAGGAATAAAGGTTTCATACTTATAAAAAAAAAAAAAAAGAAAATAGGCATTTGGAGGAGGAAAAAATGGAATAAATTACACTTTCTTTATGACTTGGCCTGAGAATAGGCCAAGTCAGCACCACATGGAAACTAAAACTCTGGTAGAGAACCTGCTATTTTTTTTGGCCAAAAAGTCAGAAGATAGAGTATGGAGCAAGTAAAGCAAGGGAAAGCAAGGGGAATGCAAGAAAGGAGAGGACCAAAATGTAGAAGTCCAAAATGTTATATATACACAGCCCAAATATTTCACTTACTCCTGAACCACATATGAATGGAGCAGAGTCAGTGAAGTCCAGTTAAGTATTAAAGATAAAAAAGAAACAACATTTGAGATGTCTGAGAGGTAGAATTTTTAGTTAGAGTCTAATAAAGATGAATGCCTTCTAAATAATAATTTTTAAAAAATTAATTCTCTTCAAAGGAATATAACGGAATCCAAAGACTCCACAATATAAGATTACAATGTCCAGTATACAACTGAAAATTAATTGACCTATGAAGAACCAAGAAATGTTCTTAAGAAAAAAGAAAATCAATAATTTGACATCAATTCTGAGATCATATACATGTTGTAAGTAGGAGAGGAAGAATTTTTTTTTAAGTTATTAAAACTATACTCAGGAACATTGCAGAAAATATTCTGGCAATGAATCAAAGGATAGAAAACCTCAGCAGATAGATAAAAATTATAGAAAAATAAATGGAAAAATTTAACCTGAGAAATAGAATATCTATAATAAAAAAGCACAGGAGCAAGGAAAGAGTCAGTAGACTAGAAGATAGAGCAAAAGAAGTAATTCAATCTTAAGAAGAGAGAGAAATAAAAAATGAACAACAATAATGAAAGAACAGAGCTTCGGGGATCTGCAGAACAACATCAAAAATTCTAATATATCTGTCCTTGGAGTCCCAAAAAGGAAGAATGGGGCAGGAAAATACATGTATTTAAGGAAGCAATAGCCAAAATTTTCCCTAATTTGGTGAAAGACATAAATATACAGATTCATGAACTTCAGTAAAGCCCAAGCAGGATAAATGCCGAGAAAATCACAAGTAAGCATATCCTAGTCAAGCTTCTGAAAACCAAGAATAAAAAGAAAATCTTGGAATCGTCCAGGAAAAAAAATGACACATTACATACAGAGGAATACCAATTCAAATAATTACTGGTTTCTTATCATAAATTATGGAAACCAGAACACAGTGCTGAACAATACTTTTAAAGTGCTGAAAGAAAGGAACTGTCAACCAGATTTCTATATCCAGCAAAAAGTATGCCTCAGAAATGAAGGCAAAATAAAAACATTTTAGATGAAAGAAAACTAAGTGAAATTATCACCAGAAGACCTCCTCTACAAGAAATGTTAAAAGAAAGTTCTTTAGATTAAAGGGAAAGAGTACCAGATAGAAACTTTGATGTTCAGATAAAGGTAAAGACCATCAGAAATAATAAACTCTTGGGAAAACATAAAATATTTTTTTCTTATTCTTTTTAAATACATAGGACTTCTTAAAACAAATATTACAACATTGTCTTGTGTGATTCATAATGTATATAAATTTAGTATATATGACAACTATAGCTTAAAGGATAGGGTAAGGCACATGAACCTATGTGGTTGCAAAGTTTCTACATTTTATGTGAAATTGTACAATATTAACTTTAAGAATATCATGAAAATTAAGGTTGTATATTTTAATCCATAGAGCAACCATTAAAAACATATAAAGAGGTATAGGTAAAAAGCTAACAGATAAATTTATATATGAATACATAATTCATATATAAGTACATACACATAGTATATTATTATTTATAATTAAGTAATTAAAAGAAGGCAGGCATGGTGGACTTAAATATCAATAAGTACTTTAAATATTAATGAACTCAATACTCTAAAAGACAGAGATTGTTACAATAGATAAAAACATCAAAATTCAATTACATGTTGTCTACAAGTGATGCAATTGAAATATATAAAGGTGAGTTTAAAGTGAATGGATTGAAAAAGATACCCCTTGCAAATAGCATGGTTATATAAACATCACACAAAATAGACTTCAAGACAAAGCATATTACCAAAGATAAAAAGTCCATAATGGTAAAGAAGTGACACCATCAGCAGGACATATAATCATAAACATGGGAAGATATAATAAAAGAACTTCAAAATACATGAAGCAAAAATTGGCTGTAATTAAAGGGAGTCACAGACAATTCCACAATCACAGTTTGAGATTTTAATATCCCTCTCTCAGCAAATGGCAGAACAATTTTTAAAAAATCAGTAAAGACATAAATGAACTGAACAACACTATCAGCTGCCAAACTGGTACGTGAAGAACGCCCCAGCAAACAACTTCAGAATGCACATTCTCTTCCAGTGCATAAGGTGCATTCCCTAGGATGAACCATATGTTGGGCCATAAAACAAATCTTAATATATTTAACACATTGACTGACTGTCACAATAGAAAAAAAATTTCCTTGGAGCCATGGTGTTTTATTATGACAATAGAATAAAAACTTTGAAAACAAAATGATCCTTTCTAATTTAATGAAAAATGTGTTAATTTTTATTGTTTTCTGTGCAAGAGTTATATGCAACTTGAAAAATAGTTCTCACAGCTCCCAGGGTGAAGAGACTTGTGAGTTACATATGCTTCATGAGGCCCTGGGCTCAAAACTAGTGAGTGAAATACAAGTCACACGGCAGTTAAAGTGTTCAATGACTGAAATCATACAGAATATGCACTAAACTCCAGTTAATGACACACATGTTGAGGTTCTCAGGAGGAATATACTTATATTTATAATTTATTTTTAAATGTATAAACAGAATATGATTTATTAATAGATGGATAAAAAGATAGGTGATAAAGCAAATACAGCAAAATATTAATGGTAGAATCCATTGGTGTACCCACCACCTAGATTTAACTTTGTTATATGTTTAAAAATCTTCATAATAAAAAAATTTTTAAAAATTCAAGCATTTTCTTAAATGGAAGACTTCTAGAATCCTTAAGACACTAATGCACATGGGGAAATCTCTAAGGGGGCCAATGGCTGTGCAGTATTTTCCCAAATTATTTATCTCAAGAACACTATACACACTCCACTTTCTAGGAAGACCTCAAAGACACAGAGGCTCAAAGATCCTACTGGTAGAGTAGGATAGGCCCAACCAAGCTTTGCCAGGCAGAACCGATCTTTGGTCTAACCTCACTGATTCCTCACTGTGCAATTACTTCATTTTTCTGAGCTTCAGCTTCATGATCTGTAAAATGGGGCTAACAATTGCATGAACTTGAAGGATTATCTAAAAATTATTAATAAATGGGACCAGGTATGTTAGCAGCCTTCCTCAATGTCTGGTATATAGTACGCACGTGATAATTACTAGTGACCCTTGCCCTAGCCCTTAGGAGCTAGGAGTGACATGCTCGGAGCTTTGCTTCTTCACTCTTTTGTTATCAGTGCTATTTACAATGAATGAGTATAGAGAGAAAGAATTGGGAAAAGCAACCACTTAGCAGGGCACCCCAGTGTTAGGCCAGCTAACAAAGTGTTAATAAGGCTGGTAGCAGCACAAGAGAGAAAGGGAAGCACGTGGAGGAGGATTTGATATGGGAGAATCTGCGGGATCTTGTAGCTAAAAGGCAGGCCCCAGCTGGGAAAAGAAGGGTTTTCACACCCTGCATGAGGAAATGGAGAGAAATGAGTTTGTAATTAAATTCCAGGGTTTCCGTGCAATTCACCTGGCAAGTCAAATAACTGGTGTGTGGTAGCAAAACAGGGTGGTATCATTAATGAAATATTAGCATGCTGGGGAACAAAGGAAATGAATGACATGCACATTCATTTTCTATAAATATTCTAACACTTCAGATGGAAGTAAGGAGGTTTCCAGCATTTCATCAAGTACCATGTACTAATCTCCATCAACACCATCAAATAGCATTTACCAAGTGACAATGTGGTTCTGGTCCATGAAAGGCACCGGAGAAGCAATGCTGGATATTATGCAGCCTAAGGGAGCTAAGGATATAAGAATAACAAATTAACAAGGACAAAGCAGGAAGAAAAATGGAGCTTTGTTACATATATCAAAATTTCTCTTGCTTTAAAGTTTTGTTATGTCCTTCTTGAAAAGTAGAATAAAGCTCTGTTTATTCCTCTTAAAATCCTTTATAACCAAAATATGGTATAGAGAGGCATTAAAATTAAGAGCATAGGCTTTTGGGACCAACAGACCTGGATTCTAATCCAAGTTCTGTACCTTAGTAGTTTCATGACCTTGGGAAAGTTATTTAACTGCTCTGAGCCTCAGTTTCATTATTTGTAGAGTGGGAATAATGAAACCCATATTTTAGGGTTTTTGAGGATTAAGTTCACTCTTTCATTCAGAAACTACCTCTGTGCCAGGCACTGTTTTATTTATTTATTTATTTTTTTGAGACAGAGTTTTGCTTTTGTTACCTGGGCTAGAGTGAGTGCCGTGGCGTCAGCCTGGCTCACAGCAACCTCAAACTCCTGGGCTCAAGCAATCCTTCTGCCTCAGCCTCCCGAGTAGCTGGGACTACAGGCATGCGCCACCATGCCCGGCTAATTTTTTCTATATATTTTTAGTTGTCTGATTAATTTCTTTCTATTTTTAGTAGACGGGGTCTCGCTCTTGCTCAGGCTGGTTTCGAACTCCTGAGCTGAAACAATCCGCCGCCTCCCAGAGTGCTAGGATTACAGGCGTGAGCCACCGTGCCCGGCCCAGGCACTGTTTTAGATGCTAGGGAAACAGAAGAGAACAAAACAAAGAGTGAGGAAGATGGAAAATAAATATGTGTGTGTGTTTATTACACACACACACACACACACACACACACACACACACGCACAGTGGCAGACAGACCATAGGGTGGTCCCTGTGATCCTACCCCGTGCTCACACCCAATACAGTGTCCTCCTCTCATGAGGGAGGGGAGAGCATTCCAAGGAGCAAGGACAGCAAATGCCAACAGGCTAAGGCAGGAAGACACCTGGAAAAGCCAAAATCCATCAAGGAAGCCAATGTGGCTGAGAGAGAGAGAGAGCACACGATCACACACATGAGCGAGAGCAAAGGAGAAACCACAGATTACAGGGGTGACCCAACACCCTTCTCCCCATTTTCCTTCATTATAGCAGCCCCTTCCTTTAGGAAGGGCCCCCCAGCCCCATCTCCATTTCCATTCACAGAAGCCCTGACCGCTGGCCACAGAGGTGGCGCTGTGAGCTACACCTAGCTCACAAGGACTCTGTCTCTGCACCCTTCCCTGTTATCAGGGAGGAGCCTGTCAACCAAGCCTGACCTCTGAGATATTAAAAAGACAATAACAAACTAATTAAAATAGAAATCTCTGGTGAGAATGATCAAGGGGAAAAATGAGACAGCACAAATAGAAATATTAAGAATAAGAAAACCTGACTTCATTACTGACTTAATACAGTAAAAGGGTAAGAGAAAAAATATGAACCTTTTGCCAATAAACTTTAAACCTTAGATAAAATTGACAAATTCCCAAGGGAAGAAATGTAACTGATTCGAAAAGAAATAGAAAGTTAAACACAGCATTACCATATGGCCCAGTAATTTCATTCCTAGGTATATACCCAAGAGAAATGAAAACAAATGTCCACACAAAAACTTGTACATGAACCTTTATAGCAGCATTATTTATAACACAAAAAAGGGAGGCAACCTAGATGCCCATCAACTGATAAATTGATAAAGTGTGCTATATCCATACAAAGGAACATAATTTAGCAATAAAAGGGAAAGAAGTACTGATACATACTATACCGTGGATGAATCTTAAAAACATATGCTAAGTAAAAGGAGCCAATCACAAAGGGACACATGCTGTATGAATCCATTTATATGAAATGTCCAGAACCAGCAAATCTATAGAAGCTAGAAGTACAACAGTTGTCTAGGGCTGGGATGGGTAGCTGGGAAGGGGGAGTGATGGCTATTGGGCAGAGGGTTGGAGGGATGACAACGTCCTAAAATTTACTGTGGCAATTTATTAGGCTACATAACTCTATGAATGTACTTTTAAAAATAAAAAAATTATACACAGTAATGGGTATAACATATTGTAAGATATGTTAACTATCTCAATAAACTGTTATTTAAAATTGTTATTGATCATATCCATCTGATATTATTAACTCTGCCCCTCCTTCAACAGGGATATCTAAACCTGTACACAACACTGCAGAACAAATGTCTAGAATATCTTCCAAGATTATAGAAGATACCTCCTTAGAAAGTCTTTGTTCCAAGACGGCAGAACAAGCAACAAACCGAGCTCGGGGTGACTACAGGGGAGGTGGGGTAATTATGGCCAAAGGAGCACTGGACAGATTGTTGTTCCAAAGTACAGCTTCTGCTTAATTCTCTTCTATGTAATGAAGGTGACTTTCACCTTCAAGTAGTTATTGTGAGGATTAAAAATGATAACGTGTGGAAATACTTCATACTCTGTAAACGACAGTGTTTAGGCTGGTGATGATTCACATACTAAATAGAATCCGAATCTGTCGGCAGTTGGAATCAGCAAGTCGATCCCTCTCAATTGATTGTTATTCTCCCCCAATTTAAGGGTGAGGTAACTCAAGTTCAGAGTGGTTAGGGACACATCTAGAGTGGCATTGCTAATTCCACAATTAGTAAACTTGGACTCAAATCAAATCTGCTGCTGAATAGATAGGTAACTTCCCATTAAGCAAGACATCCAATTGGCCATGGCATAACTTCCAACTGCAAGAATGTTTACTTTGCTGCTATGAGGCAGAACAGGCATGATATGGATAAGGTCTCACCTGCAAAGGGCCTTCCAAGCACTGATGATAAAAGCAACGAACAAAACCAAATTAAAAAAAACCTATTCATTTCCTTTGCCCACTTTTTGATAGGGTTGTTTGATTTTTTCTTGCTGATTTTTCTGAGTTCTAAATAGATTCTGGTTATCAGCCCTCTGTCGGATTTGTAGCACGCGAAAATTTTCTCCCGTTCTGTGGGTTGCCTGTTTGCTCTTGTGACCGTTTCTTTGGCTGT
>NW_012148396.1:8765023-8816429 GCF_000956105.1 Propithecus coquereli
GGGAATGGACGCACTTGAGGCTTGGACTTGGGGGGGAGGCAGGGTAAAGGCATCATACGTAACCTGATCATCTGTACCCCCATAACATGCTGAAATAAAAAAAAAAAAACCTAAAAATACTACAGGTATGAACCAAGCCTTTCCCAAATCATCATTTCTTGATATAGTCACAGAAATCAACAACTTAAACACTGGTGAATAAATGTGGCAACTGATGATTCAATTAGGTAAAAGAGCAGAAAAACTTATTAATGTAGTGGTTGCACACCAACCCATAAATGAACACTAGGCTCCAACAGCTTTTTTGGTCTGCACCAAAATATATTGGCATGCAGCACAGGGCTCTGCGGCAGGAGGGAGCAAGCACTGTTCCGCTTTACAGTCAAAGCAAATGAGCTATAAAGGGGTTAGATGAGTCAGCCGAGGACAAACCCCTGGCAAACAGTGTGCCTCGCTCTGTCCATACTCTGGAGTTGGCCAGACGCAGGCCAGGATGTCCCCACTGCCACTTCCTCACCTGTGATCTGGGGCCAATTACACCACCTCTCTGAGCTCAACTTCTTCATTTAAAGAATTAGGAGAATTATCCTAACGCCTCACACAACTGATATGGAAAGGAAACAAGAAAGCATGTGTAAACACTCTTAACACAAACCCTGGCACACACAGGTGCTCAGCAGGCACCGTTCTCTATCTGCCCTTAGCAGTAGTCTGCAAATTCATGTCCCAGTGACTAGAACACACGTTAGGCTGGTTGAAGCTAACCATTTCCTCATCACCTTAGTATCCAAAACAGTAAACAAAATCCATGCCCAGAGAATTAAAGAGGAAGAAGAGAGGAGAGAGGCACATTCTGGGGGCAGCTGTTACCATGGCCATTATCACAGCCTTCACCGTCTTCCCCAGCAGGTAGTTCTTGATTGTTTACAAAGTTCTTGGACCTTCATTACTTCTTCTTCTGTTTTTGCCATTAGAATGTGAATTCCAGAAGGCGGCAGGCACTACATATACGTTGCTTGTTTAAGGAATAAATGCCCATTTTCCAGACAAGGCACTGAGGCCTGGGAGATGTTTTACTCAAGGCTGCAAAGTTAACAGCTGAGACAGACACAGGCTTTCCTCTTTTCACCACATGGTTGCTGGCTCCAAGTTCATTGTCAGTCTGCATCAAAGGACTTTGGCCAGACAGAAGGGGGCTCACAAAGATGATCTTAATCCCAGAGCATTAATACTGGCCAATCAGTCAACTGTACTGCAATGCAAGAAAAATACACCCTTGAAACTCTTAAGGCCAAGTGGCAAGCTAACATGCATTATCATCACTGTGTCTATTAAGCATAATAAGGGAGGAAGACATTCTGGCCACCTAAATTGCCACATTTCAATCATTTGTTCATCACCAAAAAATGTATTTTAATGAAGGACAAATTTTTCTTCTAACTTTGTTCTTTCTAAGGAGTAAGGAGAAGAAAATGAACCATCACTCCATGTTTAAAATATGAAGAAATACTTTGCTTTCTTTCTATCCCACAACTTAAGCTGTTACTAAATTCAGTCTCAGAATGGTTGTTTTACTTCCTTTTGCATTTTTGTGGCTAAAGCCCTGATCCATGTAACTTTCAGAATTAGACTAATTAATAATAAGTGTGTGCCAGTCACTGTGTAAGGAGCTTTTGTATCCAGCGTCTCATTTAATCTTCCCGATAATCACAATAATGAAAAAGGAAATCATTCTTTTTCTTATTATTACAGAAGAAAAACCAGGCTCAGAGAGTTTAAGTGACTTGCCTAAATCAAACAGTTAAATAAGTGACAAAATCATGGTATGAACCTGAGTCTGTCTGACTCCAGGTCCAGTGTTTTCTATTTCACTGGACTTTTAAGTAAAGCTAAAGTAGAAAGTACAAAACAGGACCTGAAATGGCAAGATTTTACAGGAGTCCAGTGGCTCAGATCATGAGAGGGCTCTCCCTAGGAGCAGTGAACAAAGGCCTAGGCAAAGAGTGTACCCAACAAATGGAACAAGAGGGAACAATGTGCCAAGAAAATGGAACAAGAGGATATAAAAAAAGACTCAGATGTGAAGATTCTAGGGTGTCTATGTTTGAGAACAAGATATTACGAGACAAGGCAGGACATCAAAGGATGGGGCTGAGGGGTACTGGCAGTGAACTCAGGAAGCAGCTCAGGCAGTAGACTTACTGCCCAGGACGACAGCGGTAGTAACAACGTCGATGCCTCTATTTACTGAGCGCTCCTCTGCACCAGGTGCTGGACTAACTACAGTACGTACACTCTCTAATCAGATTCCACAGCAATCCTGACTAGTACATTCGACCACCAAGCACAAGTCACAGATGAGGAAACTGAAAGTTAAGAGGTCAGCTAACTTCCCAAGGTCCCACAGTTTCTAAGTGGCAGAGCTGGATGTGAATCCATGTAGTCTGACTATGGAGCCCACACCTGAGACTCTATGCCAGACCACCTGCTGCAAGAAGTACAAGGCTGGCAACTTCCCTGGATTAAAAGGCAGAGAATATGCTGGAACAATTGGTATCTATATGCCCCAATCCCCACTTTGATCCACAGCTTGCACTACCTACAACAATTAACTCAAAATGAATCACTGTAATAAATGCAAAACCTAAAACTATAAAACTTACAGAAGTAAACATAAGAAAAAAGATTACCTAGAAATGATATAGAAGGCTTGATTCATCAAAGCACAGAATGATAAATTAGGCTTCATCAAAATTAAAAACTTTTGTTCTTTGAGTGACATTTGAACAGATAAACCAGATTGAAATTAAATAGTTGCAAATCACATATCTGATTAACAACTTGTATCTAGAATATGCAAAAATATCAAAACTCAATAGTAACAAAATAACCCAACTGAAAAATAAATAAAGGGATTGAATACACACTTCAGCAAAGAAAATTTACAGATGGCAAATAAGGACATAAAAAGATGCCCATTATTCATTAGGGAAATTCAAATTAAAACCATAGTGATATGCCACCAAACACCTATTAGAATGGCTCAAATGAAAAAGACTGACCATAGCAAATGCTAGACAGGACATGGGGAACTATGACACACTGTGCAACATGGATAAATCTCAAAATAATTATCTTGAGTGAAACAAGCCAGACCAACAAAAGAGTGAGAACCACGTGATTCAAACTTTGGAAAATGCTAAGTAACCTATAGTGACAGAGAACAGATTGGTGGTTACCTGAGGACTGGACCAAGGACAGAGAGGGATATGGGAGCACAAGGAGACTCTTGGTGGTGATGAATATGTTCACTACCTTGATTGTGGTGATGGTTTCTTGGATGCAAACGTATGCCCAAACTTACAAAATGGTACACTTTTATGTATGTGTAGTTTTCTATACATCAATTATACCTCAGTAAACCTGTTGCTATGGATTGAATGTTTGTGTCCCCCCCCCCAAAATTTGTATGTTGAAACCCTAACCCCCAACATGACAGTAGTAGGAGCTGGGGCCTTTGGGAGGTAATTACGTGTGGTCATCAGGGTAGGACCCTCACGACAGGATCAGTGCCCTTATAGGAAGAGACGGCAGAGAGCTTGCTCCTCTCTCTCCATGCACATGGTGAGCAGAGGCCATGTGAGGACACAGCAAGAAGGTGGCCATCTGCAAGCCAGGAAGAGAGCCCTCACGAGGAATCAAATTGTCTGGTACCCTGATTAGACTTGCAGCCTGTAGACCTGTGAGAAAGAAATTTCTGTTGTTCAAGCCTGCCAGTCTGTGGTATTTTGTCATGGCAGCCTGAGCACACTAAGACAGCTGTTAAGAATCAAGATAAGTATATTCTAAATGGCTGTATTGCAAGGAGAAACTGCCAAGTAATCTCAGGACCTGCCTTTGCCTCTGCAACTGTGCTCATGCAAGTGTTACTACTTCACTATCACCGGCTGACAGTAAAAGAACAAAGGCAGGTGTGCTTACACCACTCGACACTCAAATGACATCAGGGCATATCGATGAAGGTTTTTTTCCCTAGTTTGAATACAGACAAACGTAGAGAATATAGATCCATCCCACTAGCCAGCTCTATAGCTGTCAATATTACGTTCACAATTCTACTAGCAATTTAGTCACACCAAAACATCTTGTCAAGTTAATCTGGTAATTTTATTTGCATTGGTCTTATAATTTGGCACATAATTTGAAAAAGTAGTTTCACAAATATAAGTGTTATAAGCATAAGGATTTTCTATTTAATTTTATGTTAATATATATTTAAATATTTATTACAATATTAGCTACATACACGGTAGAGCTCAAAAACCTTTTTTCTTGTTAAAGGGGTCAGATTTCCAAGCCTCTGCCCCAGGCCAACTGGCAGTAGTTCACCCTCACTGACTGCCTCCCAACCTCATGTAGCCCATTTCTCAACAATCACAAAAGAACTATCAGCATGAGAAGGATCCTACAAAAGCAATGTGCAGGGCTTATTAGTTTGGTTCTTGAGATCCAAAATGGGAACTTGATCATCTCCTTGTGAGCTCTTGGCATGTTGAGACAGACAGAACCAGGATGGTTCCAGGGGCTCCTCCAAGATGGATCCAAGAGTCTTTAGATTTAAATGCCTACCCCACATTCAGCACCAACAAATGAAGCAAATGTCAACATGAAATAGCTCCTACATGTCAGAAAGGAGAAAGGCTTCAACTCCACCGTTGTGAATGCTTAAAACGAGAGAACGAAGGTTAACTCTGGACGGCCAGTCCAAAAAAGATAATACATAATCATGTACAAGCTGAATGAGAGAAAAGCATCAAACTGGAAAACAACAAAAGTGGGAACATGGGCCAGGACTGCTTTTAATAGTCAGAAAATCTACTCCTTTAAGCTGGTTATCTAATAGAATCACCTCCGTTCTGAGTTTCTTGCTGTTGAGGTCTATGCTAACTAACACTCAGTGTCTAGAAAAGTCTAGAAATCCTCAAACAGGCTAAAATCTTCTTTAGCAACCCCAGTATAACTGGTAAGTGGTCTACAGGTGGTGACGTTTACCTGATTCCCTGGTCCCTGACCTCGCCCCACTCCTCTAGTGATGCACTGAGCACCACGAGCGAAGGTCTGTGTCTGTGTCCCAGTCCCCACCACTTCCCCATCACGGGCTGAGGGAAGGTGGCTGCTGCGCACACAGAGTGCAGGGGACAGGGCAGTGTGTCCCTCAACCCAGACACAACCCTCCTTGTTTGGCATGCAGCCACCCCTGCACACAGTCCTTTGTTCCTCTTTTCACATATTTCACTCTACGCAGAGTACTGTTATCCAAGTGTGTGTCTCCATGTGTTTCCAGCACAGGACATCCTCAACATGGGGGCCGACGCCTGACCTAGTTCTCCGTCGTCCACCATGGTGCTGCATGCACAGCAGATGCTTCAGAGGAATTGTTTGAGATCAGGTCAGGCCCTTTTTGTTGACAAGAAACAAAGACCTGTGTGCCAGAATCAGCTCTCTTCAGCTCACTGGAGCCTAACGCCTGTGGAAAGTGTCGAGCGGAGTAAGCCACCTTGTCTACCGGTTGCTCAGAAGCACAGGGATAGGAAGGGCCTGAATTCAGCCTCTGTGAAGGTGTCCTATAGAAGGCAACCAGACACAGAAAGTGACCCTTGAGGGATGAGAAAGACTTGGTTGGGGCGCAGTGGTGTTATGGGGCCAGATGGGACCAGAGGCAGGAGAAAAACCAGGTGTTGGCAGAGCTTCACCCTATACATACTGAGCAGCCACCGAGGGACATTGAGTGGAACGCCCCACAGCAAGCCTCGTGCTTCTTGGACCTCTCAGGAGCAGTGCAGAACAGACGCCGCAGGTGTGGAGGGGGTGCAATGGCCGGGAGGAGCTGCTGCACAGCCCCAGCGAGAGACGGCCTGTCTGAACTCAGGCAGAGGCACCTCCCTGAGGACCCTTCTCGTGGGTGACCACAGAGGGTGGAGGAGAAAGCACAGGCAGGGCTGTGGATCATCAATCTGGAAGTCATTCGAGGCTTGCCCTTCTGTGCCCAGCAACCTTGACAATAAGCCACAGAGCTGGGACAGGATCCTGAGGTCTCCCAGTAACCTGACATCCTCCAAACTGGAACCAACAGGTGGCTACGTTGGCATGCGGCCCCCGTTCGGGGGCACAGCATCGTGGTGGTGTTGGCACCAGGCTAGCCTGCCTTCCCATCCCACAGACACACTGTGTGACGCTGGGCAAATAAAATGCATCGTATTCTCTGCTGCACAGAGCAGACTCTCCACCCTGGGAGGAAAGCACCTTGCCTTCAGGCCAGCTCGCATGGAATAAATTCTATGGGCTGTCCCAAAAGTCTCCATACATAGGGAAAATGGGGAATTGTAGCTAAATGTACCTTTATTTACAAAATATTCATTACAAAATTTTACAAAATTTTTCCTTTGTATGGAGACTTTGTTGAATATTTTGTATAAAATTTTTCCTTTGTATGGAGACTTTGTTGAATATTTTGTAAAGAACCATCATCTCTTTCAATTAGCCCACAAATCTTCAAGGGGTTATAGGAGCCAAAAGAGTGAGAGAAAGTAAATCGGGAAGAATGAAGAGGCACTTTCAGAGTGTGCCTCTGAATTTGAGAGAAGCTGGCATCAAAAGGCCACTTTCTCAGAGATAGCAAAATCACATTCCACCATGGGTGCGTTTTATACTCTAAAAACATATTTGATCCTGTAACATTGATAAGTCAAAAGATTTTCCGCACAGGAGCTAAAAATAGCTAACACAATTCCAATCAGTCCCAACAGAGCCACCACCTTTGTCTGCAGAAACCTGGGCCGCACAGGCCGAGAGTTGCCGTAGAAACAGCAGGTGCTGGGAAGGTGCAGTGAGCAGCAGGTACCGCTGCACAGCCTCCTGGGGCTCCCACCACCTGAGAAGCGGCTATCCTGGACAAGGGCACGCTGGGGCAGACAACCTTTAATTCTCTAATGTGTAATTTAGCCTTTTATTTTTAAAATAAATGAAGAGATAATGGGATGTTTTAGAAAGGACAAGAACTCTGGAGTCAGAGAGGTGGGGTCAATGGGAACTGTTGTATACTGACTGCTGGGACCGAGGCAGATCACTCTGCATCTCGGATCCCTCAGGAATAAAATGGGGATGACAACGTCCACACCATAGGAGTGTCATGTGACTAGCACATGTGTGCCCAGTAACCAGGGCTGCTCTCTCTTTCCCTCCCAGAGAGAGAGAAGATAAAGAGGTGAGTGTCCAATTCCCTGGCTCAGAAGGGATGAGGGATGAGAAAGGCCTGGTATCAGGCACATCTCAGAATGGAAGCCCATGGTCACAGCCAAGGTGCCAGCTAGCTTACTTCCCGAGCTGATGAAGAAGCCCCACGTGAAATGCAAGTCGCGTTGCCCCCTCAGGTTGAGCCATCAGTGGAGTGAAGTCAGCCTGCTCTGAGGGCTTGCCCATCACCCCAGCCTATCTGTACAGTTGCCTCCTATTATTCCTGTCTAAAGACCCTGTGTTCTAATCGACTTGACCTATTTTCAGTTCTCAAATGTGTCAGACATTTCTGCCAATTTCCCAGCTCCATCCACAGCACTGCACGGAGCAACTCTGTGAACAGAGAGACCCTGAGTCTCAAGTGGTAGCTGAGCAGCCCATGATGGACACTTGATCCAAGCAGCTAATTCCCTGGCCGGCCAGACACCAATCGTGCATCTCAAAGTGTGAATTCACAGACTCAAGTCAGTCGGTGGGGACTTGGGATGAAAGGGCTTGCTACACGAGGGCCAGAGTTGGATTCATGGTAGCCAAAGCTTCCAGCAGTCCACAGTGAGAGGAGGCAAAAGTAGCCCAACTGTGAGAAGAAAGAAAGCAACCAGAATGAGACATTTAAGACAAGAGGGAAGAAGAGAGTGGCCACCCCAGGCCCTGAGCTTCCCAGCCCCAGAACCCAGCCCTGTGGTATCCTCCCCTGACGGTATACTCACACTTCTGGAGCCGACAGGTATGTATCTTTGTCCCTGCCACTAAATATTCTCATTTCTTTAACCTCAACGCCACTTCTTTGTTTTATCCCCATTATCTCAGCATGTTGAAACCCCACCATTTCACAGCTCAGAGCTCCAATGCCTCCACTAAGGCTCAAACAAGTTCCTCACACTCAGTCTTTGCTGATACCTGTTTCCAAGTGGCTATTGCAGCTCCACTCTGCATCGCAGCTTTCGCATGTGTGCCTGTTTGGTCTCCTCCTCTAGACAGTAGGCTTCCCGAGGCAAGACTAACTTCTGAATAATTTCTGTTATCCTGATTGCACTAAGCCCAGAGCAGTCACTCAGTAAAACGTGTCTGATGGACAAGAGATCCACACTCTTCTGCAAAAGTGCTACTTCTACCAAGAAAGGGACTCAAGGTTTCAGAAGACCATATGCCTGCAGGGAGGGGCAATCAATGGCAGCACAGAAGTCGGTATCTGAGCTGGCAGACACCTCACCCTCATTCACAGACACACTTTCCAAAACAGGACGGGGTGCAAAGTGGGTGTCCTTGGGCATGAAAGGAAGTGCCCTTTCCTTTCCACAAGGACAAAGGGAGTTATGCAGATACCCTGAGACAATGTGACCATGACCACACCCTTGGGAGCACACACCTGACAGAAAAGACAAGGCAAATTGACTGGACCACGTGAGGCCCATACACTGGGTTTGGGCCGCACAGAAGAGGGTCAGCTCCCAGCTTCGCCACATTCTGGACAAGTGACCAAGGGCAGATCATTTAACCACAATTACCCTACAAGTGAAACAAGGCTACACATCTAACCCAAGAGCTATCAGGAGAATTTGATGAAGGGTTCATGGTCGAAGCACCTGGTCTAAGGATTCCAACATGTATGGAGGGCTTTAAACACCAATTTCACTAAACGTTTGTCGAGTGCTTACTATGTGCCAGGTACTCACTGGGGAGCCACAACATCCATAAATAAATGGCCTTTAAGGAAAGCTTGTAAAATAGATCATTATCTCCATTTTATGGCCAATAAAATTGAGGTTCAGAGAGGCGATGAGAGCTGAAGCCAAGCCTTGAATCTAGAGTTGTCTTGCACTTCTGAAGAAGCCCTCAGAAGGAACACCACTGCCGGGGCCATTATGCCACCACCAGGACCCCCTCCCCACTGGTTCCTGGACACCGTGAGCTTTGTTTCAGGAGTAAATGCAAGGAGAGCAAGAGACTGGAGACTCCACTGAGCAGGACCATCATGGGAAATCCCATCAACAGAATGAGCTATAATTACAGGCACTCCTTTAGCCAAGATAGCAAGTCGATAAGCAAGAACTGAAGGTTGAGTGACACCCACCCAATACCAGGCCCCGTGATGGTCATCGTACAGAGCCAGAAAAGTTAAAGATGCTAACTCAAGAGACCTTGTTGAACTCACTTCAGATAGATGGAGACTTCAGAGGGACAATGAGGCTACCCGGCCATTGTTTCAGGCCACACAAGAACTAGGAGTCTCAGGAAAGCCTCAACTTAGGCCCAAACAAAAGACACAGAGAGCAGGGGCTGTGGGAGAGGAGAGGGGAGGGTGGTAAGCAGCTGATGTGGATTGAGCACATCCATAAGATACTCAAGCAGACACTTTATATAGAATAGCTAGTGTAATATTCACAAGAAATCATTTTTCAGATATGGATATCAAAGCATCAGGGGTTAAGTATCTCGCACAAATGCCAGGGCTGGAATCCAAATACAATTCTGCCTGGCTGCATCATCTGCGATAGGCAGTCTGGAGCTCACAGAGCATCACACTGCTGTCAACAGAGACTACGATGGAGTCCCATCCCTTGACAAGGCCCCTCTAACCACCACTGCACTTCCCACAGCTTAGACACAAGAGTGGCAAAGGCTTCCCCCAAAATAAAAGCCCAGTAAGTCTCTGGGCAGGGTGAGTCTTCCCTCAGGATGCCGTCCAAGGGAGTTAACCTGGCCTGTGCCCTTGCTTACCCAGTATTCCCGAGGGCGTGGTCTCTGTTTCTGTCCTGGATGGCCTCCCCTCCTCTTTCAATGTTATTTATGCCTTTTGTCAGCTTGACTCTTTGGCAGGCTGACTCCCTTACCACCTAGGTCTGTGGCCCATCCAAAGACCAGACCTCCACATGGCCACTGACCGCTGCAACCAGAAAACCCAGGCATTGAGTCCTGAGTCCTCTCTCTAGCTGCATACCATTACTGATCAGTCTCTCTGAACCTCAACGTCCTCAACTGGCAAACCAGAGTAACGCCTGCCGTCCAGAGCTGTGAAGAGGATGGTGATGTCACGGGGGACCAAGTGGAGGCTCAGGCAGAGCCCTGAGTGACAGAGCTGCTGCTGCCCTGCTTGTCCTGCAGCAGTGACTGCCGCTGGGGGCTCATCTCTCATGGGGGCTCCAGGACAAGTCAAGCCACATTCCCAGTGATGCCCACAAGGGGTCAGGAAGGACAAATAAAGGTTTTTGGGAGGCTTAACCTCCAACTTTTTAAGACTTCCCTTCAGGGTCCAGTTGTCCCAAAAAACAAATTTCTTAAAACAATCAAACAAGGCCGGGCGCGGTGGCTCACGCCTGTAATCCCAGCACTCTGGGAGGCAGAGGCGGGTGGATCGCTCAAGGCCAGGAGTTCGTGACCAGCCTGAGCAAGAGCAAGACCCCGTCTCTACTAAAAAATAGAAAGAAATGATCTGGACAACTAAAAAAATATATAGAGAGAGAAAAAATTAGCCGGGCATGGTGGCTCGTGCCTGTAGTCCCAGCTACTTGGGAGGCTGAGGCAGTAGGATCACTTGAGCCCAGGAGTTTGAGGTTGCTGTGAGCTAGGCTGACGCCACGGCACTCACTCTAGCCCGGGCAACAAAGTGAGATTCTGTCTCAGAAAAAAAAAAAAAAACAATCAAACAAATAACAAAAAAACACCTTTTGTAAGCCCTTCTGAGACACAGACAGGAAGAAAAAAAACAAGCAAGGCAGATTATGAGACATTAGATCCCAGTACTGGATGTCCTTCTCCTGGTATATATTTAAGAGGAGAAGAGATGACATTTAAACAGAAAAAGAGCAGCAGGAACATATTAAAACCCAGAGTAGACAAACCATGTGTGTGCACAATTGCACACGGCAAGGTTCACTGCATGCCCGCTACACAGAGGTGGGGCTAGCTGTGGGAGCAGTTTCTGACTCAAGGGCCTTAATTCTAGTGAGACTCAGTGTCTGTAATACATCAAGTGCCACATAAATGGTGCTTATAACACAACAGAATAAACTTGATAGATATTCCATAAGCAGTGGAAGCCTAAGCGAAGGCCCGGACATGTAAAAACACATGTTGTATGTTCTCTATCTTTTCTTCATCCATTCATTCAGCAAGCATTTACTGAGGACCAAGTAAGTGCTGAACAGCCTCCAGGTATACAGAGTTTCAAAAAACACAATCCCCACAGCCAAGAAGTTTAGTATAGGTGACAAATGTGGAAACAAATTAACAGACTATAAAGAGTTAAATACAAAAAATGGAAATATATACAAGTTACAAAAGAACACAGTGGCTCACCGTGTCTGGGATGGTTGGGCAAAGTTGCTCAGAAGAAAGTACCTCTTCAGACAGATGAGGGGAGAAGAGACTGCACAGTGAGGTCACAGGCAGAAGGAAGAGCATGTGTGAGGCCACATAGATATGATGCACCCTGGTGTGGTCAGCTCATTTAGCTGTAATGCAAAATGCATGGGAGCTCAAATGAACAAATGAAGAAACCTAAGAAGATAACAGCAAGAGATGAAGCTAGAGGGGCCCTCACACCCTGTACTTTACAAATTGTTATCTATCAGCCTCCTTACTAGACTGTGAATTTTCAAGAGCAGAGACTAGATCTTCTGCCACTGAATCCAGAACAGCGCCTAGCGTGACCTTAACACCTGTCTGAAGAAAGGACAGGAGGAGGGAAGGAAAGATGGAGAACTTGTTAGCCATGTGAAGGAATTTAGACTTTATTGCATAGGTAAAGAGGAGTTTCGAAAGGATTTTAAGTAGAGATGAAAAGACCATCTGTGTGACAGTCCTGAAATGGACAGACAGACTATAGGGCAGGGAGCCCTGTTAGGCTGGCAGATGGCAGAAGCCTAAAAATGAGACTAATACCTAACAGTAGACATGAGAAACAGAGAACGCCCTGCAGGCTGGTCTGGCAGGGGCAAAATGAACAGAGAGAGAGGCAAGTCAGAGTGCTGGCCTTCAGATATCGGGCTGCACATGACAGCTACAGAGAGCTACCTACAGTACCGAAGGTGCTGACGAGACTGCCCGTCAACAATACCTCCTCACGTTGGGGTAACACATGCAAACGTTCTTACGCTTGCTCTGGGATGCTAGAGAAGGCCTTGGTGGCTGAGCAAACTCAAGTGATAATAGCTGGCGAGAGGGAATGAGTGAAGTGAAAAAACAAGGCAGTCAGCTGCATGGATTGTAATGATTTCAGAATTACATTCTCTCCCCAAGGGATCACTGACCAAAAGCTTCTTTTCTGCACAGGCTTGATTTTATTTCAGAGCTCAGAAGGGGTGGTCTGGAAATCCCTCCAGATATCCAAAGAGCCCCCAGCCAAGGCAAATGTCCACTGCAAAGCAGCCCCAAGCAGTGCAGGAAACTCTGGAAGTACCTGGATTGCAATGGGAGCCAAAATGAAATGGGCAAGTGTCAAGTTCAAGTCTGTCCCAAATACATATAAGGCTCCCACATCCCCAGGAGATACATAGTATTCCCGGTGGACAAAAAGTGAGCAAACTGAGGATAGAGGCAAGATGGCAGACAATAAACACCTCCAGCCAGAGTGTCTCTGCAAGAAGGAAAGATTTTAGATGAAAGTGAAAAAAACAATCAAGCAGACAAACATAGATCGGAAGACGGCTGTAAGGAAGGGTGCCTCAACCTACAGAAAACTCCACTGGAAGTGGCTACAGAGCAGAACTGGAAGGAGAAAGGCATCGGCAGGGTCTAAATCCTGAGAGGCTTGGAGATCAGTGACAAGGGTAGGTAGAGCGGTTAAATTTCTCCTCCCTTGCATCTCAGACTACTGGTGGGCTTCCAAGCTGCTGGAGAGACCTGCCAACACCAGCCCACAGACGGCTGCCGCCAGTGAGCGGTGAGCCTCTTGTGGACATGGAACCGGGATCCCAGCTCCTTTGGGGCACATCCTGCCCCACAGACCCCAGCCCATCGGCAGGCACCAGAATGCTTCATTCTCCCCTTCCCTTCCTTTACCCACGGCTGCCAAGAGAGACAATTTAGCCACCACCCAGAGGCATATACAGGGAAGAGGACCTTTCCTTTTGGGGCCCTGAGGCAGACTGAGGGGTACTAGGACTGTGAGCTCCCTATCCACCAGTCCTACCTACCGGCCCTCCCTTGTGCCGCTTGCCTGGTGACTCCAACAGAGGAGGGCAAACCCCAAGACACAGAGATATCTATTCAGCTTGGGTACCATGTGGGTGACTTGAGACCAGCATTCTTCTCCCCAGCAGGGATTGAACTCTGGGGCCCAGGGGAGAGGCCTGCAGGCCAGATCCCATAAACCCAGGTCTCAATCACATTGCCCAGGGGCATAGATATTTGTGGACTAGTCTACTGAGGTGTATGTGCCTTCAGGGGCAGATCAAAGTGGGTCCTAGCTGCAGCGTGCTCGAGGGGCAACCCTCTCCCCATGGGATGGCCATGCTCCCAGCTCAGGCCGTGATCCTGGACAAGGAACCTCCCGGCCCACATCACAGCCAGGGGAGCTCTGCTGCCTTGAGGTCCTGCCTACAGGCAGAGGCCCAGGAGAAACCACAGAATAGGGGAGGGTGGAAAGGAGTGAGGCCTGCTCAAGACTGCAGGTCTCAGACAGCCCCACCTCCACGCACAGACTTTTTGGCTGAGTGGGGCCATTTCAGCCCCTCCCTGGCAGCTTTGCCCAGAAACAGAGAACAGACCTTTGACCCCGGATAACAGCATTTATGGAGTTTGAGGGTAGGCTCACCCAACCCAGCCCCATCCAGGCTCACACCCCCACCTTCCCGCTCTGAAGTGGAGAATAAGGACATGCCTGGAAGTCCCAGGGCCCCACCCACCACCTGAGGCACTAGAGTGCCTCTCCAGAGAAAGGAGAGCTAGTCACAGGATCCAAAAACAACACTGCAGCCTACTCCTCCCAGCAAGCACCACCTACTGACAGGGAGGTCAATTTGCATACCCTTTAAGTGCATCTACTGACTCACCATACAGGGTGTGGTCGAATCTCACCCATAAGCACCACCTACTGGTTCAGAGACTAAACTGGGCGTGTCATTATCTAAACAAAAATCTAAAGATAAGAAGCAACAGCTGCTCCAGATGGGAAGAAATCAGTGAAAGAACCCTGGAAACAGGAAGAATAAAACTGAAAGCACACCCTAAAACGGGAGCAGCAGCTCTCTAGCAATGGATATCAACAAAATCCAGAACACTAAAATGACAGAAGAATTTCAAACATGGATTGTAAGAAAACTCAATGATATGCAAGAGAAAATGGATAACCAACACAAAGAAACCACAAAATAAAAATCCAAGACTTGGAAGAAAAATTCACTAAATAAATTGAAACATTAAGGAAAAATCAAACAGAACTTCTGGAAATGAAGAATTTATTCAAGGAATTACAAAACACAGTGGAAAGCTTCAAGAACAGGGTAGATCAAACAGAAGAAAGAATCTCAGGGATTGAAGATAACAATGAAATAAGCCAGTCACAGAGATAGAGCAGAGAAATAAGAGAAAAGAGTATAGCCTACAAGAAACGTGGGATTATGTGAAGAGGCCTAACATGAGAATTATAAGTATTCTTGAGGGTGAAGAAGAAAACGCAATGGTTAGATAAACTATTTGAGGATATAATGGAGAAAAATTTCCCTGGCCTTGCTAGAAATCTAGATGTCCAGGTACAAGAAGCTCAAAGGACTCCTGGGAGATTCATTACAAACAGGAAGACATCATGATATATAGTCATCAGACTGGCCAA
Organism: Propithecus coquereli; assembly: GCF_000956105.1. Taxonomy (NCBI): domain Eukaryota; kingdom Metazoa; phylum Chordata; class Mammalia; order Primates; family Indriidae; genus Propithecus; species Propithecus coquereli. The sequence goes on from NW_012148396.1 coordinate 8,780,091, forward strand.
AATAAACACAAAGGAGGCCCTCCTACAAGCTGTAAGGTGAAAGAAGCAGGTAATTTATAAAGGAAAACCCATGAGACTAACTACAGACTTCTCAAGAGACTGGGATCCCATTCTCACTCTTCCCAAACAGAATAATGCCCAGCCTAGAATCTTGTATCCTGTAAAACTAAGTTTCTTATATGATGGAAAAATAAAGACCTTCTCAGATAAGCAAAGACTGAGGGAATACATCAAGACAAGACCTGCCCTCCAGGAAGTACTCAGAACAGCATCACATACAGATCAGCACAATAAATACTCAGTAGTATAAAATCATCCAAAAGCTAAAGGTCAAAGGCCAGACACCACAATGGCTCAAGAAAGAAAACAAAGTTCAATTCAACAGGATGAACAGAAATTTGCCCCACTTATCAATTCTTTCAATAAATGTGAATGGCTTCAACTACCCACTAAAGAGACATAGGCTGGCCAAATTAATAAATATACATGAGCCAAGCATCTGCTGTCTTCAGAAAACACATCTAACCCACAAGGATGCCTTCAGACTCAAGGTGAAGGGATGGAAAACAATATTCCATGCAAACAGAAGCCAAAAGAAAGCTGGCGTAGCAGTTCTGATTTCACATCACTTAGTCTTCAAATCAACAATAGTAATGAAAGACAAAGATGGTCATTATATAATGGTGAAGGGAACAATTCAACAAGAAGACATAACAATTCTAAATATTTATGCACCAATATTCATAAAGCAAATCCTACTTGATCTAAACAAAATGATAAACAGCAGCACCATAATAGCCGAGGACTTCAACACACCTCTGACAGAACAGGACAGATCTTCCAAACAGAAAATAAACAAAAAAATAATGGACTTAAACAGAACTCTAGAACAAATGGGCCTGACATTTACAGAACATTCTACCAAAAAACCACTGGATGTATGTTTTTCTCATCAGCTCATGGAACATTCTCTAAGATTGACCATATCGTAGACCACAAAGCATGTCTCAAAAAATTTAAAAAAACAGAAATCATACCATGCATTTTCTCAGACCACAGTGGAATAAATCAACTCCAACAGAAACTCTCATCTCTACACAAAGTCATGGAAATTAAACAACATTCTGCTGAATGATTATTGGGTTAAGGAGAAAAATCAAGATGGAAATCAAAAGATTCTTTGAACTTAATGAAAAAGGGGACACAAGTTATCAAAATCTGTGGGACACAGCTAAAGCAGTCCTGAGAGGAAAATTTATATCCTACATCCAAAAGATAGAAAGATCATAAATCAAAAATCTAATGAATCGTTTCAAAGACCTGGAAAAGGATGAACAAACCAACCGAAAACCCAGCAGAAGAAAAGAAATAACAAAGATCAGAGAAGAAATAAATGAAATTGAAAATTAAAAAAAAAAACTACATGGAAGATTAATAAAACAAAAAGTTGGTTCTTTGACAAAATAAACAAAATTGACATGCCTCTTGCTAGATTAATGAGAAGCAGAAAAAAAAGGACTCTAATAAGCTCAATCAGGAATGAAAAAGGAAAAATGACAACTGATATCTTGGAAATACAAAATATCATCTATGAATACTATAAAAACCTCTATGCACATAAACTGGAAAATATGGAGGAAAACGACAAATTCTTAGAAACACACAATCTCCCTAGCTCAATCAGGAAGAAATATAATTCCTGAACAGACTAATATCAGGTACCAAAATTGAAGGAGCAATAAAAAAACCTTCCTAAAAAGAAAAGTCCCTGACCAGATAATTTCACACCTGAATTTAGCAGACCTACAAAGAACCGGTGCCTATTGTGCAGAAATTATTTCACAACGTCAAGAAGGAAGGAATCCTCTCCAACAATTTTATGAAGACAACATCACCTTAATATCAAAACCAGGAAAGGATGCAACAAAAAAAGAAAACTACAGACCAATATCCCTTATGAACATAGATGCAAAAATTCTCAACAAAATCCTAGCAAACTGAATTCAGGTGCTTATCAAAAAATTAATCCATCACGACCAAGTGGGCTTCATCCCAGAGATGCAGGGATGGTTCAACATACACAAATCTATAAATGTAATTCAACACACAAATAGAAGTAAAAACAAAGACCATATGATCCTCTCAATAGATGCAGAAAAAGCATTTGACAAAATTCAGCACCCTTTTATGATAAGAATGTTTAACAAAATAGGAATAGATGAAACTTACCTAAGAATAAAAAAAGCCATATATGACAAACCCACAGCCAACATCATACTGAATGGGGAAAAATTGAAAGTATTCCTGCTTAGAGCTGGAACCAAACAAGGTTGCCCTCTATCACTACTTCTATTCAACATAGTACTGGAAGTCCTAGCCAGAGCAATAAGACAAGAGAAGGCAATCAATCTATATATTTTTTAGTTGTCCAATTAATTAGAAGAGATAGACTCTAAAATCTGCGGCAGTTCATAATGGCTTATAGAAGTTATAAAAGTGCACAACTGAAAGCCAGTTTTGTGTCTTCAGGTTTTTACTTTTATTATCTTAGCAAATAAAAATGTAGACCCTGAGGAATGAGAGGTACGACATTGGTAAAGCTCAGAATATACATTTGTCTTACTGTTTTTCCATCCATGTGGTACACATTGTCCTGCTCTTTGTGCTTCTGAATTTTATCAATTCATTAGGTCACATTAGTGATACTGTGTAAAAACCTAACGGTCCAATGATTTAACTCAGACATGAGGGTTCAGCCAGCTGAATTTCCTATTCAGATAATACCTTCGAAAAGTAAATAAATTTGAACTTGGTTTATAAATGCTTTATTGTTTTTGAATTTTGCTCTGGCTCTAAACTTCAACTACATAAAAATAACTACATGTTCAAAAAAAAAAAAAACCAAACAGCACATCGTAATGCAATGTGGTAAAGGGTATTTTTTACATAGCTTGTATACATATCAAATAATAATACTACATGCCCATTATAAAAATTGAAAAATACCGAAGAAAAATCACCCATGATTCTCTCCTTGGGAACATGGTGCTACATACATCTCCTTCTAGCTACATGTACATGTACACACATCGTTTATGTTGGTTGATTTTTATATACTATATATCATATTCTAAATATCATTTTATGTCCTGCCTTGTCCGTGTATTAAGTTGAACATTTATCCATGTTGCAGGAATAAACCTGGTGTGAGCCTGAGCTGGGCCTCAACACAGGTGCTGGGGGTGGGAGGTCAGCCTCTCAGTCCAAAGCCCTGGGGGGTTGCCGGGTCTCCTGCCCTCCTGTGGCCATCTCTGTCTAGGAGAACCTTCCCTTCACTTCTTTTTCTTACATTTAGGGAGCTTGTCTCTTTTGCCTGTGTCTGTTGGTGTCACTATCCTCCTTGTGACAAGTGAGCATGGCATTAAAAACACAATTTCTCAATAGCTGTATAACAATTGTACAAATGCACCATAATTTACTAATCATGCCCTACTGTCGAACATTTTGGTTGTTTCCATTGTTTCTATATTAAAAATAGCATAGAAATAAGCATGCTTGTATTTAACACTTGGAATGTAGTTTAGATATTTTTCATTAGAAGAGCTTCCCGAGGGAACCCCTCACTGACTCCAAGGCTTTCAAGGCTCAGTGTTAGTGTCCAGTGGCTGTGCCATAAGGATGCAGCGTGAAGGTGTGCTTACTTTCATGAACACCTGAACATTTCATGGTAGAACATCTAAAACTGAAAGGAAGAGGGATCCACATGACCTGAGGCCCTGAAAGGAGAATGAGTTGTGTTGCCTTCAATGAAAAAGCGATGTACCCCAACCCTCCAAAAGTTCCTACACACCTGTGGGCTACAGGGAGCCATTCCCGCCCAGAGAACAAGGAAGAAACGGAAAAAAGTATACCCTGATTAACATCCTCAAAGCTCACGTCTTGAGGCACCACATCCAGCAATGCAAGCACCAACAGGAGCTTCTGGAAGCACCAGATGTAAGGATAGTTGCCAGGCTCAGAAGCCAGAAAGACCTGGGTTTAAAACCCAGTTTCTGGACCTACCAGCTGATCCCTCAATGATATCAGATTGTGTCAGTCCTTCTGCTGAAAGCCCCTGTGCCATCCTGGCTCTGAGTCAACTCCACATACCCCCATGTACTTTTGTGACTCTCTGTTTCGGTCCTACCCCTCTCCTGCCCTGCCTTTGCTTTCCTGCAGAGCAAATCTCATCACCCAAAACAGTGTGGTAGCTGATGGAAGCCCCCAGGGAAGCAGAGACCCAGCTCTGGTTCACTGGGGGTTTTTTTGTTGTTGTGTTTTGTTTTGTTTTGTTTTGTTTGAGGCAGAGTCTCACTCTGTTGCCCCACCTAGAGTACAGTGGTGTCATCATAGCTCACAGCAACCTCAAAGTCCTGGGTTCAAGCAATCCTCCTGCTTTAGTCTCCTGGGTAGCTGGGAGTACAGGCGCATGCCACTGTACCCATCTAATTTTTCTATTTTTAGTAGAGATGGTGTCTCACTCTTGCTCAGGCTGGTCTTGAACTCCTAAGCTCAAGCAATCCTCCCCACTTGGCTTCCCAGAGTGCTAGGATTACAGGTATGAGCCACCACACCTGGCCTCTGGTTCGCTGTTAACCCCCCAGCACCTAAGATAGTGGTTTGTAGGTAACCTGGCAGGCCCTCAATACATACTGTGGAAGGAATGAGTGAATGAATAAAATAATAAGTAAAAACAGGTAAATTACTTAACTCTTCTGAACCTCAACCCTTGCGTGTGGAACCTGGAGTGAATCTACCCATATTATTAGGATTATATACACTCTTTCTAGATACCTAGCTTGTGCTGGTACAAAGCAGGTGGTCACATTGTCAGCCACAATTTGGTGCAGTAGCCTCCAAGGTAGAGTATGTGATCCACCGGGGTGCAGGGAAACAGTACTGCGACTTATTTCTATGCATTTTAACCAAACGTATATGAAAAATTAAACCTCACTACCTAATAGTTAATGTGCAGGCTGAGAAACACTTCATTCTTACTTGTATTAGTTTTCCATTGTTGCTATACCAAATTACCGCAAGCTTAGCACCTTAGAACAACACATTTATTATTTCATAGTCCTAAAGGTCAGAGGTCTGAAAATGAGTCAGCAGGGCTTCGTTCCTTCTGGAAGCTCTGGGGGAGAATCTGCTTCCTTGCCTTTTCCGGCTGCTAGAGACTGTCAGCATTCCTTGGCTTGTGGCCCGGCATCCCTCCAGCCTCCTTCTGATTCTGACCCTCCCTCTTTCCCTTATAAGGACCTTGTGATGACATTGGGCCCACCCAGATGACCCAGGATCTCCCCATCTCAAGGTCCATAACTTAATTGTATCTGCAAAGTCCCTTTCCTATTTGCCATGCACAGGTGCTGGGGATTAGGATGTGCCCATCTGTGGGGGTGGGGGGGGCATTATTCTGCCTCCCACACATGCTAACCACTTGCTACTGCATCGGGCACTGTGGACAGATAAAATGAATGAGGTATGGCCCCTGTTCCTGGTGCCCCCCATCTATTTGGGGACATGACATAATGGCACGGGGGCAGGGTAGGTCGAGGAACTGTAGGACACAGAGAAGAAAGGATGCATGTCCAGAGGCCAGGGAAGGCCCTGGGGCAGACAGGATGCCGGGAGCAGCCCAGGAGGATGAGCAGTGATTCTCCAGACTGACAGATGAAAGGAGAGACATAGGGTGGATTTAGCAAGCCCTGACTCAGCCCCCTGCTGAGAATCCACTGATATGGGGCAGATGAAATAGCTGTGATCTAAGAATCAGAAAATGAAGTTCTACTCTGGGCTCTTCGACCAGATCTGCTTTTTTTGGGGGGAGGGGGGAGGAGAAAAAACAATTTTTATTTTTAAATTTTATGCTTCAAATTTGTATTATGTACGTTAAGTACTATATAAACTTTAAGATATCAATATTTGACTTGGGCAATATTCATATGAATTTAGTTGGAGAACTACAACAGCTACTCTGTTTATAAACATCCAATCAACCAGATCTTGAAAAAGCCACTCTGCTTTCTCTGAGCCTCAGGATGCTCACCTGTGAAATGGGGGTCTGGACTGTCTGCATCTCAAAGAGCCTTTCCAATGTTAACTTTCCAAAGTTTAATGGACATAAAAGGCATTTTCCAAAGCAGACTGCAGCAGAGCCCAAACCAGCCTGTGATGGCCACAGAACTTAACTGAGAAACAAATGTTTTTGCTGCTTTAAGTCACTAAGATTCTGGGTCATTTGTTACTGCAGAATAAATTATCCTAAACTGAATGATACAGATTAGGCTTCAGTTCAATTCAATCCGGTTCCTACTGCACTGGCACTAGGCTAGCCATCAGTGCAAAGAGATGATGAAGACGGGATCCCTGCCAAAGGGGGCTCCCCGTGGAGAATATTGCACGTGCAAATATTCAGAACTGCATTTCCAAAATAATAAAGTTTTTCAAGAAAAAATTAAAAGATGAAATGGAGGGGAAATCTAGCAAGATTGAATAACTTCAAGCACTCAGCAAATTTGGGGAAAAACATTTGATGGAAGCTAGATTTTTAGTTTCCCCAAAATACTAAACATTTCTACCAAGGAGCTTTGATCCCAGTGCTATTATTAATATAGACGCTTGAGAAGATCATTCAAGGAAAGCTGGAGAGAAATGCTGTCCATAAAATTACCCAAACAGTAACCAATTTACTCCATCACTGCACGTAACTGGAAGCTCCATTCTCATACCGATCCTGTGGACGCAGGGCAGGGTGGAGGAGCTGGACTGTCTGTAGCTCTCTGGACTGAGTCTGTGCTGAGTCTGCGCTCAGTCTGCCCAGGCTGGCATTACTCTGTGGACTTGCTGTCTTGGTCCCTTAGTCCAGGAGGTCCCTGGGGAAGGGGCTGCCTCATACCTTCTACACATTTGTAACTACAATACAAGGCAGCCGCTAGTTCACCTGCAGACTCACACCCTTAGCACAGTGCCTTGCACACTGGGGCATTTAGAAAGATTGTTCAATGGAAAAGAACTACTCAGAATATTCCGGCGTAATCTGAAATGTGCCCTCTGTAACTTGAAATACTAGGCCTTGTTGTGCTCTCTAAGGTTACAGATTCTCCCCACGACAACCCTCGGAAAATCGCCTTTTCTCCAGGCTAAAACCCTGGGGTGCTGCGGCAGCTCCCAGGGCACTCAGCCACCCCTCTGTCTTCCCCAGAACAGACTCAGGTCTGCACACCCTTCTCATGGGGAGTCAGAAGGAGTCTCAGTGCACAGAGCTGCAGAACTGGGGCTAACGAGGTGGTCCTGAGATCTCATTTAGCAGAAAATGACACGTTCATGAATTTTTAATAGTCATAAAATTTATCGAAAACAAAGAACAAAGGTTTCCAAGGCAAAGCAGCTTGGCCTCCCGGTCTCCAGGAACCCCAGCCGACGCCAGCTGAGACTTGTGCACCCAGGTGTCCATCAGCATTCATCAACCATAACCTCTGCTTCCTATTCCCGAGACAGCCCCCAAACACAAGGAGCAAATGCAAACAGTGCAATTATTTTTTAAAAATAGAGGAGAATCACAAAGGGGAGCGAGGAAGCTCCATGTTAGGTGGAGAGTCGGCACGTGCAGAATGTGCAGTAGGTCCACGAGGAATGACTAATTGGAAGTAAAAGCACTTCATTTAACCTAATCACCAGCAAACAGCAGTGAAGGAAGCAAGGCCGACTGACACCTCGCAGCGCTGTGCAGCATATATTACGGTGCCTTCTAGCACAACGCCAGGTCCTAGCTGAAGGGGGTGTTAAAGGGAAAAAAGTCCTTAGTACCTATCAATTTTAAGAATAGCAACTTCTAAATAGGACATTTCCACGAAGTCATGAAGAGAGTTCTGTTCAGCCAGTGCTTATGGAACACCTCCTCTGAGCCAGCCTGTTAGAGGTGAGCGTTCAGGACATAAAGACAAGGTCCCTGGCTTGACAGTCTCTAATCCTAGAGGGGAGGTGGACACAGGCAAGGTCATACTACACAACCCCAGAGCAGGAGACCAGATACCACGTGATCTGCACCCACACCCTAGCTTGCCAGATTCCTGGGCACCCAGTGTGGTAGGAACACAGGACCACTCTGGGCCCTGCTCGCTCCTCTCTCTGACAGGGCAGGGAGCTCTCACCGCAGGGCTGGGACTTCTCCCAACTCAGCTCTCAGACCCTGCTCTCTGCTCCCACAGGACACACCCTGCACCCTTACCCAGCACTGGTTCCTATGACGGTGGAGCATTGCACAGTAGGGCACACAGGCCCAGGTTTGCTCCTCCTTCCAGAATATCCTGTTGTTTTCATTTCATTTTTAACTTCTCAGTTTCTTCGTTTGTAAAATAGGTATGAACTTGCCTCCTCTTCAGGGCTGCAGGTAGCAGGATGCCTGGCACCTGCCGGATGTCAATAAATGCCACTATAACAAAACTTCCTGCCCGCAGAGACTGGGCTGTTTCTCTGTACTACCCATAGTAGCGTAAGTCTAATAGGCACTCATTAAGCCTATTAAGATGACAAGCTCCTCATTTACATGCTGAGCACACATGTGCATCATCATGCATTGTGCCAGGTGTTAACTGGTTATTTCTGTGTGACCTCAGCACTACACCTGGCATGCTGCTTAGCATACAATAGGTGCTCCATTAAAGTCTTCTGAATGAATACAGGAAAGAGTAAAAGAATACAGCGTCAACTATAACATGGCATATTATATTAATATAGTATAAGAAAAAAGCACGTATCCTTTAAAGAGGGCAAAAAATTAAATACAAAGACAAAGTTTTAAGAAACATGGTAGTTTTCCTTTAAATGCAAAGGGAGTGCGGTAGATTATACTACTGTCTAAAATACTCAGTGCCCCTTCCTACAGGATTACCCACCCTCGCCTCATTGCTTTCTGGTCACTGCATAACTTGTTTGGCCAAAAGAACATGCATGGAAGTGACACGAGCCACTTCCCAGCAAGACGCTCAGGTGCTGTCCCGAGGTCTTTCCCCTCCCCACTTCCTCTGCCCAACACAGCATGTCTCAGAGAGGACAGGGCTCACTGAGTGAAAGCAGACTGCAGCAGAGCCCAAACCAGCCTGTGATGGCCACAGAACTTAACTGAGAAACAAATGTTTTTGCTGCTTTAAGTCACTAAGATTCTGGGTCATTTGTTACTGCAGAATAAATTATCCTAAACTGAATGATACAGATTAGGCTTCAGTTCAATTCAGTCTGGTTCCTACTGCACTGGCACTAGGCTAGCCATCAGTGCAAAGAGATGATGAAGACGGGATCCCTGCCAAAGGTGGCTCCCCGTGGAGAAACAAACACCTAAACAAATAACAGTACCACAGCGTGAGATGTACAGGGCGTGAGGACAAGCACTGCAGGAGTCCTTGACCACAGTGGTGTGGGGAAGCCCAAAGGAGTCCTAAAGGATGAAGATATGATTAGGTAAATTGAGTGTGGGCGGTGCCCTCCAGAAAGTTGGAAGAGGATTGGCTACTCATGACCTCGAACCCCTACAACACTATAGGCTGTACTGTTCCAGCAATTTTTCTTTGTTTTTTCCTTCTGCTATGGAACAACAACCAAAAACGGTACAATGAAAGAAGTGAAAGAGCATGTATTATTTCTGGCTTTCAGAAGCGCACAACAGTACTCCTGTATGCTCTTTTATCATGTCCAGCTGAGAAACCTGTAGCCTTTGTTCTGTGGCCCAGCAATCTCCCCTCTGCTCAGCTGCCTGCCCAGTATCTTACTGCATATCCCCTGGTGCCTGCAAGCCCTGGAAACAGCTCCCACTACCAAGACTCTTACGTTCTTTCCCAGGATGGAAAGCCCAGTCTGTCTCCTATAGTCCTGGGGTCTTGGGGCTCTCCAAGACGACCCTGAGATCAGGTGGGAGAACAAAGCCAGAGGGGACAGTAGGACTCAGCAGGCCTTTGGGCCAGACCAGCCTGGGCTCGAATCATGTCGCTAGCAGACAAGTGACACGTACATTCAGAGTCACCCATCCCCAAGGTAGATGCTGTCTACTCATTGCAATCCTCATCTGAAAGGGCCTTTACCCTTTCTCCTCTCCAGAATGACATATTATAATACTAATACAGAACAGTACTCTAAGTTCTCCAAGGAAAGAGAAGCAACTACTATTTACAGATCAGTTACTACATACCAGACAGGTACTGTGCCAGGGACATAAGTGCTATTCACTCAATTAATCCCCACACCAGCCTAGCAAGGGTGGTATTGTCATCACCCACATTTCAGAGAGATTAAGTAACTTACCCAAGACCATGCACAGAGCAAACGTAAGAAGAGAGGAATCTGACCCAGTCTCTGATGCCCTGACAGCCATGACCTTTCCACTGTTTAAGTGGAGAGAATTATCAGCCATTAATACAACAGGACTTCAGACACACCCACGAGCCAGAACAGCAAGAGTCCACAGATAGTAACATTCATCATTTCATGTGTGTGTGCAGGCAGAAAACATAGGCATGTATCTCCAAACACACAGCACATAAACTGTGCATGTCTAATGCAGTCACTCCAAATTGAAAGATTGGCAAAGGCAGAAGACAAGATGGCCCGGAAGGGGCAAATGTCTGTTCTCACGCTTTAAGATTCAGCATCTCTGCTTCAGGAATGAGACAGAATGCAGCACATCAGATGCCTCCCACCCAGAATGCCAGCCGGGCCTCACCCCTGGATGGCCCTACTTGCTGTGCTTATCTGCAGTGCAGCCTGTCCCTCCCATCGAACCCTGAGGTCCCAAAGCCACCGTCCTTTCACTATCTGTATCTCCGGAGCCCAGCACACAGCTTGGCATCTAGTAATGACTTGATTCATAGTTGGGGTGCGTGAGCAAGCAAAGTGTGATGGAGATCACCATAGTAGGCTTCAGTTCAAATCCTGGCTTGGACACAGACCAGCAATGCCACCTGGGGCATGTGGCTTGACCTCACCAAGCCTCAGTTTCCTCAGGTGGCAAGCAAGGATATGATAAGAACCACAGAGGCGATATGACAGATCTGAAAACCTTCTGCTAACACTGAAGGTCTATACAACACGAACTCCTATAGCACAAAGGTGTCAGCAAATGGTCAGTGCAGAGAGCCTTGGAGTACCCCTTCTCCTCCAGTGCCAACAGGCATTAAGGTTCAAGCTCTAGAAGCCAAAAAAAAGCTCTCATCTGACATGGCTGGTTTTACTGTGTCTATCGTGGGCAGATTCCAGCGGCCAATAGGTCTTTTAAGTTAATGTAACTTCACAAAGACTTTCTAAACAAACACGAATTAAATGACTCCATTATACCAGCCTCATTCCCACAAACAGTTCTAATAGGCAGGTACCTTGCTCTACGACACTGCCTTGTCACCCAAGTTCCTAGCCAGTTGTCAACACTGAAATATTTCTCTCACTATGTGAAAAATATTGTAAAAGCCACAGTCCAAGGAAAGGCTCAGTGATTTTTCTGAGCCATAAACAGCCTGCTCATAAACCGTGGCATGCCTTCTGCAAGACCCGCACCCCAGAGAGGAAAGTCCTCAGACTGACGTCAGCCCTGCCAATCCATGCAGGCCCACCCCAGGGGCCAGCCTGTCCAGGTTCAGGCCACCCCCACAGCACAGACTCGATAAGCATCCTGATCCTTCTCTTCCTACTCTTTCTCCAACCCACAGTAGGTTGGGGCCCCATTTCTGGGCTGAAAAGCACTGTGGAAGGTTGAAGGGGGTCTCCTAAGCTGAGGAAACAGAGGTACCAGCTATGTCCAAACAGAAAGAGTAGAGCATCAGGAGCCCACAGACAGGAGTCCAGGTCCCCCCCTCTGCCACAAGAAGCGGGTTGCAGCCTCTTCTTGAACTGCAGGGCTACTGATCCCCAGTGCTGCTCACGACCCCACTGGCACATCAAGTGAGACGATAGGTGGAAGTTGGGAATCACGGAACCTGGGACACGAGGCATTGGGAGACTCAGAAACGGACAGGAGGGAGGGGAGGGTGGAGGGAGAGAGAGGGAAAGGAGGAAGGGAGACTGGGTGGGGAGGACCCTGGTCCCAGGAGCCTGAGGTCCCTCTGGCTCTCCAGAGAAAGGCCCCATTCCCAGGAAATAGAGGAGCTCGGCCTCCCTCTGCCTTCCCCACAGTCTAACTCACAGGAGGAAAGGGAATAAAAAGGTTCATATTTTCTGGGTGCCTTGCAGGTTATAGTCAGCTCTGCTTCTGTTTTCTCATAGGACCTAACAGAGGGCCCAGCTTGCTGGACTGGACCTAAGTGACGCCCACCCAGTGCTCCCTGTCCAGGGCCATGGTGCAGCCTTTCTGGTGTCACAGGGAGACAGGTGTAACTTGAAGGGACAGGAGCCAGGTGGTTGGACAACCTCTGCCCTCCGTGGCATCTATCTCTCCCCAGCTCCAACTGCTGCCTTCCCCGAGTAAGTGAATGGCAACACCACCCACACAGATGCCCAAATCAGAGCCATCCTTTCTTTCTCCACTCCCCACACCCACAAATACTGCCAATTCTTCCTCCCTCCCGAGGATCTCTGCAATCAGCCTCTTCTCTCTGCACCAAACAGCACCCCAGTCCCAGCCACTGTGACCTACACTTAGACCAGCTCCCACTGGTCCTCACCCCTTTCCAGGCTCTTCCTGAAAGGCCAACCTCATCCCCTCATCCTTCTACTCTCTCATGACCACCCCTTCCCCTCACAGAAGACCCAGCTTCGACCTTGGCTCCTGGGCCCTCTGCCTTTGCAGTCTCCCCCTGGACTCTACTCTCTGCCCTCTCACCCCAGCTCTGTATAGCCTCCAGCCTGCAGAACCCAGTGTGACCCCCTCCCTGACCTCCTGGCCTGGCATAGGCTGTCCTCTTTGCCTAAGCAACCCCCCACCCAAACTCCTTCTGTCAGCCCAGTTCTTCTGGCCTGTATATCACCCGTGAAGGCCATGTCCACAGAGAAGCTGCCCCTAAGGACCCACCCAGGCTGGCTGGGGGATGAGTCCTGCTTGGCAGCCCCTGCCTGGGCAAGTATCCCACCTGCCTGGGGGCCTGGGGCACTGAACAAAGAACCGCGCCTTGTTCTCAGCTGCTTCACCAGTACCAAGCATGCCTGGCAGGATGACATGCATTCGATAAATGTGGAATAAATGGTATGAATGAATGCCAAGGCACCAGCTACATATTTTTAGTTTTTATTATACAAGGATGTACCCTAGTGCCAACATTCCCTATTGCCACCCCATCCTCATGCCCTCGTGCCACCAAAGCTCTGGGGAGAAGTTAACGAAATGCATTTCAGAGGACAATTACTTTTATCTCTCTCAGCTTATAAAACACCCACGGCACAACACTGAGGTGGGTGTGAGCCCAAGACTCAATCATGAGGAGGTGGCTCTATACAGAACAACACCTCATACTTGTTTTTACCAAAGTTTTCCCATAGGAAGAGATTTGAATTAAGATGATGAAAAGACATTTTGGGAGGATCTACCCAGGAATCTGGGCGCACACAATCCTCCTGTCCACTAACAGGTGTGCCTCTCTGAGAAACTCTACTCCCTCTGGGCAGGCCACTTAGAAAAAAGCCTTTTCCCCTCCAAGCCAGCACACAGCCCCAACAGGCTCCCAAGTAGAATGCAGGCGAGGTTGCAGACTCCTCTGCCACAACCTATGCCCCACATGCCGTAGTCCTGGTCATGACTCAACCCAAAGCAACACAGCTCTCTAATGTCATGGTCAAAACATTTTCTATCTGTCCCTCAGCCAAACTGTAGCATTTGAGGCTGGAACCCTGGGATAACAGAGAATGACAACTTCAGACCGCAAAGAATTTCTTCAGAACAACATGGAGGATGCAAAAGAAAAGGAAAGTTGTTTTTTTTTCCCCCAGTGCCAAGATGCTCACAGGTGAGGCAGAGGGAAAAAAGATCCAAGTTCAAACTCTCCGTGCCTGACATTTGGCCCAGGCCCTGGCCAGGACCTCCCCTTGTCTGGGTGGTCAGCATGAAGGCACAGCAGCCCTGCTTCCTCTAACGAAGTGCCTCTGAAGGAAGACAACCAGGTTCTCCTTTCCATCCCCAGCTTACCCAATGGAGTAAGGAGAGGAGGAAGAAATGGTTTCAACAACCAGAGTGCAGGTGGAATAAAAGAGCCACTTTTTTTTTACGGTGCATGTTTCTACAACAAGGAAAATAAGCTTCAGTATTGCCTCCCTGCATGAGCTGATATTGAACAGGCATGTGCAGAGATGGACCCAATGTAGATTGGCCTTTGAGGCATCCATCCAGGAGGACAGTTCTAAGATGAGGAGTCAGTGCACACAGCCATATGTCCCCAGCAGAGCAGTCAACCTGGGGGCACGGTGGCCATATGCTGGCATTCCCCGGACAGTCTTGGTTTAGGCCTATTGTCCCTGCAAAATTACTTCTGTTATCATTGCCTCCGTGTCATTCTCAAAAATGCCCAAGAACAGATGAAAATCCTATGGTCACACTGCCCACCAGCCTCTGCCTGCTCTTGGAGTGACCATGAGGTCAGCAAGTCAACCTACCTACCCAGGCCCAACCCAGACAAGTGACCAAGCCAAAAAAGTTGAAATGTTATACTGAGAAGAAAGGACATGAATGTAAATAAAAATCACTGAGAAATGTCTGTGAAATTAGAAAATTGCCAAAATGGACAAAAGTGGTTTCCTGTCTGTAGAGTCACTGACACTGAAGGCACGGATGAAACCACACTTGTTCCTCAGCAGCACCGGGCGCCAAGTCAAAGAAGGTGCTGAGAAAGGTATTCTTTCCCTAACCACCCTGTGTCCACCTGAGAGGCTGGCAGGTGTTGTGGTAGGCGATGGGCGAGGGCCAGGCCCCGATACTGCTCCAGCAGCCTTCCTGACAGACCCACTCCTGAACCTCAACATGTACAAGCACACCTGGCCCCCCAGGGCACTGCCGCCCTCCCCGAGTCCCCACTAGCCTCCCCCATGCACCCTGTGGGCCCCCAGAGAGGAAGAAATGAACTGTAAGGATAAACAGCGCGTGAGCAACAGCTGAGCAACACAGAAGCGGGTGGGAATGGGAGAACGGCCTTATCCTCCCGCACAGGAACTGGGGCCACACTCGATTACCCAGGGCTTGGTGAGGAAGGGAGCTGGAGATTACTCAGGCTTATGTTTCTCCCCAAGGCCTCCTTGGCTGAGAGATGGATGGGAAGTCTGAGAAAACAAGAGGCTCAACTCACAGCTCGCCCCAGCTCGACTCCTGCATCAATATTTAAGATGGAACAAGTTACAGGCAAAACATAACATAAAATGGAAACTTTGTCTCGGGGTCTTAGAATCTGAAGAGCTTGGATATACAGTCTCCCAGGAAGGGCAGGAATTCCCAAGATGTTGTCTCTGCCACCTGACAGGTTCTTCTTGCACCATCCAGTGATGGGAAAACTCAACATCCGCCCACCCCAGCTGCAGCACCAGTAGAGAAGACTCCACCATTTATTACACCAAGTGTCCACCGTGGATATATCCATATCACTCTGCGGAAACCTCACGGCAACCCAGAGAAGTAGATAATAGAGTCCATTCTGCAGATGTGGAAACTAAAGCTCAGAGAGGTTATAAGTTACTGAACTCAGGTTGTTTTGAGTTCAAGGTTCCTTCCATGACACCCAGCCAGTGAGGGCCCCTGGCCGCCCGAAGCATCACCACAGAAGGGAGTAAAACATGCCCCACGCCACCCACTGCACTGACTGCTCCCAGGTGCTTGTCATGTGTGCTCTCTCACTATGAACAACACTCTCTCTTGTAGATGTGGAAATGCGGCTTAATAAAGACCACCGTGTGCAGAGGCAGGCGGGGACCCTGGTTTACATGCTCTTCTGGGGCAACTCTGGGGTGGGTCCCAAGAATCTGCATTTCTAGCAAGTTCTCAGGTGACAGTGCTGCTGCTGGTCTAGGGTCCACACTTTGAGAACCACAGCTCTAATGGGAGGGTTTCAAGCAAGCAGAGAAGTGGTCATTTATGCTGCAGGTCAACATGGAGAAACCCCATATGACCAAGACCAAGGCCAAGGCATCCTCTTCAAAAACTTTCCGCAAATCCCTCATTAAAAAATACAATAAAGCTCAATCTCCCTCAGCCTGGCATCTCCCCGCACACTCCCACATCAGCACCGGCAGTGGCACCCAGTCCACAGACGCACCCACCATCCCAAGACAGCCTCTCCCTCCCCGTCTTTACCTGTGCTCAGGCTCTGCTAACTACCCCCACCCTGCCACTCTGTCAGCCCATCTTTCGAGGGCCACATCAGCTGCTCTCTGTTCTAATAATCCCTTCAGAAAATAACCTTCACATTTATGGTCAGCTGACTCTAGACAAAGGCACTAAAGAAATTCAGTGGAGAAAGGACAGTGTCTTTAACACGAAGTCCTGGAACAACTGGATATCCACATCCAACAATAAACTTAGCTTTTACCTCACATCATACACAACAAATATTTAGCTCAAGATGAATTACAGACCTAAATGTCAGATGTAAACTATAAAGAAAACATAGGGGAAAATATTTGAGACTTTAGATTATGTAAAGTTTTCTTAGATATGACATCAAAAGCACAATCTATTTTAAAAATTGATAAATTGAACTTTATCAACATTTAAAACTTCTGCTCACTGTTAAGAAAAAGACAAATCACAGACTAGGAAAAAATATTTCCAAATCATATATCTGACAAAGGGCTTGCAACCCCAATATATGAAGAACTCTTATGACTCAATAATAAGGAGATTACCAAACCAGTTTTAAAAAGTAGGCAAAAGCCAAGCATGGAGCCTCACGCGTGTGGTCCCAGCTACACAGGGGGGATCGCTTGAGGCCGGGAGTTCAAGGCTGCAGTGAGCTATTATTGTGCCGCTGCACTGCAGCCTGGGTGACAGAGTGAGATCCTGCCTCTAAAAAACAAAAAAGTGGGCATAAGACTCAGACACTTCACCAAAGGAGTCATCTATGAGTGGCTTATAGCTCCTGAAAAGATGTTCATCATTAGCCACGAGGGAAACGCAAATGAAAACCATAGTGAGATACCACTGTGCATCTCATAGAAGGCCGAAGTCTGAAACTTACACAAAGTAACCTGTTCAGAGTCTGGCCATGAGGACTCAGCTGCCACCTGGGCCCCCTTTGTCTTCTGCAGTCACCAGAGCCAGTGACGCGCAGGCACCTGGAGGTGAGGACAAGGTCCGCTCCTCTCTGCATCTCTGTCCCTGAGAAGAACAGCATAGGGCAGGCTGGGCTGGGAAGGAGACACAGGGTCCCTGAACAAACTGCTCTGGGTGTGCATTTGAGCTCCTCTGAACTAAACTAGCTGTGTGAGGAGCCACTCTGTACCTCCCTAGCTGCACGGAGGTGTCCGTCAGATGGGATGGTAACCCTTGCCCTATAAAAACACAAAAAATTACCAGTTTAAGTCATTATTAGAGGAAGCAGCATAACCTGTGACAAATATACATAGACGCTGCTCAAGCTAACCTGTGCCACAAAGTCCCAGACATCCTGAACTCCACTTGCCCCTGCTCTCCCCCAACGCCTGAAAACAAGGTGCAGCGGACAGTGTGAATGCTGTCGCTCCCTTGGTGGCCACAGCCTGTCCCGCCCTGGCCTTCCCAGAGCTACTTGCCCACAGCTCCAGGGCTGTGTCAGCCACCAGAAGTCCCTGGGAGGTTTCCAAATCCTGTGGGCCTCTGGAAGCCCTGACCAGTGCCAGCGCTGCCCCAGTTTCTCTCCTTGGGCAACTGAGGAGCCTTAATTATCTGATGAGCATGATGACTTAGGGCTCAGAACACATGGCATATGGCTTCACGTCTTCTTCCAATCATTTCCAAACCTCAGATGGTAAGTGTTTGTGTATTTTCTTTTGAGCCATGAAGGGGAAGAGTGAGGGTTTCTTATGTCCACTGACACGCTGGGATGGAAATACCTGCATGTGCTAGGCACTGGTACAATGGCGCCACGCTAGGTAGGGTAGGTAAGGTAACAAGATCGAGTGAAATGGCTCTGTCAAAAAATTGATAAACATCAGTGCCTACAGATGGAGAGTCACAGCAGGATCTATGGAGAAGCTTTGAAAAAAAATCACTGAATAGGATCAAGCGTCTAGCTCCTACAATTAACTTAAAGAGGAATTAAGAAAAAGAAAGAGTCAGAGAAACAAGTTAAACACCACTACAGTCATGCAACTGGCAAAATTCCCACCTGTACAACAGAGTTTATTCAATGGAAAATCTGTAAGAGGAAAAAAAGGTAAACAGGAAACCTACAGATTAAAAATGGATTTCACACGTCGATTTCTTAAATTCTGATTCACACAAATGTTAAAAAATATGACACTGAGATCACTGGAAATGTAAACATTGACTGGATATTTGTTGATAACTAGGAATTGTTAATTTTAAAGCATAGTATTGTAATTTTTTTTAAAGAGTTCCTGCATTAGGCAAGGCCTAATGTCTCATGCCTATAATCCCAGCACTTTGGGAGGCTGAGACAAAAGGATTGTTCAAGGCCAGGAGTTTAAGACCAGCCTGGGCAACACAGCAAGACTCCATCTCTAAAACTCATTTTTAAAATATTAGCCAGGTGTAGTCGTGCATGCCTGTAGTCCCAGCTACTCAAGGGGCTGAGGTGAGAGGATCGCTCAAGCCCAGGAATTCAAGGTGACAATGAGCTATGATGGCCATGAATTGCTACTTGTAGAAGGTGGGTGACAGGCACAGGAGGGGTCATTATACCATTATGGCACTTTGTGTATATACTTGAAATCTCCATAATAAACTTATTAAAAATACATAGTGATGGCTCATGAATATATGCCATGCTACCATCTGCAATGTCCTTTCCCTCTGGCACCTTCACAGAAGTTGCCCAGTCCCGAGATGGGCATGGCTGGGATTCTTACTCCCATTGGACAGATGAGAAGCTAAATGTCAGAGAAGTAGAAGGACGGCCACAGTTCTGACCAAGAACCAGCAGCGCTGAGATTATGACGCACATCTCTGTTCAGTCCAGGGTACTCACTTTCTCCCACAAGATAAAATGAGCCCCTTTCCTAAGAGATGGGCGAGACATTTGGCAGCCCAGACAGGTGGATGGGCTTCACCCAGGAGATTTGACTGTGGGGCTGAGTGGCCAGTCCAGCCCCCAGGAAGAACTCAGGAATTCTAGTTCCCAGACCAATTGGAGCACCATGATTGAGGGAAGACTGGGCCTAAGGGTTTAAGTGACAAGCCCTGACCAGAACATAAGTGCCGAAGATAATGTGAGACTTTTGTCAGTACTTATTATCTCTTCCAGGTGAACGGAAGGTTAACTACCACCCTGCCCCCCTTAAAAGCTCCCTGCCCAAGTGAGGCTTGCCTTAAGAACTAGGTGAGGAGTGGGGCTGAGAGCCTGTGAGTGGGGGCTCTGGTGGACACACCTCCCCAAGGAGGAAGGGTACACAATAAATGGCCAGATGCTGCAGGAGAGCAGTTGACTCACCAACCAAACATGTCCTGAGCACCAAAGTGCCCTGGACAGAGGACCAAGGTGGTGGGAAGATACAGAGATGCACAAGACACAAATGCTGCCTTTAAAGAGCTTGCTGTTTGCCTTTGTGGCTCCTGCACTTTGCTGCTGCAAGTTAGTCACCAGGCGAGATTTAAATATCCTGATGCCCAGGTTGCATCCAACCAATCAAATCAGAATGTTGGCAGGGTTGGGGGTAAGGACAGGCATCACTCTTCTGTAAAGATCCCCTGATAATTACAATATGCAGCAAAGTTTGGGGACCTGTAGTCTGGCAAGAGAGAATTCGAGGTAGAAAACAACCAACCCCAACCAAGAGACTCATGGCATTCAGAACAGCAAGACATTCCTTCTCGCAGGAAGACCAGGGAGGACACAAGGCAGAGCTGGCTTGAAGCGGGGCACCAAGGAAAAGAAGAAATGTGGCTGAAGTGCAAAGGTACATGGTGCTGATTGTGTGCAGTCTGGGATGTGGGGTGAGCCTCCACAGACCATGTTTTTGCTCTGCCTACAGCTCCCTGCCAGGCTCTGCCCATGGGGTGCTAGCAGGAGGCCTTAAGACTACAGGAGGGGGAAGGGACCTGCACTCGCCCTGAGGGTTTTCTGCCCAGTCTGTGATCACAGCAACACTGCACCTCACCTCCAAGACCCCGGGTGCCCCTTCCTCAGAGGGCCTCCATGGCCCCCAGACTTCTAACTTTGATGATTCCAAGCCCTTGCTTGGATCCCTAGCCGTAAGGCCGTGCTTCTCTCTGCAGCTGGAACAAGATGCCTCAGTGCCATCTTCTACCTATTGAGCAACCCAGGGGCCGACTTTATGACTCATGCACAACCCCATGTCAAATCCGCTCTGTTAATACCTGGCATGGTTTCTCTCTCCTGGCAGATGACGAGAGCACTTTCTCAGTCTCACTCTAGACGCCACTGAGAAAGTGGGCAAATGAGGCCCCAAATCACCACGAATTACTTGAGCAAAAATCTAGTCCAGTCATTTCTACAAAAGGGAAACAGAAGCCCTTGAAAACATGCCCTTCGCACAGGCCATCATGTGCTCCAGCTATGGGACCCCGATGGGGGAAGGTTTTGAAAGTGTAATAAAGGGGCACCCAAAAGATGACAGCATCATCACCAACTGCTGAGCACCTGCTATGCCTCAGTATGGTGCTGGGTACTTCACATGGATTAACATTACTGCTTACAACAACAGGTAGGACGTGGATTATTATCCCTATTTTGAAGAAAACCAGTTATAAGCTCCACAAGGCCAGGTGACTTGCCCAAGACAGATAAGCCAGCTTGTGGCAGAGCCAGACTGCAAAAGGGCTCTGCGTGGCTCCAGGCTATGCTCGTTTAGCCTTTGTCCAGCAGAGTAACCAGCTGAACACGGATCTGCAGACAAGGAGGCGCACGTGTGAGGATGAGCCACGTGCGGCACACTTCCCATGTGCTAAGGAAAGGCTCCGGGCATGTCCCCGCTGGAGAGGCCACTCGAGAACAACAGAGGAAAAAACCCAGAAGGAAAACCTCATGTCTAAGACTTCTGAGGAACAAAAAGCTGCACAGTGTATGGAGATCCAATCAAATAATCGTATTTTTCTTTTCTCACAAAAAAGAATTTCTCCTGTCATCTGAGTCAGCAAACCACTGCATCTTCCAAAGTATTGAATTTCTCTAATCAAATTGCTTCTCTAGGCTGAACTCTAACATTTCTTCCTTCTGCCTATTAATCATTCGGAGGCTCCTATTGATTCAAGAGCCATCTGGGTTTCTATTAGAAAAACTTTAAAACTGCTAATTAGCAGGGAGGCAGTGTGGGGTGGCAGAGACCCTGGACAGAGAATCAGGAGCCCTGGCTTCTAACAGCCGTCTGCCAAGGGCTTACTAGATGAACTTGAGCCCCCGTTTCCCCTACAATCAGTTGAAGGGTCAAGAGCACATCAAAATGATGTCTCCTTGTTTCTAGAAGCTAAGTTTGTAGGGTTTTTGATGTTGTTGTTATTAAGCTAAGTTTCTGAAGGACTCTCCCATTTCCTCTTAGATGAAAAACAAGGTACATAGAAAATAAAAAAAAAAATGATCTGCATTTCAGAAGAATCGCAGAAGGGAACACAAAGGGGTTGAGAAATGCTAAAATAATATAAATAAGGTTAAATAACAACTAGCAATAAAACTGGGCTCCACACAGTTAAGTATCACATTGATGATTCATAAGGCACTTTGGAATGTTTCAAGGATTAAATCAAAAACAAAAAGAGACAGTTGAGAGAGAGAGAGCTAGATATTTGAGTTCGAGGCTGCGCTAGGCTTGGATAAACAGTGATGTGAGACAACAGCATAAACCCCAGGAGATGAGACTGCACGGAAATCCTCAAGGAGAATTTCAGCATACCCCAAGTTGTAGATTGCTCGGGGAGCTCTTCCCTGTCCCTCTTGCACCAAAGCCACTCTCTGATCCACAGGGGTGCACTGTCAAGACATGACAGAGCTGATCCCCTCAGACCGTCCCAGCAATAAATCTCGCCAACTATGACGGTGTTTGGATGCATTCTCTGAACACAGTGCCTCTGCAGCAAGGGAGGATGGAATAAAATTGGGTATCTTGAAGCATGTAATGAGATAACATCTATTACCATAAATTATAAAAAGATTTATGCATAAATGAGGGTTGTCACAAAATTTAATTTTAATGGTTTGATAATTAAACAAAAAAACACAATAATTATCATATCTTAATTTTCCAGTAAATTTGCTGTTGTTGACACTGTATCTTCTTAAGAAAGTTCATGCTGTTTCATTCAGAAAAGCCTTCTACTGTTTCCAGTCATCCCCTGAAACTGGATGAGGAGGAATGTCCAGTTCTGTGTGACACAGCTTCAAGACTTACGGGTAACTCCCGCGGAGAGGCCTGTGGTGGCGAAAGGCGGCTGGCGCTCAGCAGCCAGGTTCCAGTTCCAGCTGACTGCATGCCCCTCGGCAAGCCTCGGCTTCTCTGACTCAGAGGGGAAAATGGGTGCCATGCCTGTTGAACCACTGTGAGGATTACAGAAGCCAGGCATGTGAAAGTGGTCTTGCAGGCACCACTCCTGGGATAGAAATGAAAGTTAATACTGGCCTCCAGCTGCGTGACTGGGGACAGCGTTTTGAGTGTCATGACTGAAGGTGCGGAGCCCAGCAAATATAATCACTACATGCCAAGCTTCACAAAGCATGTTGGGCAAGGGGAAAGTTAACTAATGGTCCTTAATTACAGAACCAAGGCATCAAGCATGTCACAGAAACTCACAAGCTGAGAGATGAGTCACTAATTTGCAAAGGACCTTTTAGAGAAGAGATTAGGAAGGTAGAAAAGCACTTCCTACACGCATTTGCTTAAATGTTCTATTAATATTTTAAATTATAAGACTAAGAAGATATCTCTAAGAAATAATGGTGACAGGAGTGGTCTTTCTAATTTTGAAAAATGTGACTATTCAGAGTCTGTGAACAACCAACTCTTCCATGCTACCACTGCACACCCCCACCCCCACGCCCCTCTCTCAGCTCACTGCTCCTTCTGCCTGCATGGCTCTGCCCTTCCACTCTGGCCCTGGCTAACTCCTACTTGTCTGTCATGTTCTGCTGTGGACTGAATATTTGTTTCCCCCAAAATCTATATGTTGGAATCCTAACCCCCAAGGTGATGGTATTAGGAGATGGGCCCTTTGGGAGATGATTAGCACATGAGGAGAGAGCCCTCATGATTGGGATCAGTCCTTATGAAGTTAGCTCAAGAAGAAACCCTTGCCTCTTCTCCAACATGAGGACGCAGCAAGAGGGCTATGTCTGTGAACCAGGAAGTGGGGCCCTGCCAGATACAGAATCTGCCAGCACTTTGATCTTGGACTTCCAGCCTCCAGAACTGTGAGAAATACATTTCTGTTGTTTATAAGCCACCCAAGTCTACGGTGTTTGTTATAGCAGCCCAAGCAAACTCAGACATGTTCCATATTAACATCACTTCTTCCAGGAAGCCTTCCCAGCCACCCTCTTCTACCCCGCCGGGCCGGGGTTGGGTACCCTCCTACGTGCTTCCAACTCTCCTCGCACTGTGTCACTATTGCTGTGTGTGTGCTTTTCCTCCACACCAAAATATCAGTGCTGTGAAAGCACAAGCAGTACCACACTTACTCACCATCCTCACTCCCAGCAAAGCCTGACTCCTGGTAGACCCTCAGGAAATATTTATTGAATGAACAAATGAACACCCTGGAAACCAAAGATCCAGTTTGCTTCTCTGCCCCACCCTTTCTTCTGCTGGCTAGAGTTGGTCTTCACGATGCTCAATGCAACTTACCAAAGGTCACACGGAGCAGAAAGAGGGGAAATAAACAGAATTGGTCCCCGCCTACCCTGTTCCAGCCTCTCCTGCACCACTCCAGGCTTAGCTCACAAGTTACCTCCCCTTGGCACAGGGTGCAGCCAGGCACAGCCTTGGCATGGGACAGATGTAGTTCCCTCTAAGTGACTTTGATTGACTTACTCAGTTTGCTTATCTATTAATATAAAATGAGGACAAAATCTCCCACATGAGGATATTATGAGGATTAACTGTGATTTTACATGGGAAATGCTAAGTCAATATTATTTCCATCCTTTCTTCCCCTAGGAGCATGTTGCTCCTCCTCCATGCTACTAGGGATACATTTCTACCCAAACTCTTGTACTGGGTAAAATGAGATCACCTCTTTCTACCAGGAGGAGGGGAAGAGGCAAGCAACACAAAAATCTAATTGGGGCAGTTGGTCTCTCTCTTAGATTGCAGACCAGCCTTGAATGCAGGGTGCAAACAGCAGCATCAAAGCCACGGTAATCCCAGGAACATGGCTTTTCCTTTAAGACTAGGCTGTGCTATCTTCAAAAGAAAGCATTGTGCACCTGCCTACTTCCTAGAGAGCAGTAGGAGCATCACCTGCTGCACTTGTTGGAGAGATGAAGACGGAGTCTGAGCAACACTAGCCCCCACCTATGGGCAGAGTCCGCCCTCTCCCCACTTCAGAGTAGCAAAGCCCAGGCAGAGGGAAGCTTGCTTTGGCATCTAGCAAAGCTTGAGGGGTGGCAGGGAAGAGTCCTCATAGGAGAAGGGGAGAGCCAGGTGAGGCGTGAAGCTCAGGACTATGGGAAGGAAGGGGCACTGAGGAGACAAAGCCTGGAAGTATCAGGACCACATCCAAGGCCAACATCTGTAAGGTGCTTCCTGCTGCTGCCAAGTGAGGTACAACCACCTCCCCTTTCTCCACCTGAACTTCTCCATGAGAACAAAAGAACTATGAACCCCGCCATGAAGGCAGAGCATGCATCTGACCCACGGGAGGCTGGCAAGGTGACACAGGTTTAGGAAAGGGAAAGAAAGTGATTCCCTGTATTCTGAGCCTCAGGGCTCAAACCTCCCAAACAGGGACTCACAGCAGAGTCGCCATGGGTTAGCAGGCGTCCTCAGCACTGGAGATGCTGGGAGGAATACCCATGATGATGTCCCAGACAAATGAAATGTCTCAACTTCCAGTTTGCCTACTGCTCCCACCGCCCCCAGGACAGCAAAACGCCCTGGTCAGGCAGAAGAGGTGGGGCTGCCCCAGCAGGGGCAGACACTTGTCACACTGTGTGGTGCTCCCCAGCTAGGAGAGGTCCTTATGTATTCATCTCAGCACTCCTGGAGCCTGATGCAGGGCTTACCACATAGCAAGTTCTTGAAGTATCAATATTTATTGAATGAATATTTTATGAATGGATAAAAGAATATGTGAGCTAGGAACATTCAGACATGAGAATTTAAATGAAAAGCTTAATAACGAAGAAGGCTGTCGCACAAGACTAAATTGCAATTATTTGCAACTGGGATTGTTAATATCATTCAGCCTTCGGTTGCCAAGAATGATTCAAGCTTACTAATCCTGACAAATTTAGCGATTTATAATTTTTATAAAGTGCTTTATATTAGTGCCATAAGAAGACAAGACTTATGTTCTTTGGGATCTTAGGCTACATCAAAACACCTAGACATGACAGACTAGACAGAAAGCAGATAGTTCCCTACACAATTATGGAGAACATCCCTGGATCCCACAGCTGCCAGCAGCTTAGACCCCAAAGGATGCATCAGGACCTTCTGAAAGCACCTGTCTTTATCCTTAGGGGCCTGAGCACCACATTCAGCCACAGACCTCACGCTCACACATGGAAGAGCACGTGAACCCCACGCATATATCCACACCCATGTGGGAAATTCTGTCCAGGTTACAAGAGAAAGGTGATTTTGGGAAGGAGGGTTTTCTGGCTCCTCTCTAAGTAAGGCCATAAATGCCCCCCAAGCCATTGAATCTCTGGCTTCCAACTACAGGGCTACAGGGCCTGACTTGACATTCATGTGTGTCATTAACAATCATCACATTAAATATGAATACCCTGGAAACCACCGCATACTGAGTGCATTAGCATGGAAATGAATAAGTGGCATATTTACACAATGAAATATTAATAGCAGTCGAAACGAAAGAACCAGATTTATATTTAGCTCCAAAGGATAACGCTGATTTTAAAAGTTTTAAAAGGACATATATGATATGGAACCACTTATGTCATTAAAAAAAAAACCTCTCAAAATAATGTTTGGTCGTGGATATATGTATACACAATAAAAGTAGTGAAACATGTATATGAATGGACACCATCACCTCCAAGGCAGAAATTACCCTGCAGAGGAAAGAAAGAGAAACGAAGATGGATGAGGTGGGTAGGAGAGTAGGGTTTAGCTACTTTTTTCTTTTGCTTATTTTTCCCAACATTTTCTTATGAAAAATTTAAAATATAAAGTTGAAAACATTTTACAGCGAACACCCTGCATGCCCACTGTGAGATGCTGCTGCTGACATTGTACTCTACTTGCTTCATCACCGAATCTGTCCATCTGCCCATCCCTCTGCCCACCCATTAATCCATCTGATATTTTACACATTTCAAAGACTACTGCAGATATCACACACAGACCCCAAATCCTTCAGTTATTGACTAGAGTTCCACATTGGTTTACAGTTTTTGAAACACAGAAATCTCAAATGAACATTTGCTGATTTTTACCAAATGTACACACTTGTATAGCCCAAACCCCTGCTGAGTTAGACACCATGACCAGCACCCAGAAAATCACCTATGCTCTTTCCCGCTCAGAGCCCTCTCCCGAGCCCTCCAGAGGAAACCCATGTTTTGACCTTTTTCCGTCGTAGACTGGTTTTGCTTGTTCTAGGATTTCATATAAATGGAATCACATAGTCTGTGCTCTTTCAGGTAAGGTTCCTTTCACCCAGCACAACGTTCCTGAGATTCGCTCATGTTGCTTTGTGTATGAGTAATTCGCTCATTTTTGCTGCATTTGTAAGAAAATACCACCACTTGTTTATCTATTCTCCTGTAATGGGCACATGGGCTCTTGCTATTTTTTGGCTAGGAACATTCTTATATAGGTCTTTTTGTGACCATATGTTTTATATTTTTCTTGAATAAATAACTACGGTTGGCCAGGCATCGTGGCTCACTCCTATAATCCCAGCACTTTGGGAGGCCAAGGTGAGAGAATCATTCGAGGTCAGGAGTTCAAGACCAGCCTGGGCAACATAGCAAGATCCTATCCCTACAAAAAAAAATAAATTTTAATTAGCTGGGTGTGGTGGTACACACCTGTAGTCCCAGCTACTCAGGAGGCTGAAGCAGGAGGATTGCTTGAGGCCAGGAGTTTGAGGCTGCAGTGAGTTATGATCTGGCCACTGTGCTCCAGCCTGAGCAACAGAGTGAGACCCAGTCTCTAAAAAAATAAATAAATAAGCAGGGTTGAAATAGCTGGGCAAAGGGTAAGTGTATGTTTAGTTTTATAACAAAGTGCCAATATTTTGCCAAAGCAGTTGCAGTATTTTATATTCCCACTAACAAGGCATGAGAGTTCCAGTTGCTTCACATCCTCGCCAACATTTGGCATTATCTTTCCTCCTTTAAGCATTCTGAGGAATGAGTAGTGGGTATCTCATCGTGCTTTGGATTTGCATCTCCTCGCTGACTAGTAATGTTAATGTCAGCTATTATTTTAAAACATTTTATTTCCTTAAAATAAAAGAGAGATAGACAGAGAGAAAGAGAAACAGATCTGGAACACATAAAGCAAAATGCTTAAAATTAGAACATGGACATGCTAGTTTCTAAATTATTTTCTGTATGTTTGAAGTATTTAGTAATTTAAAATATTAGTAAAAAATTTTATTCCATCTCTAATTCTGTCTCTGAGTGTATGCCCCTAAAGCCCAGGCTGTGCTTGGAGGCACAGCTTCTTGGTATGCAGGAAGGCCCAAGGGGAGAGGCCAGGGGCTAATCCAAGGGGCTCCACCACAGAAGGACAGCATCTTTCCAAAGTCACGGAGCTCTGTCTGCCTCAGGGACATGCCCTAGTGGCCCTGGCTTTGCTCCTGACCAGTTCCCACTTCCACCTCAGCTCCCCATTCACCTCTGCTGACCCTGGGCTCGAAAGTGCCACCTCTCTTTGCCCTCCATGGACTGGGCTCAGTGACAGTGCTCCTCTCTGAAAGGTCTGAGCCTGGCCTGTCTTTTAGTAGAATTAACTCCTCAAAGGAGTTCCTTTGATATTGATAGTACGGCTTCCAAATCAATGCCAAATATTTCCAAATACGGCTTTCTTAAGAATTTAAACATGAAAGATGCTCAGAGGAGTCAATGTCTTCAAAGGCGGTATCTGAAAGCACATGTTGGTGCTTCCTCAGGCGGACACTATCTGGTTTTACTCACTTTACACTTGACTCTAATGTGAAGCCATCCCAGATTCTTTCAGCAAACTTGAATAATTACTAGAATACCTCAGAAAGGGAGATGAGACTGGCCTGTCCTGTCCTCCAAGGTTTCAGAGGGTGATTATTTCCATGATCAACCCAGTGGGCTGATGAAAGCATGGAGGCACCTGGGACATGGGGACACTCACCGCTGGCACTCGCCGGCATGCAGGACAAGCTCTTCGTTGCTCTTGGCACTGACTGTCAGCTCGTGCTCAGTGGAGTTGAAGACGTCCAGGAGCAGGTGGCACTGCCGGGTGCTGTGTTGAAAGACAAAAGAAAGTTCAGCACCCTCTGACAGCCAAAGAGGAGTCACTTTGCCCTTTTCTCCTCTTCAATGATATTGCACTACTTAAGATGTACAAAGTGTGATATATGAAAATGCCCTCCCTCCAGATTTATCAGCTACACACGCAAAATGAAAAACAAAAACATACATGTCATTTGTGTTAGCCACCATTTGTTAGATTCCATTGCAGTTGAACGTCTAAAACTAACACAGTATCTCAAATACCAAGCATCATAGCTAGCACATGACAAGTGATCAGCAAGTATCTGCTGATCTAAACGGGCGGCTGTACCTAAGGCAGGACGCACGGAGACACGGCAACAGAGCAGAGCCATTCTTGTGGAGGAGCAGGCTAAACAGTTTTCCTTGGAGGGAAAAGACTCAGAGACGATCTGTGCTCTGGGTCAATTTTTAGCTTAATGTGACTTCAAAACATGCCCTTCCGAAGGGCATTTAGATGCTCAGATGTATTTCCCAAGGTGGAAGGCAAGTCTTTGCTGGCTGTGAAAAGGGAAGTCCAGACAGGGGAAAGGGGAAGGAGGGCCAGCACTGTCAGGCGCCCAGGCTGCTCCACTCACTAGCCCTGTGACAGGTCCTCACGAGCCCCGAGGACACTGAGGAGCGGGAGGCTCCGGAGAGGACAAGCACACTGTGGAGATGACTGAGACCCAAGGCTCAGGGTTCAAAGTCCTGAGCCTTCCATGGTGGATGGGGACCCATGTTCCCAAGCTACACCTGTCCTCTGTTCTTTCCAGAGGAGAGAACTGAAGTGCAGAGGGTGCAGGGACGTGTCCGTGGGTTTTCTCTCTCTCTCCCTCTCTCTTTCTCTCACACACACATACACACACACACACACATGTACAGACACTGTCAAAAGGCCTGTGAAATGTCAGTTTTTCCAGAATATATGGGTGTGTGATCTACCGTCAAAGGAGAAAGCAGAGAGCACTGTTACCATTTTTATTATACACCACGGGGTGGATAGGGCACTGCATGGCTTTAGATGATTCTCAGATTTGGGGGTGCAGTGTCTTCCCCAGAGGTTCAGCACTGGAAAATATTCACTAGTTCTGACAAGAGGCCTCCATACTCAGCTCACACACAAATGAGCTTCTAAGAATGAAGATCTATTCCACCATTGTCATAACTTCATGAAATCTTTAATCACAGCAAAATCTTTCATCAGAAAAGGGAACTCGCAAAACATTTATCAGAGGAGTAAAACCAAAGTGATTTTTAAAAGACTCAAATATATGTTGCTTTCGCTCACAGAATATAGTACTTAGAAAACTGCACAGGAATGAATAGCATCAATACAAAACAGATTTTTTGTCCTCTTTCTTTTCTGACTCACTGTCTGGTGTGGGGGTGCCTCGATGCAGTGTTTCCATTCCTAATTGTTGACATTATGATT
Organism: Propithecus coquereli; assembly: GCF_000956105.1. Taxonomy (NCBI): domain Eukaryota; kingdom Metazoa; phylum Chordata; class Mammalia; order Primates; family Indriidae; genus Propithecus; species Propithecus coquereli. The sequence continues at coordinate 8,810,262 of NW_012148396.1, forward strand.
TATTGGTAGATCTCAGCTTTCTATCTCTTACTCATAAATAAATTTCCTTTCCCAGACTGCAATAGCATTTTGTGCCCACCGTAATGTCATTTGCTCTGCGTATCTTTCCATGTCACTTTGGATGATTTGTTTTAAGGCTTATGGTCTGTTGGAACATACAGTTTATGTTTAATTCTTGTCTGCTTTTTGTTTTTGTTTCCTGGCTCTATCTTTCTGAAGTATGGGGAAATCTGAGAAAGCTTCCCGGAAGAAGTGAGATCAGAACAAGTCTTTGAAGGACAGATCCATTTGCTTTGTGTAGAAGAGGGAGGGACAAAGGCCTGGCAGCACACAGGAGCACAATTATTTGGGGAATCTGGAGTCAGGTTGAGTGAGGGAAATAAAGCTTGTCAGGGGAAAAAGAGATGCACATTCTAGGCAAAGAGAGCAGCATGTGTAAAACCACCTTGCTATAGTGAGTGTGCATTATTTCCTCAGCCCAGAATTAGGAATTTGATTAACTAATTCATCTAACAAATACCTACGGGCATCCCTATGTTCCAGGTACAGGTCTAGGCACTTGGGACATGAAAGTGAACAAGAAAGACAAGATCTCTGCTTTCACAGATATTGCACTCTGTGAGAGGGAAGGGCAAAAAGGATAGGGGAGTTTAAAAAATGCAAATTTTTGCCATTTTTTTTTAAATTAGAAAAACAAGTTTAAAAAGAGAAAGATTTCTCAAATGAGTTCCAAGATATATAAAATATGAGAAAAAAGACTAAAATATTTGGCTGCATTAAAATTAAGAACTCTGGTGCAATGAAATACATTAAAAAACAAACCAAACACAAGCTTTGTTTTTCATGTGTTGCAAATACCTCTTCACAGTATTTGTAACACATTAAACTGACAAAGGATTCAAATTCTGAATTTATAGAGAATTCCTATAAATCAATAAGAAGGAAATGACCCAACAGAAAACCAAGCAAAGGACAAGAATCAACAATTTTAAGTAGAGGAAACCCAATAACCAATAAACAGGAACAGAAGCTCAATTGAACTACTAGGCAGAGAAACGGAAATAAAACCCTGAGATGTTATTTCCCACCCAACCTACTAAAAATATTTAAAAACTGTTCCAGTAGAAAGTGTTGGCCAAGCTGTAGATCAAGAGGAAATATGGGAATTCTTATTCACTGTTGTTAGGGGTATAAATTGATACAACCCCTTCAGAGAGAAAATTAGGAATATCTAGGCAAGCTGCAGATAAGTACCCTTTGACCTAACAATTCCACTTCTAGGCATATTTCGATCGACTCAGAGTTCTGCAGAAGGGCACATTCAAAAATGTTCAATACAACACTGTTTATAAAAGCAAAGACCTGCTTTTAACCAAGTATACATCAAGTGAAGAGTAGATACCGTCGTACAATGGTATGGTTATACAATGGGAATATATGCAGAAGTGAAAATGAATTTAAAAGAAGTATATAATGCACTACAGATAAATTTCATGGTAATAATGTCAGGTAAATAAGTTGCAAAAGATACCATACAATACACATGTACATCAACTCTTAAAAATATTTTTTAAAATACCCTATATTGTTTATAAACATTAAATTTAATAGTAGTCATTCCTGGTAAGAGAGGAAGAGACATGGTGTTAAGGAGAACCATACAGAGCTTTAATATTAACAGTATATTTTTATTTCTTTAAACTGAAAAAAAGAAAGCAAGAGCCAGCCACTGTAGCTCACACCGGTAATCCTAGCACTTTGGGAGGCCGAGGTGGGAGGATTCCTTGAGGCCAGGAGTTCAAGACCAGCCTGAGCAAGAGCGAGACCCCATCTCTATAAAAAATAGAATAATTAGCCAGGCGTGGTGATACATGCCTGTAGTCCCAGCTACTCTGGAGGCCTAGGTGGGAGGATCACTTAAGCCCAGGAGGGTCAAGGTTGCAGTGAGCTATGATGAGGCCACTGCACTCCAGCCTGGGTGACAGAGCAAGATCCTGTCTCAAAAAACAAACAAACAAACAAAAAAGAGCAAATATAATATAGTGAAATCTTAAAATTTGACAAATCTGTGTGGCAGATAGATATCCTGACCTTCTTTATATTTCCTATACTTGACATGTTTTATAAAAAGTATTTTTAAAGTCATTTAGAATATTGTCTTAGCCTGAGATTCCCCCCAGAAAGCAGTTTCAGAAAAGGGTTTGCACAGAGCTGGTGTTTGGGGAAGACAGGCCAAGAGGCGGGGAGTGTGAGCAGAGTGGGGGAGAAGGAGAGAAAGCAACACCAAAGTGCATCATTAGTGTGTCTCATTGAGCTGGTCACACTTTGGGCAGCTGGAACTCAATCTCTCTGGTTCCTCTGAGGAGCTGTGGGGATGGGACCTCAGAACTGTGCACCTGAGGCACAGAAGACAGAATAATTCCTCCACCAACTCTTTCCCTCACTGGTCAATCTTTCCCCAGAGAGATCAATTCTCTCATACTTCATGCATGCACTGTGCAGAGTGGGTACCCATGGGCATCCAATCTTAAATGCCTCAGAGAAGGCATTTAGAATATTCTAGAGTGCTGAGGTGAGATGCTGTCAGGTTATACCTGCATAAATATGGTTGCCATGGCAATGGCTAGTGTAAAAAGTGGGCCAGTATATAAGGCAAAGCATAAGACATGTATGATACAAATACTTTTTAAAAATTAAGCGAATCTCTTAAAAGCATAAACAGAAATTTTAAAAATGACTTCAGATTTGAGGGGAAAGGAGGGCCTCCCTGAAGAAATGATGTTTTATTTGAGGCTCAAATAACAAGAAAGCAATCATGTGAAGGTCTTGGAGAAGAGGTTTTCAGAGAGAACGAAAAGGTAATGCAAAATCTTAAGGTACAGCGCAATCAAGGAAGAGCATAAGCAAAGAAGAGAGTGGTATAAGATTAATAACAGAGGAAAGGTTGTGGAAAAATATTCAGATTTTATTCTAAGTATGATGATAAGCTATTTTGAGAGTTTTAATCAGATGAGGGACATGGATTGGTTTATGTTTTAAAAAAAATTATGAGTTCCAATTCTGGAAAAGATAGAGTAAGCACAATTCGCCCTGTCTCTCCTGCTAAATGCAACTATAAATCATAGATAGAATGAATGCATGGAGATGAAGAAAAGACTCAAAATATAAACTGTAGAAGGTGAATCACAGTAGGAGACCAGAAACCAAAGCTATTCTGAACTGGCAGTGAGCTCCACTTCCCTCCAGTGCCACCTGGCCTAAACTGAAAGACAGCCTGGGACTCAAAGGTGTGTGCCCTGGGTATGGACAGCAGAAACTCCAAGAGCAGCCTCTCTTCCTGGTATGACAAGTGGGAAGAAGTACTAGGAAGGGCCAGAGAAAGTAGGGTAATCCCTGGGGTTTTTTTCCTTTCCCTTTTTTCCTTTCCTTTTCTTTCTGCCCAGCTCCTAGGCAGACAACAGGAGATAATGCCATGATGGAAGTCATGGCTAGACCGGCACATACAACTCCCTGACACAGACCACCTTCCTCACCCAAGGAGCTCAGGTCCCAAAACCACAGGGCTAGTCCCCATCACTTTATTCCCCTCTCTGTGTTTCCAGCCAATTAGTCCCACAGGTAGACAGACCCACAGAGGGGGAAACTCAAACCCTGGCTTTGTAGCAAGCACACAAGGATGAAAAGCCCCCAGAAAGTGCTGGGGAGATTTCAGAAAGGAGAGAGATTAAGAAAGCAGTCTTGATATACTTATGCATGAACTCATGGGCTCACCATAGAGCTGAGAATGAGAGAATCAGACCCCAAAGAGCAAACCATGGGCCTTGGTAACTGAGCTCCAGGGAAGAATACTAAGAAACCACGGAGGGCAGAGAAAGTGAAACATTTTTAAAGTGCTTAAAGAGAAGAAATGTCAACCCAGACATCTCTATCCAGTGAAAATATCCTTCAGGAATGAAGGTGGAATAAAAACATTCTCAGATGAAGGAAAACTAAGAAAGTTAGCCACCAGTAGAACTTCTCTAAAAGAAATGGTAAAGAAATAATACTACAAGGAAATTTGGAACATGAAGAAAGAAAAAAGAGCAAAAAAAATGATATGTATCTGGCTAAATGTAATTCCCTATTAAATTATTTAAAAGATATATGATGATTAAGAACACAAATTATAACATTGCCTGAGTTTACAATGTATGTAGATGGAATACATCATGTAAATATAACACTAAGGGGGAGCAGAGATGAAAGAACCTATATTGTTTTGGAATTCCACATTCCACCAAGTGATAAAATATTATTTCTAAGTAGACTGTGAAAAGCTAAGAGTGTATATTATAATCCCTAGAGCAACCACTAAAACAACTATACAAAGAGATGAAGTTAAAAACTCAATATATAAGTTGAATAAAATGCTTAAAAATTAAAGAATTCAAAAGAAGATAGAAAAGAAGAAACAGAACAACAAACAACAGAGTGACTACACAAAAACAAACAAAAAGTAAAATGGTAGATCTAATCCAAACATATCAAAAATTACATTAAATATAAATGGCCTAAATATTCCAATTAACAGAAATTGTCAGAATGAATTTTTTAAAGAACAAAAAAGTAACACCATACTTTTTATCTACAATAAATCCACACTAAATATAATGATATAGATATGTTAAAAGTGAAAGAAAAGAAAAAGATATACCAAGAAAACACTAATCAAAAGAAAACTGGAGTATTATATTAATATCAGATACTTCAGAGTATACTTCAGAGCACGGAAAATTAGCAGTGATAAAGAAGGACATTATATAATGACAAAAGCATTAATTCACCAAGAATGTACAATAATTCTTAATGTATATGCACATAACTATAGAACTTCAAAATACATGAAGTCAAACAGAGAACTGAAAGGATAAATGGACAAAACCACAATTATAGCTGGAAACTTCAACACTCTTCTCTCAGTAATTGATAGAACACACAGACATAAAATCAGCAAGAATTTAGAAGAAACAAACACCATCATCGATCACTTCAATCTCATTAAAGGTTTGTGAACACTCCACCCAACAATAGCAAAATATACATACTTCTCAAGTGTACAGCAACGTTCACCAAGATAGAACATATTCTAGGCCATGAAAAAAATCCCCCACAAATTTAAAAGAATAGAAAGTATATAAAGTGCATTTTCAGATCAAAACAGAATTAACCTCGAAATCAATGGCAGAAGGAAATCTAGTATATCTCTAAATATGTGGAAATTAAAATAACTCACTAGTCAAAGAAGAAGTCTTAATAAAAATTAGAAAATATTTTGAAGTAAACAAAAAGTATAATATATCAAAATTAGTGGAATGGATCTAAAGCAGCTCTTACAGGAAAATTTATAGAATTGAGTGATTATAGTAGAAGAGAAGAAAAGTTTCACATCAATAAGCTTCTAATTTAAGAAACCAGAAAAAGAAAAACAAATCCTCAAATTAAGCATAGGAAGTCAATAATAAAAAGCAGAAACGAATAAAAATGAAAATAGAAAAATAGAGAAAATCAATAACTAAAAAACTGATTATTTTATAAGATCAATATAATTGATAAACTTCTAGCTATAATAACCAAGAAAAAATAGAGAGATAATGTAAATGACCAATGTTATCAATAAAAGAGGGAATACCACTTTAGCCACCACAGACATTAGAAAGATAATAAGGAAATATTACAAATAACTTCACTCACATAAATTTGACAACTCAGATGAAATGGGTCAATTTCTTGAAAGTCACAAGCTATCAAAAGCCATCCGACCTGGTAACCCGAAAAGTCCTATATCTATTAAACAAATGTATTGCTTTCAAAATCCTTCTGGAAGAGAAATCTCTAGGCCCAGATTGTTTCCCGGTAAATTCTACTAAACATTTCAATTCTATACAATCTCTTCTAAAACACAGAAGTGGAAGGAGTACTTCCCAAAACATTTTATGGAGCCAGCACTACCTATTAATGGTACCAAAATTAGACAAAGATAGAAGAAAAAACATCCACAAATTTCCCTCATGAATATAGAAATAATAATCCTAATCAAAATTTTGATACAGAAAAAGCATTTGACAAAACTCAAATTTCATTTGTGTTTAAAAAGAAGCACTCAAAGTAATAATAGAAAAAATCCTTAAT
>NW_012148396.1:8817549-8819686 GCF_000956105.1 Propithecus coquereli
AAGGGATTTAGCTTAGAGAAATGAAAACTCAGATTCAGAAAAATCCCTATATATGAGTATTTATAGCAGTGCTATTCACCATCACAGAAAGCTGGGAACAACCCAAATGTCCTTCAAATGGTGTGAGGACATACAGCTGTGGCACACATATACAATGGAATGCTACTCGGCAATAAAAAGGATCAAACTATTAATATATTGAGCAACATGGAGAGATCTCCAAATCATAATGCTGAATGAAGGAAGCCACTCTTAAAGAGTAACATAAGGTATGACTGCATTTATATCACATTCTGGAAAAGCCAGCTGCATAGGGATGAAGAACAGACCAGTGGTTGCCACAGGTGAGGGCTGGTACAGAGTATGACTGCAAGGGGTAGCATGGTGACATTTGGAGGATAGTGGAACTGTTCTTCATCCGCACTGCGGTGGGCACACCAATCTATATGTGTGTGAACTCATAAAAGTGTACACCAAAAAGTCAATCTTACTGTATATTCATTTTAAAAATGTTTAAATTAATACAATTAAAAACATCATAATGAGCTTGAAAGGCTACCAGTACATAAGGTGTGCTCCAAATACCAGATTTGTTGCTTAAGAGCCCTAACATCATAAGGAAGTCATTTAACTTCTCTATCTCAGTTTCCCCAGTTTCCCAATGGGGATAACAATGCCTATGTCATAGAATTATTAGGAGGCTCCAGTGAAAAAAAATAAATGAAAGTGCTTTGTAAAACTACAAATAGAACACCACCAAAAATATGAGGGGTGGTGATTATTAATAACTTGGTTGCTGTCAGTGGAGCTGTAGAAACTGCCAGCTAATTACTCAATATTGACTGAGCTAAAAATGAGTACAAGAAATTCACATGCCAAGGTCTGAGTGTGTCTAAAAACCATGGTGCCATGACTAGGAATTAAGTGGGCTCTTCTTCCCCTGAGCTCAGCTGATATCTCCAAGGCCACCTCCCAGGGTCCAAAGATCAATGTGTGTTCACTCCCAGGAGTGTAGTAAAGTGAGTGAACACAAAACTAAAACAGGCAGTGGTTACCATGTATATTAATACCTTTGGCCAAATTCATGTGGTCTTTTAAAATTCTATAAGGCCTCCTAGTTTCTTAATCTGTCTTCTTCCCTGAAAGAATTGGTAGCTGATACACGACCAGAGAAAGTTCCCATAAATCCTAAGAAAGCCACGGAGTCTAATTCAATCTGAAGTCCAGAAAAACACAGAACAAATAACCGAATGTTATCTGATGATATAATCTCACCTTCACCTCTGCCACACTGAGTTACAGAGCTTCTGAATCTCCTCGAAGACCATAAATGATTGCTCATCTACCAGATCAAGGTTTCTCAAATTTAGTGCTAGGATCACCCAAAATGAATCCCTAGGCTGTAGACAGGACTCAATGAATCAAAACCTCTGGAGGTGATGCCCAGAAACTCTGATATTCTCTGGGTTTGGGCTTCACTACGCAGGCTGGACCTAAAGAGTTGGAATGAGCTCAAATCTCAGTGGGGAGAAAGACAAGCATGCAGCAGCAACACAGCAAGCACAGTAGCACAGGCAGCAATCAGGGAAGGTTTCTGAAAGGAAGTGCCTTGTGCACTCACTGAAGGGACCACAGGCTTATGAGCAGGTCCACTGGTGGGAGGGCCCTCTACACAGAGTGAACAGCATGTGCAAAGGTCTCGAGCTGAATCAGCATGGCTTGTTTGGGGGAACTTCCAGGATCTTCTGGCAAGAGGGAGGAAGCAGGTGTGGTTTGGGGCAGGAAGCAGAGACAAAGGAGATAGGCTGGGTCAGATCCTTGTGTGCCAAGCTCCAGAATCAGAACTTGACCTATAGATAGTAGGCACTCACTGAAGGGCCCTAAGAAAAGAAGGGAAAGGTCATGCATGTGTTTTAGAACACTTTGTCATCTATTGGGAGAAAGAATGGGAAAGGGAGAAATTGAAGGCAAAGTGACTTTGAAAAGTTGTCACAACTACCCAAGAAAGAGATGAGGAGGTTGGTCCTAGCAGACAAAGGTGATGGGCCTGAGTCAATGCATGGCTATTAAAACAGAAAGGACAGGTTTGGTGGCAGAGAGGAACATGGGGGCATTTCTTTTTTTTTTTTTTTTTTTT
>NW_012148396.1:8820715-8884057 GCF_000956105.1 Propithecus coquereli
TGATTTTTGTGAGAGGTGAAAGGTGTGGATCCTGCTTCAGTCTTCTACGTGTGGCTATCCAGTTGGCATTTCTTTATCAAAGGCCAGCAAGCACCCAGTCCTTGTGAAGGGTCTCTGGAGCTTCACGTTATTGAAGGCAGGAAGAGTGTCTGTTTCTAACTTTTTAATTAATAAATTTTAAATTATGTTTAAAATATCCCCTTAAGAGAAACAATTTGGAGTGGCTATAACCAAGAAGATATATACAATAACAAATATTTGGCAAGGATGTGCACAAACTGGATACTCATACACTATTGGTGGGAATGTAAAATGGTACAACCACTTTGGAAAACAATCTGGCAGTTCCCTTAAACATTTAAACATAGAGTTGCTATATGATCCAGCAATTCTGCTCCTACGTTATACCCAAGAGAAATGAAAACATACATCCACACAAAAACTTGTACATGAATGCTCATAATAGCGTTATTCATAATAGCCAGAAAGTGGACTGAACCCAAATGTCCCCCAGCTAATGAATGGATTAACAAAATATAGTACATCCATATAACAGAATATTATTCAGCAATAAAAATAAATGACATACTGATACTTCGTTGTGGTTGAACCTTGAAAACATGCTAAGTGAAAGAAGCCAGTGACGTATTGTTTGCTTCTGTTTATGTGAAATACCTGGAATAAGCAAATCTACAGAGACAGAAAGCACATTAGTGGTTGCCTAGGGTGGGGGACCAAAGCCGGGGGCATGGAGAGCGACAGCCAGTGGGTGCGGGTTTCTTTTGAGAGGACGAAAAGTTTTAAACTTAGATTGTTGTGAGAGTTGAACAACTCTGAGTACATTAAAACATTTGAATTGTACAGTTTAAGTGGGTGAATTGTATGGTATGTAAATTACATTTCAATAAAGCTGTTTAGAAAGAAAGAAACCGTTTGAGATGCTGAATGTACAGGAAGCACCCAGGAACTGGTAGGGATCAGAGGAACATGCTCATGACTGAGTCTCACCTTTGCTTTATCTCTCAACTGACCAACACTCAGCACCATCGTGGTTTTGATGAACAAACAGTTTAAGCTCTGTTAAACTGTCTAATTTGTACTCGTAAATGATCACTGATTAGAGACAAGAGTCATGAAGAATACACGCTAAAGAGGGAAGTAAAAAAGATCTTGCCACTGTGCCTCCAGGTGACTGTCGCCAGGTCAGGGAGCTGGATTCATCTAATCAGAATTCATGTGTAGGCGCCTCAAAAACAATGTTAGAATTATGTAATGATGATTATGTCCAATTTGGCTTTTCATTTTCTGGGAATTAAGACATCCAAATTTGCAAAAGATTATTTGTAGAAAATTACGTGCAAATAGCAAATTCAAATCATGTATCATCATTTGGAAATTAAACTCTACAATGATTGAACAAACAGTAGAACTTTAAAAACGCAAGAATTCAAAACATAAAGTAAAAAAGAAACTCTGACCAATTGTTGATGCTGAACATTCTCCCTTTCAGCACACATTCAATCCCCAAACTAAATATGACAAACTCATTTTTAGTTAATGTTTATAAATCAGGCTTTCAAATATATTAAATAGTGTACAGTACTTATTAGATAGAAAAACTTTAAATCTGTCCTTAAATAATATTAATACTATTTAAAAACCAGCATTAACATGTAACATATAGAAATATATCAATCTAAAAACATGGCTCACTTAAAATTACTGATTTTAATAATTTAATAATATGCATCAGTAAAACATAAAATATGTCCCCCTTAAGATATACCTGTGAGCAGAAACAGAACAATGGGAAGGAGTTCACTAGGAGGCAGTACACCTGGGTGGCTCGCAACTGAATGACACCGGGAACAAGGGAGCGTTAATTACAGAGTCGATGTCAGTCTAGATAGAATGTCTACCTGCTACTGCTGTGTGGCAGGCTGGGCCCTAGCTCCTGGCCTATACAGATCCACAATATGTTAATAATGGGAAAGCCAACAAAAAGCATGTTCATCATTTCAGGGGACACGAGCCAACAAGTGAGGGATGGGATGAAGCACAGACATTGAGTTGTTAAGATCCTTTCCAACCCGAAATTCCAGGAATCAACTGTGACAGCAATCTTGAGGCAGTGTGATATGCACTGCCTGCAACAGCAGCTCAAACATGTTCTCCAGCTCCCTTTTCTCACAAAAGTAAGTCTCAGTGCAGGCCTTGCAGCAGATCTCTGTGACTTCCCTGGTGCTCCTCAAGGGCCCACCATAATTAGTGGGCGATGGCACAAGAATGGTGCTAATGCCCATGGGCCAAGGGCTTCACTTTAAGTGGCACCGCCCTTTCCTCTTACCAACCACCAGGATAAGATTCCCCAGCTGGGCTGTCCCTCTGCAACTTCCACAAGGAAGAGGGTGAGCCCCTCACCTTGCCCTTGAGCATTCTTTCTGAGAATTTCTGAGATGTAGGACAGCTGCTAATGGCAGCATCTGGATTATAAAATCACCAGTCTAAGAGGGAGCAAGGCCACAGTTTGCTTCGTGGACCCGGCCTGGCTCGCGCATGCATTTACTCTGAAGAAATGGCAAAGCACAGGGCATGGCGCTCAAGGAGAACATCTGCCCCTTCGCCTTCATCTGTTTTGGCCACCAGTCACCTCATGGCCTACCGCATCTCGTCTACGTCAGATGCCTCGTTATAGACACAAACTTGGAAAGTTGATCGGAGTTTTCAAAAATTACAAAGGCATCTTAATTTGGCACTTAAAATAATTCCTTTCAGTATTTATTTTCTAAATATCCCAACCAAAGACCTGAATATTTTATATCCCAGTAGGGAAGGCTGGCTGTAGGGTGTATAGAATTTTCCTGTACATTTTTTTTTTCAACTTCCTATGAAGCTATAATTATTTCAAAATAAACAACAAAAAAATTGACGTAGGTCTGGATCAAACCAACAGAATCTAAAAACTATTTCTATTTTTAGTCATCCAAGGAGGGAGATGGGGGGGAGGGGGGCCAAGGGCAACATAGGAGGGGAGATAGAAAAAAGAGGTTTTGTCTACAGTCCTAAAACTCCTTCTAGGGTTTGGAAGCATAATGGAATTAGTACATTTTCTCCCTCTGCAGAAATGTACTTATCATGGAGAAAGAAAAAAAAAGGAGAGTCTTAAATCTTTGATACTTCAGAAGACTAGACTCCTCCGTTTCCACACTAGGTCCACCAACAGACAGTTTACTATCACTTCTGTGGTGCAAATATGGTGCTCTTGTTATAAGAACATACTGATACTGTCAAGATGTCACAAGATAAATGAGCAACGGCCCACTTTATCATTGCATTTAAAAAGAAGTGCAGTGAGCAAAGGTCAGGAAAAAAATATCATAAGTATGATTAAAACAACGTAAATGGAAAAATAGCAAAAATATATTTATTTATACCTTGAACTTATTAAATTAACAGAAGATTTTAAAACCTGTTTTTCCTACAATCTTTCCCTTCTCAGTACATGGCACTTCTATTTTTCCGGATTCTCAAGACAAAAGCCCTGGAGTCACCACATCTCCCACAAAATGGCAATTCTTGGCCTGCATTGGTCTTTCAAAGCAAATCCAGAACCAGCTGGATTGTGATCACCTCTAGAGACTACAGCCCAGGATCCTCACAGCCCAGCTGACACCGGCTGCCCCTGCCCCCGCCCCTGCCATTGCCATGTGTTCCCCCAGGCAGTACCACGGCTCTCCATGGTACTTACCGCCTGTTGCATTTAAATAGGAACTCTTGGAGAGCATGGACTGAACTTTATTCATCGCTGTGTGTTCAGTGCGTAGGACAGTGCTTGGCACAAAATAAGGTGCAGAAAATATTTGTAGGTAGGAAGGAAGGAAGGAAGGGAGGGAGGATGCACTGCTGGGGAGGCTGCAGGGAAACAAATATATTCACACAAACTCAGTTGTGCTACATGCTGGTCACTTCTGATGGGCAATCAAAAAAATACACACAGTACCAACTAGAAATTACTTTTAACAGTTGTATGCACTCATTATTTATACCATGATTAACCAAAATTTAATTTTTAACAGTTATGACAACTAAATTTGTATAATACTTTACATTTTACATTGTTCTTTAGATTTCTATGGTTAAAAAATTAGTTCCCAATCTTTACCATATGCAAAAAGTAAATGAAAAACAGATGAATAATATAAATGTAAAATCATAAATATATTAACAGAAGATCAAGAATATTTATTAAATCTTAAGTAGGGGAAGTTTTGCAAAAAATATATGAAACCCAGAAGCCACCAAAGGACATGAACAGAAACTTTTCAAAAGATGACAGACTAATGGCCAGCAAACATATAGAAAAGTGCCCATCATCTCTAATCATTAGGGAAATACAAATCAAAACTACAATGAGATATCACCTAACTCAGTGAGAATGGCCTTTATCAAAAAGTCCCAAAACAACAAATGCTGGAGTGGATGTGGAGAGATTGGAACACTCTTACACTGCTGGTGGGACTGAAAATTAGTACAACCCCTGTGGAAAGTAATTTGCAGATATCGCAAGGAGCTAAAAATAGAAATATCATTTGATCCAGCAATCCCACTACTAGGCATCTACCCAAAGGGAAAAAAAGACATTCTATAAAAAGGACCTCTGCACTTGAATGTTTATAGCAGCACAATTTACAATTGCAAAGATGTGAAAACAACCCAAGTGCCCATCAATACATGAATGGATTAATAAAATGTGGTATATGTATACCACGGAATACTACTCAACTACAAAAAACAATGGCGAACTAGCACCTCTTATATTATCCTGGATAGAGATTGAGCCCATCCTTTGAAGTGAGATAACACAAGGATGGAAAAACATGCACCACATGTACTCACCATCAAATTGGTACTAACTTATCAACACTGATGTGTTCACATGGTAGTAATATTCACTGGGTGCTGGTCAGGTGGTAGGGAGTGGCAGGGGCAAACTCACAACTAATGGAAGCAGAGCACACTGTATGGGGGAAGGGCACGCTTGTAGCCCTGGCTTGGGTGAGGCATTAACATGTAACCAAAATGTTTGCACCCCCATAATATCCTGAATTAAAAAAAAAAAATGATCATTTTACTACATAAAAATAAAACATACAGCCAAAAACACCATAATAATTTGCATTAATATGCAAAGGACAAATTAGGATAAGGTTAAAATACATAGCATATAAAAGTTCCTGAAGATCAATAAAAAGGATTAATAAAAATTTTAAAATAGGCTAAGACTAAATATGAGAACACATAGAAGAAATGTAAATGTTCAATAAACACATACAAAGATGTTTTACCTTACTCAAAATTAAAGAAATTAAAATTATAAACAGTGAGATATTTCACATCCATCAAATTTCAAACAATGAAAAAAATGATATATTCAATGATGTCTGTAATAGAAAGAAATCAGCATTGTCACACACTCAGGAATAAATTATGGAGGAAAATTCCACAATAAACATTAAAACTAAAAATTATTAGAATTTATATTACAAAAACCATTCCACACAGGTACAAATATTTATATATTAATACAAGAATATTCAGTGCAAAACTGTTTGTAATGGGAAAATATCAAAAACAATCCAAATACCTCTCAATAGAGAAGTAACTAAAACATTATAGTATATCTATTTAATGAAAAAGGATGTAATCTATAAACAAATAAGGAGATCTATATGTACTGATATGGAAAGATGATCAACATGTATTATACATTTTTTAATTTGCAAAAGAATAAGATTTTATTTCTATTTTTAAAATAATAGTAGCAAATATTATATATATATTTAGATGAGTATGTAGTTTGGAGAAATTTGTATCAAACTGTTAATAATAGATGTCTCTGTGAGATGACATTGCAACAGATAGTTAACAGATACATTTTCTACTTAACATATTTCCACAAGACATGCATTTTGTATGACAAGTTTGAATGATTTCGGCTTTCAGGAAAAAAAGTGTGGAAGAAAATACATTGTTTTATATAATCTTCCTAATATTTTTAGATAAAGAAGGGCTCAGAACATCTAAGAGATTTGTTCAAGGCAGGAACTAGAGATCCATGTCCTCTAATTCCAAATTCTTTCTTCTCTCCATAAAATCAAAGTACCCATCACAGCCATTTGTGATGTCCCTACCATGTGCCAGTAATCTCAGGGACTTACTTAAAAGGAGAAAACAAAGACAAGGCGTTGCCTGCAACACATGTACAAAGACGAGAGGGAAGGACTGTACCAATTCCCAGGCAGTGCATGCTTGCTATATGCCAGGCTCTGCTTTAACACTTAATACACGATTTCTTACTTTAATATTCCCAACAACCCTGTAAGGTGCCCCATTTTATAAATACTCTATAACTCGCCCAACGTGGCAGAGCTGGGATTCCAACACAAGTCAGTCTGCCTCCAAAACCCATTTTCTTCACCTCTCAGCTCTGCTGCCTTCAGGTGGTTAACCTGTGGGTCCTCAGTGGCCAGGGACCAACTGCAGCCATGGATAAGGACAGGCTAGTTATTTCTCCTCACTATGCCTTAGTCCCTCAGCTATAAAATGAGATACAATGTTTTATAGCCAATACTCCCTAGCACTCACATGTCGGGTTCTAGTCCAAGTGCTTTGTGAGGACAAGCTACTTAATCTCCCATAGGCCTCTGGGAGACAACCAGAGGCTATACCAACCTCATCACACAGAGGCCACCTGAAGCACAGAAAGGTGGAAAACCCAGAAAATACTTCACAAGGGGGCTCCAAACGTCTCACTTCTCCCCACACTGCACTTGTTCCCTGCTCAAGCCATTCCTGATTGTAGGAAAAGTACCCTGTCTCCTACCTACCTAAACAAAGAACTATTGCACTTCCTCTGACCATTCAGTGCAAACTTAGCTGTTCTTTCTTCAAAGCTCCTGCCACACATTGATCACATCCCAGTTGTTATACTGCATTTATTCACCAATTCAGTTGAACACTGACTGCTTATTCAACGCTGGGCACTACGCTAGGTGCTGCTGGAAGACAAGTCACTGTGCTTGTCTTCAGAGAACTGAAGATAAGGTGGGAAGAAAGGCCAACAAACAGGGCTTTGGGATCCAACGAGGCAGGTAATAGCCTAAGGAAATTGCTGCAAAGCTGGTGTGTTTACAGGAGTGACTCATCACTTTATCGCTGGAATTTGGCACACAATAGATCACACATACAAGAAAAAGACAACCACCAATTTTCCATTATGTACCTTGTGTCAGATACTGTGTACAATTTTTCAGACATGTTATATATACTTTTTAAACATACAATTTTATGACCCTGCAAGATCAATGCTATCTCCTTTTCGAGATAAAGGGAAAATGATGCTTAAAGAAATGGGAATGACTCACACAACACCACAGTACAAATAAGGAGGAGAATCAAAATGTGAAATCAGATACAGGTACATTTCGTACTGAATTCTGGTGCTAAAATTCTAAATTCTTGTTAAATTTAAAACCAATTTAATAAATAAATATAGAAAAAGATCTACCATGATAAAATTCAACATTAAAAGGACCTTTCTTATGTATCCATGAACACACGTTCCACACAAGGCTGAGCTGTCTCTACCCCACTGGGGCAAACGGGATATTTTGAAACAACTGAGGGTAAGTGCTATGGTGTCTCTAGTGGTACAATTTCTATCAATAATGTAATAACTATTACACCCCACACTCTCCTCAGAGGAGTGCATCTTCCAAATAGCTCAGAGCTCACCGTCTAAGATTGGATCATTTATTGCAACAGGCTAGAAAGAAATTGCTCCTGAGGAGAGAGGGAAGCTCAGCACTCAGACAGGGACAGCGCGGCCTAATCCATTTCCTTCCAGTCCCTAACAGCATTACCAGGCAGCTCTGTGTAAAAAGTGAATCTCAAAGGTAATTGATCTTCTAAATAAAAGGCAGCTGAGACCTAGGTACTCCCCAGAGGGAGAATGGTAAAAAAAATAAAATAAAATAATGAGGATTTTACCTCATATCTATATTGTGCTTTGGCATTTAGGGAAAAAAAACACCCCCTCTGTTGTTTAATTTGATTCTCTTATCATCCTGATGAGGTGAGCAGAGCTGAAAGGATCACTCCAGTGAGGGACAGGAAAGCTGATGCTGGGAGAGATAAAAACAAAACAAAACCCCACACAAAACCCTCCAAAGATAGATTTCCTAGGAAGCATGTAAGCAGCAGAACAAAAACCAGAACCCAGGTCTCTGGACTCCCGGGACAGAGAAACTGTGGCAGAAAGCTTCAGTCTGGGTGCCAAGAAGGCTGTAATTGAAACTGCTTCTCTTCCACTCATTACCATGCAATGCAAGGTCAGTTATTTAACATCTCCAGATAATAGCACCAAATTCACAGGGTTCTCTGGAGTCTAAATGGGAGGCTGAACCCAACGTACCTAAGACAGTCCCTGGAATATAGTAGGCCCAAAATAAATTGGACTTCTCTTTCCCCTTTCTCCTCCAGAAAACTCTCATTTAAAAAAATACCAATGAGAAAAATTGCAGAAATTATCGATATTAATGAGAGGAGCAGATACACAGGCTATTCCAGGGGCAAATAACCAACATCCATTTGTATTTTGGTTTCACGATAGATGATTCTGTTCATGCCAGCAGTAAAGTGATCTTTTGATGTATACTTGGCTTCTATTTGCACTAAAATCAGCCTGAATCTCCACACAGGCTCACAATGACATGAATGCCTAAGGACTCCTTTGCTTATGGGTCTCCTTGCAGTGGCCTTGAAGCCAGGATAGATGCTGGCACTGTCACCAGCAAGCTGTGTGAACCCAGGCAAATCGGATAACCTCTCTGGGCCTTTGTAATGCACATGTGTTGAAATAGGCCATCTCTGGGCATGTGTATAACTCTAACATGGCATGATGCTAAAGAAACATCTTTACCTGTGAGCAAAATGAAAAATAATGAATTCACAATATACTATGTCACAGAACTTCAATAAGCTATAAAAGTTGGGTGTCCAGAATGTATGCTAATTCTGCTGTATTACAGGTCATGCAATTTACACAGATGTCTAAGAAAAAACAGAACTTAAATGTCTGTATATGATGTCGTTTCTTTTACACAGACAGACACCTGAATAAATACAATCTGGCTATTTTACAACAAGTCATTCCTGAACAGATATTCACTGGCTGCCCGCCATGGGCCAAGGTGCTGGGTTCTGAGGTACAAAGGTGAACGAACTGGCTCCAGGTTCCACAGAGCTCAAATTCTAGTGAGAGAGTTGGAAGCATGTTGTTAACACTGCCCCTATTCCTTCCATTTGGCGGGGTCGTGAAATACTACTCATTCTTCAAGAATTAGTACAATGTTTCATTTTCTGTGATGCCTTTCCAGACCTCTCCAGTAAACATTAGGAGTTGTCTCCAAGTGTGTATATATTTTTATATATGAGCATCAAAAACTTTTCAATCAAGGTAAAATTTACATATAATCAAATACACAAACCTGTAGTGTGTACTAGTTTGACAAGTTTTTACATTTGTCTACCCTATAATCCACACCCCTATCAAGACATAACAACATTTCATCAAGGTAGAAAGATATCCTCTTCCTCTAGAGTCACCAACTACTCTGGTTTACCCAAGACTGAGGGTTCTCCCAAGGTAAAGGAATTTCAGAGTTCATGTCTGAAAAATCCCAGGCCAACACTATTCCCTTCCCAGTTAATTCCTGCCCCACCACACCTTAACCCAGAGTCAACCACTGTTCAGATTTCTTTTATCGTAAAATAGGTTTCCCTGTTCTAGAAATTTATATAAATTGAATGATAAAGTATGTTTTCTTTTGTGACTAGATTCCTTTGATGGATCAGTAGCATGATTTTGAGCTTATCCCGTGTTGTTCCATGTCTTATTAGTTCATTTTATTTCTGAGTATTCCATTGTACAAATATCCCACAAATCATTTATTCATTCATCTGTTGATGAGCATGTGGGGTTGCTTCCAGCTTGGAGTTATTAAGAATAAAGCTGTTACGAAATTCATGCAGGAGTCTTTCTGTGGATATAGGTTTTTATTTCTCTTGAGTAAATATCTAGAAATGAATTGCTAGATCACTGGAGAGGTATGCATTTAAATTCATGAAGAACTGCCTAATTTCTAAAGCAGTTGTACCATTTCATGCTCCAACAAGCAATTTATGTGAGTTCCAGTTATTTCACATTGTCACCAACTTTTGGTGTTGTGTTTTTTAATTTTTGGCCATTCTAGTGTGTATATAGTGGTATCTAATTGTGGTCTTAATTTCCATTTCTCTAATGATTAATGATGTTGAGCACTTTTCAGGTGATTGTAGGCCATTTGAGAAATATCTGTTCAAATCTTCTACCAATTTTTTGTCTTTTCAGCATTTATTTTATAGCTTCATTATATATACACATATATATTAGATATAAGACATTAAACAAATGTGCTGCAAACATCTTTCCCAGTGTGTAACTTATCTTTTGATGAGCTGAAGTTTTTAGTTTTGATGAAATTCATCTGATCAACTTATTTTATGGTTAGTATTTTCTGACCCTATCTAAAAAATCTTTTCCCCAAAGTCAAGAATACACCCTGCTACACTTCAAATGAATTTTGGGGTATGATGTTATATATGGGTGTAAAGTCAATTTTTTTCCACATAGATATCCAGTTGTTCCAACATCATTTGTTAAAAAAGACTTTTCTTTCCCTATGAAACTGTTTTTGCACCTTGTTAAAAATCAGCTGATGAGATATGACTAGATCTATTTCTGGACTTATCTACTATAGTCCATTGATCTCTTTGTCTATCTTCACACCAATAACACACTGTCTTGATTACTGTAACTTTATATTGTCTTAAAATCATAAAGCCTAAGTCTTCCCACTTTGTTCTTTTTTGTCAAGTTATTTATCTATTCTGGGTCTGTTCTATTTGAAAACAATTTATTTTCTTTTATTTCCTTTCAGAGTATTATGGAGGTACAGATGCTTTGGTTACATAAATTGCTTTTGTACAGTTTGGGTCAAAGTTATAAGTATGCCCATCACCCAGATAATGTGCATTGTACCTGTTAGGTGTGAATTTACCTATTTCCTCCTCCCAACTTCCACATGCTTGATTTCCCATTTATTTCCATATGTACACATAAGTGTTGTTCTATTAGTTCCAATTCAATGGTCAGTGCATGTGGTGTTTGTTTTTCCATTCTTGTGATACTTCACTTAGAAGAATGGTCTCCAGTTCCATCCAGGTTAATACAAGAGGTATTAGTTCACCGTTCTTTATGGGTGTGCATGGTATACATATACCACATTTTATTAATCCACTCATGAACTGATGGGCACTTGGGTTGTTTCCACATCTTTGCCATTATGAATTGTGCTGCTATAAACACTCGGGTGCAGGTGTCTTTTTCATAAAATATCCTTTTTTTCTTTGGGTAAATACCCAGTAGTGGGATTGCTGGATCAAATGGTAGGTCTACTTTTAGTTCTTTCAGTTATCTCCAAACTACTTTCCACAGAGGTTATACTAGTTTACAGTCTCATCAACAGTGTATAAATGTTCCTATCTTTCCGTATCCATGCCAACATTTGTTGTTTTGGGACTTTTTGATAAAAGCCACTCTCACTGGAGTTAGGTGATATTTCATAGTGGTTTTGATTTGCATTTCCCTGATGATTAGAGATGTTGAGCAGTTTTTCATGTTTCTTGGCCATTAGTCTATCTTCTTTTGAAAAGTTTCTGTTCATGTCTCTTGCCCACTTTTTAAGGGGGTTGTTTGATTTTTTCTTGTTGATTTGCTTGAGCTCTTTGTAGATTCTAGTTATCAGTCCTTTATTGGATATATAGCAGGCAAATATTTTCTCCCATTCTGTAGGTTGTCTATTCATTCTACTGATTGTTTACTTGGCTGTGCAGAAGCTTTTTAATTTGATCAGGTCCCATTTATTTAGTTTTGTTGTTGCTGTGATTGCTTTTGGGGTCTTCTTCATAAATTCTTTGCCTAGGCCAATGTCTATAAGAGTTTTTCTGACATTTTCTCCTAGAATTCTTATAGTTTCATGCCTTAGGTTTAAGTGTGTTAGCCATCATGAATTAATTTTTGTGAGTGGCCCATCCCAGTGGCAGTGAAAAGACAGTATTAATCATTCAGGCCTGTTCTTTACAAATGTGCCAGAGTGAGAAAAGCATAGAAAATTGGTAATGGGCACATGTATTTTCCTATGCTTTCCTTTCCCAAGGTATCTATATCAACTGCATGTTTGTATTCTCTTGAACTTTATTTATTGACACCCTAACCTCAAATGGGATGGTATTAAGAGGTAGAGCCTTTAAGGGGTAATTATGTTTAGATAAGGACAAAAATGTTTAGATAAGCCCCATTGTTGGGATTCGTGTATATATAGGAAGAGAAAGAGACTAGAACTAGCTATGTTGGCCATGTGTAGATACAATGAGAATACAGCCATCAGAAAACCAGGAAGCTGGACTTCACCAGACCTGCTGGTGCTTTGATTTTGGACTTCCCAGCCTCCAGAACTGCAAGAAATAAATGTTTGTTGTATAA
The DNA here is from genome assembly GCF_000956105.1 of Propithecus coquereli. Taxonomy (NCBI): domain Eukaryota; kingdom Metazoa; phylum Chordata; class Mammalia; order Primates; family Indriidae; genus Propithecus; species Propithecus coquereli. The sequence goes on from NW_012148396.1 coordinate 8,833,359, forward strand.
GCAAAAAAAAAAAAAAAAATTTGTGAGTGGTGAGGGGTGCAGATCCTGTTTCAGTCTTCTATGTGTGGCTGTGCAATTTTCCCAGCATCGTTTATTGAATAGGGATTCTTTTCTGGTATAGAACTGGAAAAGAGCCTAAATAGCCAAGGCAACCTTAAGCAAAAAGAATAAATCGGAAGGCCTCACTTTACCAGACTTCAAGCTATACTACAAAGCTATAGTAACCAAAACAGCATGGTACTGGCATAAAAACAGAGACATAGACCAATGGATCAGAACAGAAAACCCAGATATAAAACCATCCTCGTTTTGCCATCTGATATTTGACAAAGCAGTCAAAACAATATTTAAAATTACTTGGAAATTTCCACTAAAAAAAAGCCTAGTAGGATTTTGATTGAGATTGCATTGAATTTATAATCAACTTTTATAAAACTGATATCTTAACAAAACCTGGCTCTTTCAATCAATAAGCATGATATACTTTTCCAATTATTTAAGTCTTCTTTAATTTCTTATCATTTTGTGTTATTTTATTAGTAGAGATCACATTTTTAGAAAATTTTCCCTAAGTGTTTTATGGTTTTCATTCTATTACATAATTTTTAAAATTTCATTTTCAAATTGTTAGTTGCATAACCTAATCATCTGTACCCCCATAACATGCTGAAATAAAAAAATAAAAAAAGACTAAAACCTCATTAAAAAAAAAATTGTTAGTTGCTAGTATATAGAAATATAATTGATTTTTAAATACTGAATGGTATCCTGCAATCCTAAGTTGACTTACTAATATTTCTAATAATTTCTTTGGTGTGGTATTTTTCATGGGGTATTTATGTATATGACCTTGTGTGCCATGCAAAGACAGACATAGGAATAATAATTCCTTCATTTCTGATTTTTATGCCTTTAATTTTTTTATCTTATTGCTCTGGTTAGGACTGCCAGAAAAATAATGAATACAGTGGATACTTGTCTAATTGTTCCTAATCTTAGAGAAAAAAATGGTCTGACTTTCAATTCTAACATTAACTATAGGGTTTTTATAGATGGTTTTTATCAGGTTCAGTTCTCATCTAATCCTAGTTTACTGAATGTTTCTATAATAAATAATTGTGAATTTTCTCAAATGATGCTTCTTCATCAACTAACATAATCATATGACTTTCTCCTTTATTTTGCTAATGTGGTAAATTTCAATGACTGATTTTTCATAGGTAAAACAACCTCATACTTCTAGGTAAAACCTGAAATGTTCATGTTGTATTATTCCTTTTATATATTGTTGAAGCTCATTTGATAAATATTTTGTTTTCATATTTTACATTTTTATACATGAGGTTATTGGTCTAAAGTTTTCTTTTCTCATAATGTCACTGTCTCAGATTGGCATCAAGGTGATGCTGTTGTTACAAAATGGGAGATAGGAAGTATTCCCTCCTTGCTTATTTTCTGAAAGAGTTCTTATAAAGGTGATATTATTTCTTTCTTAAAAGCTTGATATATTTCACAGTGAAGCCATCTGGGCCTAAAGTTTGCTTCATGGGAAGTTATTAATTAAGAATTTAAATTCTTCAACTGATGTGTGACTATTTATGTGTTCTATTTCTTCTTCCATCAATGTTAGTAATTTGTGTCTTTCAGAATATTTGTCCCTTTCATCTAAGTTTCCAAATTTATTAGAATATCATTTTTCACAATATTCTCTTATCCTTTTAATGTCTGCAGAATCTGTATTGATGCGAATTCTTTTGTTCTCATTATTAGTAATTGTGTTTTCTCATTTTTTCCCCTAATCATCCTGGTCACAAATTATAAATTTCATTATTAATCTTTTCAAAGAACCAACTGTTAATTTCACTGACTTTATATATTTTTTTCATATTCTATTTCACTGATATCTACTCTTATCTTTACTTTTCTTCTGTTTACTCTGGGTACACTTTGCTCATGTTTATCTGATACAAAAGCTATATCACTAATTTTAAGCCATTCACTTTTCCTAACACAAGCATTTACTGTTTTACAAATATTGATTAGGTAGAGTTAGCTAATAAAATGGTTCAAGTCTTCTATATTTTTACTGGTTTTTTTTGTATGTTTGTTTGTTTTTGTCTACTTGTTCTATCAAATACCAGGAGACAAATGTTGAAATATCAACTGCAATAGTAGGGTTGACTATTTCTCCTTTCAGTATGTCAGTTTTATTTTGAAGTTACATTTGCATTTAGGATTGTTATGCACTTTTGGTGGCTTGATCCCTTCTATTATTACAAATTGTCCTCTCTCTTTTTCTCTTGAAAATCTACTTGTTTAATATTAATATACCCTAACCAAATTTCTAATTATTACTGTTTACATATCTTTTCCTCCATCTTGTTTTTACATTATGCATATTTAATTTCAGTTTCTTATAAAAAGCACATAGTTGCCATCTTGCTTTCTTATACAGTTTGACAATCTTCACTTCTAAATGCAGTGTTAAGTCTATTTACATTTAATGTAATTCTTGATACAGTAGGTTTAAGCCATCCAATTGTTTGCTATTTGACTATATGTTCCTTGCTCTTTTCTCCACCTTTCTTGATATCTCCTCCCCCTTTTCTGGATTAAGTATTTTTTATTATTCCATTTTATCACTCCTGGCTTATTATCCATACCTTAAGTGGTTGGTCTAGAGTTTATAATATGTATGTTTAGCTTATCACAACCTCACTTCAAATAATATTTTAACACTTTGCGTATAACACAAGAATTTCTATTTCCCTACCCATTTTTTGTCCTGTATTTTTTTACATATTTTATTGTATATATGCTTTATACTAAAGAATTAGATATTATTTATTCTCTAAACATTAGTCTTTTATAGAAATTAAGAAATGAAGAAAATAAATCTTTTATATTTATTCACTTATTTACCATTTCTTGGGTTCATCACTACTTTATACAGTTTCAAGTTTCCATCTGGTGTTATCTCTGACTAATGAGCTCATATTAGGTTAGTGGAAAACAAAGACTGTGCTTAATCCATCTCTTGGCCCAGAGAGTGCTTCACATAGCACCTGAAACTTCGGAGGTGTGGGCTTAAAGAATACAAAGAAGTACTTCCAATATAGTCTGTTAAGTGCTTTATTAGAAATACAAGGAATGCACAGGGGAACCCACAGAAAGACCAACCCACCCTGCCTAGTCAGGCTCAGGAAAATTTTATAAAAATGGTAACATAGATAAAAAGCAAATATAGTTTCCAAAAGGTTAAATGAAAGAATGATAGTTTAAGAAAGATAACAGTTTTAGAAAAAGATGTGTGCAAAAGCTCATTGGGGTAAACTGCCTTGACATATCCTAGTGATGGTGGGAAATGAAGTGGATTGTATTAGGTAATTAAGTACGAAATGTCTGATTTCCTTAAGTACTAAGTTAGACAGTTGATATCTCTGACATTTCACTTTGACACTTCCTGTTTTATGTTTATTGTGAAGGTACATCCTCAGTCTTTCAAAAGCACATTTGGGCCTGTGATTATCTTTCACATTTTCTTTAGAGCAATTTTTGTGAAAGCATGGATAAGTCAAAAATTCATGTTATTTTCAAATATGAGTTCCATTATGCCACCAATGCAGCGCAGACAGCTTGAAATATCAAGGAAGTGTTTGGGAAGGATGTGGCTAATGAACGCACAGTACGTCGACGGTTCAAGGAGTGCCATTCTGGTGATCTTAATCTTGAAAATGAGCCATGTGGGTGACCTAAGACCAAGGTGGATAACGATGAGCTGAAAGCGGAAGTGAATCCATCTGAACCTACGCGTGAATTAACAGCGAGGTCTGACACTACTATTCCAACAGTACTGGACTATTTGAAACAAATCAACAAGGTAAAAAAGCTGGATAGATGGGTTCCGCACGAATTAAATGAATATCAGAAGAGAAATCGACTCGAAGCTTGCCTTTCTTTGCTGTCACAACATAAAGGCAAACCATTTCTACACCATATTGGTACATGTGATGAAAAATGGACTCTGACAATCGCAAGCATTCTGTACAATGGATTGATACAGATGAAGTGCCAAAACACAGTCCAAAATGGAATATTCATCAGAAAAAGCTATTGGTGTCTGTTTGGTGGTCCAGCACTAGCCTCTGGTCCATCCACTACAGCTTCATGAAACCTGGTCAGTCGATTTCAGCAGATGTTGGATGAAAACCAACCAGTTGGATTAAATGATGAGGATGCTTGTGATGAAACAGCTGAGATTGGTCAATAGAGACAGGCCAATCTCTTGCAAGACAATTCTCAACCACATGTCACACAAACAACACTGCTCAAACCACAGAAGCTGGACTTGGAAACTCCTGTCATCCACCATATTCACCAGACCTTGCACCAACTGACTACCACTTCTTCCAGGCTTTAGACCACTTCTTGCAAGGAAAAATATTCAATTCTCAACAAGCTGTGGAAAATGGCTTTTGTGATTTCATCACCACTCACTCTCCAGGCTTCATTGCTGCTGGCTTAAACAAGCTACCTTTAAGATGGCAGAACTGTATCAATAGCTTAGGCACATACTTTGATTTATTGTACTGCTTCTTGTTTGAGATATAATAAACTACACTTTTGATTCCAAATTGGGCATTTCATATTTAATGACCTACATGAACTGTGCAATTAGGGTAAAGGAGCAAAAGAAGAAGGTCTAGGTTGGATCTCTAAGCACCCTGAATATCACAGGAAGGACTTTGTACTTTATCTCATAAACACTGGGAAAGTCTTTAGCAGGGCAGTAGCACAGGAACACTTGTATTTAAAGGATGACACAGGACAAGACTGAAGGCAGGGAAACTGATTGGGCATCTCTGTCTACAGTGACAAAGATGTGCAGTGGAATGCAGAAGGCAATCAGAGACATTTCAGAGGCCAGTGATCACGGGACCTGGTGATTAACTAGATTTGGGAATAACAGAAAAGGAGAATTAGAAGAAACCAAATCTCAATCCCAACAGTAGGGAAAAGAAACATGTAGGCCAAAAGAAAAGAGAGCAGGGTCCCCGCTGGGGAACTGGATCCACATACCACCTCCACTGGGGGATCAGGATCTGCATACCACCTGTGCTAACAACAAATGCTTCCAAATCTATGTTTGCAGCATTTTTCTCATCTTAAATTGTCATTTAGAACTGCAGGGGCCATGACGTGAAAGCCAGATAGCAGTAGAAGGCAAAAAAAAAAAAAAAAAAAAAAAGAACTCAGTGACAACCTGTGCTGCTTCCAAGAATTATTTATATGGGAAATGGCAGCAGGAGATGAGGGGATGAGAAAGAAACACACACCAGGTTCATGATGGAGCAAATCTAATGCACAGAAAGGGCTTGAAATACTCTAATATTGTCTGGCAGCAGTCTTGGCCAAACCCTCCCCAGGGGCAAGCATTTTAATGCTTTATACAAATTCAAAATAGAGGTGAGCCTTGGCTGGAAAGGCTCTTACTCTGAGGACTGAAAAAGTGATAGATGATGAAATGTGATGCTAAAAGACCCAGCTAAGCCATTAATTCTTGCTGAAAGCATTCTCCAATGGCTGGGAAGAAAAACAGTCTTTCCTATACACTAAAACCACACTTACGATTTGGAGCTGTATCACTGTAAAGGCATTTTTAGGTCAACATTAACATACCTCTGTCAACATACCTCTATGTTGGGGGGTGCTGCATGTGAGGCCCCCACGCCTGTTCAAGGACAGACCTGTTTGGCATCACTGCTGCTGTCACTCTATTAATAGAGAGTAAACAATAGGACCCCAGGCTGCCCCACCCCTGTGAGCAAGGCCCTGCTGAACAGGAACATAGGGAAGAGCTCAGTGGTGACCAGCCCCTGCTTCCCAAAGTCTGCTGGCTCCAGGCTAGGAATCTGAGCATCAGAGGGTCTCCGGCTGGCTGGAGCTCCACTTACAGCTCTCAGACCCATTATTCCCACTTTACCAGAAACGAAATTTTGGGATGATAAACTGTCATTCTCCCACCTTGAAGAAGAACACCCCTATTATCTCTTGCCATTTCTGGGTTTAAAGTAGACAAACTGTCCAATTTCCTTCTCCCTAAAGGATGACTAGGTCTGGAAAAGTAAACTGGAAAAAAAGTCTTTGTATGAGAAGGGCTCCCTGGGTAGAAATGATCTCATGCTCCAAATGGTTGGGAGCACCATGAGATGCTGGATAGCCAGGCCCTGAAAACAAGGCACTTGTCTTACTGGGATGCCAGGAGTGATGCAGAAAGAGATGCTGGGCTCCTCCAGGAGTCCCCAAGACACGTGGCTTTCTACTGAGCCCCCAGCTAATAGGAGAGGTGAACCAGACTACAGCAAGGCCCAGGCTGAGCAGGAAATGTGTCTGCACAATGAGATCCACCTACATGAACACTGCAATCGTCAGCATTATTATGACAGCATGTTATTGATATAATGTGTAAAGCCCATTCGCTTACAACCACCTGAAGAGGCAGTTCCCATATAAGGTCTGTTATTCTAATGAAGAACCTAAATCAAATAGGGGCTAAGCAACTTGGTATCATGAAGGCAGGACCAAAACACACACTGAGGTCAGTATTCCAAACTCAGCTGATTCTGTCAGACTCTAGAACAAGGCTGCCTCACAGCAGTGAAACGTTTACCTGGTTGCTGGGAGAGTACTGACTCGGGTGAAAAACACAGATGGCTCAACTTCTACATGCAGCCCCAGGGAGAGGTTCCTGTAATATCCTTCCATGTGGCCCGGGCCTCCAGAGTATTTGAAATTCAGGATAGCTTCCAGGGTCTAAAGAGATGCAAAAAAAAAAAAAAGGTAAGTTAGTACTCCCTACATTACGTTGATCAATGTTCCTTACCAGGAGGCAGGTTTCACCTTCACTTATGAAGAGTCTGAAGATAATCCCAACTGGTAAAGTTATCAGCAGTAGGCAACTCTACTCACTCACTCCCAGTTGAGACCTGGTACCATCTTTCCTATGATGCCTCAGTGTCTACACAATTCTCAGCCTGCATATGCAAATGGACAAGGGCTCTAAAGTTTACTCTGTGGTTGGATAGAGCATTTTAGAGAGAAAAACACTTCAGTGGGCACCACTTAAACACACACATCAGATGAGGGGCAGGGAAGTAGGTATTTCCATCAAGGAGGAAGAGCACAGCTCCCAGGCTAATAGTGAGTAAAAACTGACAAACTCCACACTCATAACACCTTCCTGAATTTGTCTGAGACATGAGGTCACAGCACAACAGGAACCCTTCCAGAAGGGGCAGGATGCTACACCTTCTCCCCAGAAGCAGAGCAGGGGATAAGGAGGCACCAGCCACTCAAGGGTAATGAATTGCTAAAGGCTGAGTAGGAGCCCACATGATAATGCAAAGAACCCCCCACCCCCTAACCCCTGTCCGCCAGCCCAGAAAGGAGGGCGGTTCCCAGCCACTCCCAGGCTCTCCTCCATGGATCTCCCCAGGGTGCTCACACAAAGGACTGCTGGGAAGGCAGGAGAGCAGAGACACTTCCTTCCCCCACCCCAGTGCTGGGCACAGTACAAAACTGAGCACGGAGGAGAGGGTCAGCCACCACCATGGGACAGGTGAGAAACTAAGACCTCAGCCCAACTCCCACCCCAGTGGAGTGCCCACCCAGACCCTTCTTTCCTATGAAACAAAATCTTCAATTGCTGGGGGAAAAGTAGCAGCAACCCTGAGGCACAAAGGTAAGGGTGAGAGGCCCCTCTCCAGGAGGCAGTCCTGAGCCAGGATGCCACACCACTGCCATAGGAGGGGTCCTGCCACCCGGGGCAGGGGCAGGGAGCCGCTCATACACAGCACCCATCAGGCCACAAGGCGAAGCCCAGCTGCCATAGGCAGCAGGGGCAGGAATACCAAGAAGGCCCTACAGGAGACCCAGTCACACAGCGCCTGGGGCTGAGGAGGCACAAGGATGACAGCACCTAGAGAAGAAGCCCCACTGGGGAAGGAAGAGAGGTGTGGAGAGACACTCAGGGTGCTGACATGTAGAAGAGCTGATTGCTGAGCAGGGAGGGGAGCATTACAGAAACCCTGTTTTCTTCACCAGAGGAATTTGGAGCCTGTGGGGGCACCAAAAGTAACCATAGCAACAAGAAATCCAAGCCCAGCTCAACTCCTGCCTGAATGACCCAACCTTCCACAGTAATGTCCTAAAACAGGAATCAGCAAACTCTGATCCTGGGGCCAAATCTCACCCACAGCCTGTTTCTGTATGGCCTGAGAGCTAAGAACAGTCTTTACATTTTTAAAGGCAGTAAAACAAAAGAAAACAAAAACAGAGAATATGCACAGAGACCATATGTGGTTGGCAAAGCCTAAAATATATACTATATGGCCCTTTCCATAAAAAAAAATTATGGACAAAACTCTTACAAAGAGGCCCCGCGTGGTGGCTCCTACCTGTAATTCTAGTACTTTGGGAGGCCAAGGCAGGAGGATTCCTCGAGGCAGCAATTTAAGACCAGCCTGAGCACCATAAAGAGACCCCCTAACCCCCACCAACAAAAAATAGAAAAATTAGTGTCTGCTACTCTGGAGGCTGAGGCAGGAGGATCACTTGAGCCCAGGAGTTGGAGGTTGCAGTGAGCCATGATAACTCCACAGTACTCTAGCCCAGTCAACAGAGCAAGAACTCCTGTCTCAAACAAAAAAAAAAGGGAGAAGATATAGGAGTAAATCTTCGTGACCTTGGATTAGGCAATGGTTTTATAGATATGACACTAAAAATACAAGCAACAAGCAAAAAAGTAAAAGGACAGTGTCATGGAAATCCGAGAAGGGCAGAGCTTCAGGAAGAAGGGCCAGAAACGTCCACTGCTGCAGGGAAGTCATGGCAAATAAAGGGTCTGGCACTGACCCTGCCCAGTCAGGGCCCAAAGTCACGTGCTAAGTGCAGAAGTAAAAGCACGCTCTCTCACCTGGCAAAAGCAACCAAAGCCATGTTTCCAAAAGGCTGGAACAGGGCTCTTGCCTTCCTCTCTTCCTCCCTAAGCTTCAAGAGTCTCAGGAAAGTTGCACTTAGCCTTTGATTATTGCTTTTGTTGACAACCTACTTCTCCTCTACAATGGTGGCGCAGCCACAGCTATAGAATTTTTTAAAAATAAAGAAAACAGCCTGTATGTGCATGGTGTCATCGTGAGGGCATGCCGAGGAGGAGAAGGACTTTCCCGTGGGAAGGCCAGCTGACAAAACCTGGCCGCCAGCACTGCAGAGGGAGAGCAGGTGTGGACACCAGCTACCTGGTTTGCCATTCTGGCTCCATGTGATCTTGGGCACATCACCTCACCCTTCTCAGCCTCAGGTTCTCCTTTGTTAAATGGAGATGATAATTAACATAGATCGCACTACATGTTAGTGAGGACTCAATGAGAAAATGTAGTAGCAGAACAAGTAGTCACTCATTAAACGAACTCCTTTTTCCCTCTGCAACCTTACCCATCTGATATCCTGGGGCAACAGGGCTTAGAATGGGAGGAAATGGGTTTCAGTCCTATTTCTTCTATGTTTTTCACTCTTTTTATCGTGGTAAAATACACATAATGTAAAAGTTACCACTTTAACTGTTTTTAAATGAACAGTTCTGTGGTGTTAATTACATTCACACTGTTGATGAACCATCACCATCGTCTATCTGCAGAAATTTTTCATCTTCCCAAATTGAAATCCTGAACTCATTAAACAGTAACTCCCCATTCCCCCTTTCTCCTGCCCCTGATAACCTTTCTACTTTTTGTCTCTATAGATTTGACTACTCTTGGAACTTCATATAAATGTAGTCAGATAATATTTGTCCTTTTTTGACTGGCTTATTTCACTTAACATAATGGCCATGTTGCTGCATGTGCCAGAATTTCCTCCTTTTTAAGGCTGAATAATAATATCCCATCGTATGTATGTATCACATTTTATTTATCCATTCATCTGTCAATGAACACTTGAATTGCTTCGACCTTCTGGCTCTTGGGAATAGTGCTGCTATGAAGAAAGGTTGTACAAATATCAAGACCCTGCTTTCAGCTCTTTTAGGTATATACCCAGAAGTGGAATGTCTGAATCATAGGGTTATTATATATTGAATTTTTTTGAGGAATCACCATACCATTTTCCACAGTGGCTGTACCATTTTACATTCCCACCGGCAGCGCACAAGGGTTCCTATTTTCCCACGTCTTCACCAAACACTTGTTATTTTTTGTGTTTGTGATAATAGCCATCCTAACAGGTGTGAAGTGGTACCTCACTGTGGTTTTGATTTGCATTTCCCTGATGACTAGTGATGTTTAGCATATTGTCATATGCTTATTGGCCACTTGTGTATCTTCTTTAGAGAAATGTCTATTAAAGGCCTTCATTTTAAAAGCTCCTCCTACAACTCCTCGAAACATCTTCCATGCCTACATGTTTACAAGTTCCCTTCAACTTTTGTACTATCAGAAATAACTTTAGAGATTCTCTCCACCTATATAAATATTACTCCTCCTTGATGGCCCAGATAAAGCCACATCTTCTCACTAAAAAAGTGCTCAATGAAATACATTTTTTTTTAATATTCAAGGATCGTATTATGGTCTTACCAAAATCCCAAATCCTTTTTCCACTCCCCTTAGCCCTATCATCTCCAAAGGGTTGCTGTTTTCTTGTGAATGTGTCTTAAACCTCTTGGAATTGCCCTTGTCATCAGCAGAAGGTGAGACCCGACATATACACACTCCATAACCTTTCTGTGAAAACTTCGAGTCTAACTGACTCTCATCTATTTGATCTATTCTTTCATTTATCTTTTCAAACGCTTGCTGGGTATCTTCTGAATGCCAGGTTCTGTGCTTAGTTAGTACAAGATGAATGAGATGTGGTCCCTGATTGCAGAAAGCTCAGTAAATGCTGAGTGAATAAATGTATGAATAAATTAACTAATAAATAAACGAAACCAGCCATCACCCAACACATATATGGCATCTTCCTCAAACTGCAGGCAAAGTGGTCAAGGAAATAAACAGACTCTCAATAATAGCCTTAGAGAGCCAAAATCTGTGAAGTAACAACAAATATCACACTGGCTATTTTGTTTTTTTAAGGTAAACTTAAAAGTCATTTCCAGAGAGCGATGTAGAAAAAATCACCCAGAGAATGAGCAAAAAATACTGAAATACATAACTGTTGACATAACAAAGAAATAGTCTGTGTTTCTATTTTCTTGGAGTTGGCTGGTTCTTTACTCTGTAGAGAACCAAGGAAAAGATATAATTATGGGGGAAAATACCTAATTTATGAAAATTGATCCCTGAAAAGGTCATGTGAAATTGAGTATTACTACCTTTCTCCTTAATTTAAAAAAATAAAACAAACAAAAATCCTCCTCAGCCTGGTAAAATTAGAATATTTTCACAAAAGCATAAAGTGCGTTGATAAGGCCAAAGACACAGATGCCCAAGCTTTTTCTCAGTCCCAGGTAATAAGAAGCTGGGTCCTACTTGGCATAAGACTTTCCCTTCTGAATATTTCTCAGTCTTCACTTTGAGAGAAGACTATTACAACAATCAGTAATGAGAAAGGCACCAAAAATAAAATATTTCCTAGGCATATTACAACTTACTGTTCAAGCTAAAATGAAAGGCCTTCAATGGCTACCTTTTACTGAGCACCTAGTAAGTGCCAAATGCTCCACTAAGCAATCCATGCACATTGACTGTAATAGTCCTAAGAGCACGACAAGGAGAGGGCTGTTTTCATAAATGAGGCTCGGGGCAGCTAAGTGACTGGCCCAGGCCACACGCCCAGGAAGTGACGCATCCAGGATCTGAACGCCAAGCTACGTGGCTGTGCAGCCTACTCTCTGCCATTTATGCAAACTGCTCAGAACAGCATTCATTCACCATCTAATCATTCACTCACTGACCCTAGGTGGATGTCTACTATGTGCCAGGGACTATGGCAACTGAGAGGAAGAAGATAGAGTGCCACCCTTGAGGCACTAAAGTCTAGTAAAGGAAACAAGCCCGGAGCCCTCCAAGGTAAACTGCAATCTGTTAGTCATAGGTAAGTGCATGAGGACATGTGAGAATGCAGGAGGAGAAAGCACTGTGTGTGCCTGTCAGGCAAGCGCTGCACAGGAAGGAACAACAAACTGGTAAGGAAGACAGGATGCGACAATTGTTAAATTGAAAGCAGACAAATAAGAGAAAAATCAATTAAAGTAAAACCTACTTCTTGAAAATATCAATAAATATGACAATCCTCTGAGCTAGGTTGATTGAGGGGAAAAAAGAAGATAAAAATTACCAACATCAAGAATGAAAATGAATATCAGCAGAGACCGTACAAACATTAAAAGCACAATGAAGGAATAGCGTTAACAATTTTGTGTCAATACATTCAACCACTTAGATAAAATGGACACACATTACCCAGAAGAATCAGAAGAAACAGCAAACCTAAAGAGCTTCATGTGAACTGAAGACATTGGATTCATAACCAAAAACATACTCCTAAAAGAAACGCCAAGTTCAGATCATTTCTCAGCTGAATTCTATCAAACATTTATGTTAAAGAGAATACCAATTTTATACAAAAATTTTTAAAAAATAGAGGAAAGGATAAAACTTCCCCATTCTTTTTACAAGACCAGTATTACTCAAATATCAAAATCAGAGAGTTTAAGAGAAAACTATTCATGAGGCCCATACCCCTCATGAATTTCAATGTAAAAATCCTTACCAAAATACCAGTGAATCAAATTCAGTAATGTATAAAATGGGTATTACATCATGGCCATCAATAATGCAAGGTTGGTTCAACTTTCAAACCTTCAATTAATGCCATTCACCATATTAACAGACTACTAACAGACAAAAAAAGAAAAGCCATATGATCAATAGCTTCAGAAAAAATAGCTAACAAAACTCAAAACCCATTTATGATTTTTTAAAAACTCTCAAAAAATTAGGCATAGAAAGGAACATCCTCAATCTGTGAAATGCATCCATGAAAAACTTACACTTAAAACCATACTTAATAGTAAACAGCTGAATGCTTCATACCAAAAATCCAGAACAGGGCAAGGTTGTAGCCATAATCACTTCTATCAATACTGTACTCGAGATCCTAGCAACTTTAAAGGAAGAAATGAAGTATTTGTTTGCAGACAACATAGTCATGGACAAAACTCTAAGAAATCTACTGAAACTCTCAGAAATTGCTGGTAGTCATGTTAAGTATACAATCACTTTGAAAAACAGCTAAGGCAATTCCTCATAAACTTAAACCTACAATCAACATATTACTCAGCAATGTAGCTCCTACCAAGAAAAATAAAAACATATATACACACAAGGACATGCATGTAAATGTCCACAGAAACTTTATTTATAATAACCTCAAACTGGAAATAATCTCAAAGTCCAATAAGAGGCAGGTAACTAGATAAACAAATGGTAATATATCCATAAAATGAAACACAACTCAGCAACAAAATGGAACAAATTACTGATAAAACAACATGCAACAATCTAAAAACATCATTCTGAGTGAAAGAAGCCGGACATCAAAGAGCATCTACTGTATGCTTGCATGTGTATGAAACACTAAAAAAGGTTAACCTTTAGTGACAAGAAGGAGATCAGTAGTTGCCCAGGATTGGGGGCAGGAGAGGACTGGCTGCTGCAAAGGGGTCAGGGAAACAATGAGGGGTGATGAAAATATTCTACATCTTGATGATGTTCTGTATGGTTAATGAGGCTGCATTTTATAGGATGCAAACTACACTCAGTAATGTTGATTTGAGAAATGGACCCTGACCATTAATAGGCACACAATCACTTGTGAACATTAAAACAAAAGACTCCAGGTCACAACGTGGGCCATGCTGATATGCTGCCCATGTCTGAAGATGAATGTGAAACTCTGGCTTCAAACGAAGGTTCAGGGTTCCCAGGTTCTGCAGCAGATATAATGGAACAGAGGTTATGATTTACTATAGTCAAAACTTCCCATTATCTTCTCTAGTTCTCAGTAAGCTCACCTTAAAATCTGAGTTGTGCCAGATTTTGCCTGAGGTTTTGACCAGCTCTTACACGAACTGTTATTGCTCATTTTATATCCCTAATCTAATGCGCTATGACTTCTAATATAACTAAGGCTATTGCCAGAGAAAAACAATCACCCTCACACCCTCACTAACCAATTTAAATGTATATGAAGTAGATCTCTAATTTTTAAAGACCCCAACTGAACCTGTCACCATAGATTTCCTTCTGCTCTATTTCTGTGATATGACATAAAATTAATAGCTATGATGTGATCCACTTAATAAGTCAAGCACTCAGGACTAAAGGCTGGGGCTCATTCCTCGGGAGACCAGCACGATGGTTTACTTAAGGTCAATGAAACTCACAAATGAAAGCCATACCATTACTTTCCAGTTAATTAGCACTTTCAGCCAAAGTCTTTCTTCAGTGTTAATTATGCCTTAAAGATGCCAAGTTGACTACAAATTAAGTGGTACGTCCACAGTAATGCAGAATGGGCTTGAGCAACAGCAGCCATCCAAACAGATCTGAACTAAGAGGCCCAGCAGTGGCCGAGAAGAGTTAGGACTCAAGGTCCAGAGGAGGGGGCACGTGTCTGGGCAATATTAAATGACGAAGTCAAAAGTCTGGTTTGGGGTACCAAGCAAAGGAGCAGGTCAGAGACTTGAGGGTTAGATTGTACCTACCTGCCTGGGTGAGGAACAAGAACCACTGAGAAGGTAACTGATGACCTGGAATCCCACAGACTATATAGCAGAGCAAAGGGCTGCCATGTCCTAGATGTACTTATTCTCAGATCAAATTCTGCCTCTTCTGGGAAACCATTCCAGCGTCTCCAAGGAAAATCTGTCATTCTCTAACTTGTGCCACTGGGGCCCCCTGCTTTTACTCTACTCTAGCACCTGTTGCCTTTGAATTAGACACTTTCCTCAACAGGAAATGCATTCACATCATGTAAAACCTAAATGACATAAAATGGCAGGCATGGAGAGGGTCTGCGCCCGTGCCTGCCCATGTCCTTACCATTGTCCCTTCCATTTCATGTAGGTAACTGCTTTTATTAGTTTTTTTTTTTTTTATGTGTCCACCAGGTGTTTGCAGACACAAGAAAATACAAACTTTTCTCCTCACCACCCTCCCCCAGTACCCTCCAGCCATCTTACCAAAATCAACAACAAAAAAACATACAAAACAAAACCAATATCCACCTTTGGGCACCTTCTTGTTTGTTAATTTTCACGTAACATATCCCTGGAGAGTTTTTCTTATCAATACAGAGAGAGCATTGTTTGTAGAATATTCTTCATAAATTATGTGTAGACATGTTGGTATTCCATTGTGTAGATGTGCTATAGCTTATTTAAAACAGTCCCCTAGATATTGGCTTTTTGGTTATTTCCAGTATTTTGCTATTAATATTATGAACAATGCTACAATAAATAACCATGTACACAAGTTACTTTCTTTAGATGTTGGTATTTCTGAAAGATATATTTTCCAAGGGGGATTTCTGAATCAAAAAGTAAATTGATTTATAATTTTAATAGACACTACCAACATTTTGGTAGTGTTGAACCATTTCACATGCTAATAGCCATATTTGAGGGTACTTTTTTTTCTCAAAAGCTTGAAAATAGTGTATGTTGTTCAACTCTTGGCTTTTTGACAGTCGGACAGATAAAGAATCTCAGTGTAGTTTCATTTTATATTACTCTTATTGTTAAGAGAATTTAACATCTTTTCATATGTTCAGGGCATTTTCATGCCTTTCTGTGAATTACTTGTTCCTGTCATTTGATCATCTTTTATTGACCTGTCAGTCTTTTTCTCCCAGGTTCCTGGGAGGTTTTCTAGATTAAGGAGATTACCTCTTATACGAACCCATGGCTGCAGATAAAGGCAGTTTTACTGCTTCTTCATTTCTAATATCTATGCCTTTTAAAATTTCTCTTTTTTAGCCTGTTGCACTGGCAAGGACCGGTAAATCAACAGATGAGAATAAAAATTCCAAAAATAAACCAACATGGTCACAGGTAATTATTTTTTGACCAAGGGCTAAGACAATTCAATGATCAAATTCACGTTTTCTACCAATGGTGGTAGAACAACTACATAAATGTATAGAGACAAATAAATTTCAACCTCTGCCACATACCACGCACACACAAATTATTCTGAGGTGGGTGATACGTCTAAACATATAATATAAACACCTAAAACTTCTAGAAGAGTACAGTATCTCTGCAACCTTGGGATAGGCAAAGAGATCTCAAACAAGACACAAAAAGCACTAAACTTTAAATGAAGAAACAATTTAATTTTATTAAAAATAATTTTTTTTCATCCAGGGATATCTCCAAACAGTTAAAATACAAAATTTGTCCATGTCATCTAAGTTGTAAAATTTACTGAAATGCAACTATTCATAATGTGCTCTTATTAACCTTTTCGTGTCTGTAGGATCTATAGTAGGTCCCTCTTTCATTCTTGATGTTAATAATCTGTGTTTCTCTCTTTTGTTGGTATGTCTGCTAGGGGGGTATCAACTTTATTAATGTTTTGAAAGAATCAATTTTTGTTTTTGTTAATTTTCTCAAATGTTTGTACCCAACACAGGACTTGGCACAGAGCAAGTATTCAATAAATGCTTGCTAGGTGGAATTAAGTTTGTTGACGATTCATACACTAGCTATATATCAATGTCTGTTAACTGGACAGATGAATCATCTTATTAATAAACACGTTTTTCCCGTACCGCATAAGCTGGCTTTAGAAAGCTCTCCCTCAGCTGCCCAGTCCCCACTGGCAAATTCTTCCTTGGCTATGTGGTTTCTGCATACCATTCACGCCACCTAGGAGCCCCAGGGATCCTGTAAAGTCTAGGTTGGCTGCCCCTCCATAGGTGATATTATAGCGCAGAGCACTTTCCCTGCCTGTTACTTACCACACTGCAGCACAAGTGCTTGGATCCTTTGATAGAACAAAAGCTCCCTGAGGGCAGGGACCATGCCCTACACCCAGTGCCACAAAGAGCAAGTGCTCAACACATGTGTTCGGTCTAACTGAATGACAGCATCTCCATAATGAATCTCAGAGAAAGAAGGAAGCCAATATTTATTAGGTTCCTACTACACAGTGGTAAGACCTAAATGGTTTTAGGTATGATTATGATTATGTGATTATCAAATGCTTAAAGAAATGAAGAATCTTGCCACAAAGTTCAAAGCCAGGTCTGAGTCCAAAGGTCTTGCTCTCCAGCAATACCATAAAGTCTCCCAGAGAAAAGCGAAGGAGACTGCAAGAGAATGGGACTGTGAGCAGAGGCTGATGTTGTCCTGAAAAAGCAGGCCTGATTCTCATAAGGGAGGATCGGTACACAAGGTGCCATGACATGCATCTCCCCTGAACTTGGTACTAAATGCTGCATTCGAGATGTTCACAGTTTTTCTCTTTCTGTGTATACAGTTGGAGGAGGGTGGGCTGGGAGAGGGACATTTTTAATACATTTAGTAAAACTTTAATATAATCAGCATAGATTTGTTGGAATCAGCAGAATCCTATTTACATTAATATATTGTTACAAGTCATAAGCAATTAGGACATTTTTCATTTCCACTCAGTTAGTTATGAGAAACACTCTCTGGCCATAATATATGGCCTTTTAAATACTGCTTATCTTCAACATTAGAGAAATATACTTGAAATTCGAGCACCCCAACAAATTTTTGAATTACAGAAAGGAAAGCTATATCCTTCAAAAGCTCTATGACTGAAATTCAGCTGAAGAGCAAATACTAAGGTATTACACAGGCAGGAAGCTTATGGGGATCCACAGTAAAAATTCCAAACTAAGTACCTGCAGAGGGCTAGAGATTGCTAGCAGGTCAGCAATAAGCCATCATGACACCCAGCACACGGTAGGTGACCAGCACCTGCCAGACATGATGCCAGGAGCTGCATGTATTCCATCTCTCTCGGACCTTCCACCATCCTATCAGAGGGAAGCACCTGCATCGGAATTGAGCTCAGTGGGGATAGGTGCATTGCCCAAGTTCCCATAGCTGGTAAATGAGAGAGCCCAGGTGTATCTGACCCCAAAAGCCTCATCTGCCAGACCCTAACTACACTGGAGGTCACTGATGAAGGAAGGGTGGGTATGACATCATCGGAAGTCATGCTCCATGTGAACCCACAGCCAACAGCAGGCAAGGGAGTGAGCTGAGCATCCCTACAGGAGAGCCCTGGAATCTGCTCATAGCTCGGCCACCAAGCCTAGGTGCGGCCTAGACAAAGTGATTTTTCCTTTCTTGACACCAGCCTTCCCATTGATGAAATATGGATTTGGACCAAATAATTTCCAGTGGCCCTTTCCATATTACTGTTGTATACATGCTAATTGAGTGCCTGACAGCCATACATGTGACAAACATTTACTAAGACGTACCATGTGCCAGGGATGCAGACTGAGCAGAACGTGCCTGTTCCCACAAAACTTACACACTACCAAGAAGGGCCAAACAATAAGTAAGCAAACAAGCATGTGTCAGGTAGTGACAAATACAACAAAATATAAAGCAAGTTACGGGGCAGAGAACACTGGATGAGGTTCTTCCAATAGGCAGGTGAGCCTCTCACATAGGGCACCTGAGGGGGAACAGAATGAAAGATGAGGGCACCAGCAGTTCACATATCTGGGGAGGAATACTCCAAACAGAGGAAGGTGTTAGGACCATGTGTGATGAGCTCCAGGGCAGAGGGAGGCAGGGTGAGGGAGAGTGGACGGAGATAAGCTCAAAGGGTTGGCCAGCGCCAGACCACACAGGCGTGCAAGGGACAGAAAGAGCCCCAGCTTGTGCTCTCAAAGAGGTGGAAAGGCTTCAAAGATTTTTTTAGCAAAAGCATGATCTGAATGACTTCTTTAAAAGAACACTCTGGCTGCAATGTGGAAAACAAACTGCATGGGACAAGGCTAAAGAGAAGGTGCCAAGTCACAGGGCGAATGTCACTGCCCAGGTAGAGAGTGGTGGAGATGTGTCCACAGGTGGCAGTGGGATGAACAACGGGGCTCAGACTCTGCACATATGCCGAAGTGGACACGCCAGGACTGATCGATAAACTGTACATCACATGCGAAGTCACAGATATCTTCAGGATGTTTGGCTGAAGACACTAGAAGAATAAGCTGCTAATTTCTGAAGTGAGGGAGGATGGTGGAGGAGCAGAGTAGATGGGGTGTGTTGGGGAGACCCAGGATATTGGCTTGGGACACGTTCAGTTTGAAATTCCTAAGGACACAGTGGAGACAATGTGATCTACAAATCCTGAGGTGCAGGGGAAGTCAGGGCTGAAGAGATGGTGCTCACACCAGGATGGCCACAGAGCCCGGAGGACGGACCCAACCTGTCGGGAGAGAGAGCAGGAGACAGAGAGGGGAGCCTCAGCCTGACTCCTCGGCTCCTTAAAAGAGAAGATGCTGCATTGTATTAATGGAAACAAATCATAATAATAAAATTATTTTTATCATATGGCTTTTCAGGCTTCTTGCTATTAAACATTTGTCATGTGAAGTATTTCAAATTTTTACAAAAGACATTTTAAGCTGCAAAGAGTAAAACATTAATAGCTAATAGCGTCAACTCTAAAAGCAGACTGCCTGGGTTCAGACCCCGTCTGTCATGTCCTGCCCACGTCACAGAGCAGAGAGAGTAATTTGATTTCTTCATGCAGCAGCTTTCTCATCTGGGTTATCAGCAAGATAAAGATAAAACCAGCTAGTCTTAAAAAAAAAAAAAAAAAAAAGCTTAGAATAGTGCCTAGCATTTGGAGAGTACTATAAGTGATAGCTAATATTACTGTTAATAAGTCAGTATTCAACAGTGAGAAAGGAAGACAAGGTACTTAGGACAATTGACTTCATAAATAGATTCAAGAAAAAGAAAACAAATTTCCGTATTTGTCCCCCACTTATAAACCATCACTTGCCCCAATCACACAGATACAGTTAAGCCTCAGCATAAAGCACTCCCAGCCATTCCAGATCTGATCCCTCATGCCCCTTCTGCCCCAGGTCTCACCACAGAGACATACACATGCAGGGACCTAAAACTTCCCCTATCCTGCATGCTGGGAAATCTGCTGAACCTATATTGTTTCACTTCCCTCTGCCTGAAATGAATGTCCTCTCCCAAACTCACTAAGAAATTCCTACTCCCTATTCCAGAAGCACTAAAGGAATCCTGCCTAATACTTCCTTCTTAGAGCACCCTGCCCTCCACGTAGAGACAATCTCTCTGACCTTTGTGTCACTATGACATCCCAAACATGTCTCTATCCCACCAAAGTATACTTTCATCATATGATGATAGGAGAATAATAATGATGTCATAGTACTGTTTCAAGAATTAAATGAGAAAACTTATTTACCACAGTGGCTGGCACAGAGCAAGATTCTACAAGTACTGGTTCAATGTATTCCCTTGTTTTCTGCCCACTAGTGCTCTATGGGCAGGGGCCATATGTGCCTCCTACACCAGGGGCCTGACACTCCAGCAGGCTAGATCCCAAGCTGAGCCTCAAGTCAGGATGAGTAGGACCAGGTCCCCCACTCTAGAGAACAGAGATGACAGCATTGTGGGGAAACAACAGGCTACGTCCTATCCATCACGGGGTCCAAAAGCACATGTGGAAAACATCTCCAATGAACAATCCATCAACACAAGATGTGTTTGGACAGATGTGTGACCCTGGCTCCACCCACGGTACCCTCTAAGTGACCAGTAAGTTGCAATACAGAAGCAGAGCCCACAGCAATGGATTCAGAGGAAGGCAGACTGTCCTCATTCAATAACACCTAGTGTTAGGCATGAGAGTGGTCAGGGTAGGGTCAAAGTAAAACCATTAGGAAGGAAGAGAGGTAGCCGAGCAGTCTAGATAGGAAACAAGGTGTTGAAATATCTGCTCACTCTCTCTGTCTAATCCCCACGTTCAGACTGTTCCCACCTTCATGATCAGGTGAGAGGCCCTTCCTCCTCAGAGGCATGCAGCACCCTGTGCTCCTCTCCACACGACATGAGTCACTGCCTCAGAATGGCCTTGTTCCCCTGGAAGACCATATGCCCACAGGGACAGGGCACATATCATTTCATTATTAGCCCCTGGTGCCTGGTACTCAAGGGGAACTCAGTACTAAGCTGTGGAAGGGGCAGAGGGAGAAGACTCTCAAACCCACACCTCAGAATTCCTGCCCCAAGGCTGGTGATCTCTAAGATCCCTCCAGTGTTGCCTCTGTGATAACAAGCCTATCTTTGACCTCATTAGTCCTAACATCCTTCCTAACATTCCTGCCTCACCGTTAAGTCCCTAACAGCACCCAGCCTCAGAGTCTGGAAGCACAGCTGAATCCTCTTTCCCCATACACTGCCTCTCTGCTGGGCACAGGGCCATAGGGCCATGGGGCCATGGGGCCGCCTAACCAGGACTGAAAACATGGAGCTCATTTACTCAAATAGTGGAGATGCAACATGGCTTCACCCAAGAGATATAAAAGAATCAGAAAGGCTTAATTCACAGGGAAGGATAATTTTTTGTTGATGAGATTTGAATAAATAGGTTCTTATTTTGGGAAGCTGTAAGCATACCAGATAAACAGTGGGAGGCTTTTCCAGTATACCAAGTGCTTCCCTGAATTATGTGATTTTTAAAAACCATAATAAGATATGTAATTATTACTCACATTTTATAGGTAAGGAAAATTAAGCAGAGAATGATCTAATGTGCCCAATAATTAAGTAATTAAAATGCCAGCTATATTTAAATTCAAAACCTGTGTTCTAGTCATTAAACTATGGCATGCATTTGACTTCTTCTTCCCCAATTTTCACTTCAGTGTTTTGATGAAAGACTTGATATAAAAATGTCTGTGCAAAGGAAAGGTTCCGAGTGGAAGCGCTCTGATCCACTATGCTTTTGCTGTGGTGCTAGCTACATCCCTGAGAACTGACAGCAAGGTCAGAGTACACGGATTGGGCTATATTTGGCACTTGCTCACTAGGGCCGCTTTCAACTCTGGAAAGATGAGCATGGTGGCCATTAGTAATCTCTATATTGACATTTTCACTGGTCTCCTGATTGAACTACTACATGGTCTGCATGTTCCAGTATGATTCCATACGTGGAAACTCTAAAGGGACCATCAGGGCTGCACACAGGAAGTTTTTGGTTAATGGAAAACCCATCTCATATCCCAGGATCAAGAACCCACAAACATCAAATGGGGTGATTCTAAAACTGAATATGTTGTCCAGTCTACAGCTACCAAGAGAAGTGTGAGACTCACCTGAAGGGAAGCAAAGGAGGCACTTTCTCTTCCTTCCTCCTCTGCTGATAGCCCCATGTATATAATCAGAAGCATGAAAACTCCCTCGAGAGTGTAAGCAATACCAACTCCACCACCAACTAATTACTATCCAAGAGGCCCCAGTCAAGATTCTCCATGACAATTATGGCATGGTAGAGGGACTCACGACCAACACTGCTTCCCAGAAGACTGTTGATGTCCCCTCTAAAACAAAGTGAAGCTTGACGGCCTTGCTCAGAACATAATCCAAGGTCAGTCAAATGGCAGGGTCATCTCTGAGTTTAATGGGAGGACACTGGCAAGGCCTTCCATGTCCCCACCTCCAAGGTATCTGCAAGAAATAGGCCCTGCCATCTGGAGAAAGCCTATTACAATGACATAAAGCAGGTGGAGAAGCAGTCACTAAAGGACTACTTGGAAGGCACCCTAGGCTATAAGGAGGCCCAGGTCTCCTGAAACTATAATGGAGACATCCACTGATTGATAGGTGAAAACCTTTGATGCTGGGGCTGGCATTACCTTCAACAACTGCCTTATCAAGTTCATTCCCAGGTATGAATTAGGCTACAGGTGCAGAGTGGACCTTGTAGTCCATATGACCTCCCAGGATGACCAGCCCTAACAACAGAAGAGGAAAACAAGCCCTCAGCCACTGGGATTCTCTGAGCCAGCTTTATCCCCAACACACCCCCAATCTCCTACCTCTGACAATTTCTATCCCTAGTTCCCTGAAAAAGGGAGATTAGGAGAGCCATGTATAATCAACACCATCAATATAATGTACCCAGCAGGAAAAAAATATGCATATATACATAGTGAAATATCCAAATATCTAGAGTCCTGAAAAACGGTGAGCTGTCAGCACAGGTGTTCAGTGTACAGCTATTAAGGCTACACTGCATGGCAAAGTGGATTAAGTGACTTCTCAAGTACTTCCTCCCAACATCAAAGATTAAATAATTTTAGCCACGAAAAGTCAAAATTAAACAGGGGCCTTAGAAATAATCAAGTCAGCAACCTTGTTTTTCAGCTGGGGAACCCAAGGTCCAGAAAGGAACAGACAGTTGAGCTGGATCCAAGGCCAAGGCTGTGTTCCAATCTGGCTCTTGCTACCACACCGAGCCCATTATGGAGGGGATGGAAAGAATGCCCTTGCCTCATTTGTCCTCCAGGTGGTCACACACCACTGAGAAGCCCCTCGTCATAGCATTTAGATCTATTCCAGCTTCTTGTCAGTGACATAAACCAAGAGAAAACATCTTAGAACAAGCTGTACTGGGAGAAAGAGGAATTATGGACTCCTTATCAAACAAAGAAAAGAATTATCAACAAATTGATATTTTGGCACAAGTGGGGAAATTTGAATATGGAATGCATATTAGATAACATTATTGTACCAATGTAAAAGTTCATGGGTGTAATAATAATGATTATTTAGGAAAACATCATTGTTCTTAGGAGCTATGTGAAGAGGTATTTAAGGAGAAGTAATATCAAGTCTGCATCTTACTTTCAAATGGTGTCCAAAGAGTGTGTGTGTGTGTATGTGTGATGTGTGTGTACAAACATATACAGAGAAAGAAAGAAGAGAAAGGGTATGGATATTCATTATACTATTTCAATTTTGTGTCTGAAATATTTCAAAATAAAACATTGGGAAAAGTATTAACAAATCAAGTCTGCTACAGCCCTTCACTTTAAAAATAATCGAAAATTTGTAACGGATATAGCTAACTTACTGAGCACATACAAGTTCCAAGGATGGTTACAGCTGCTTTTTATAAAAGATTTCTAATGTTCCGAAGAAACATTTCAGCATACATATTAGTACCTCCCTTTTTCAGTTGAGCTACCTGGGGCTCGGCCAGGGTCCCTAAGCCCATCCCAGGACACTCAGTCTTCAAGAAGCTTAGCTAGACTCCCAGGCCATGCTCGCCCTCCCCCTCAGGGTCCCAGCAAGTGCACAGCCCTGTGGACAGTCAGTGGCTGGCTGGGCCAGGGCCCTCTGCATGTGCCAGAGGAGGCCAACAGGGCAGCAAAGGCCACGATCTTCCTCTCTCACAAGGCTCCGCCCTCCCCAGTGCTGGGCTGTTCTCAATTTAATTTCTCTTCAGTTATTCAGTGCCTCTTCTAGTTTGTGGCCTTTGCTTCTTTCTTGCTCCAGGAAATTCCTTATTTAGACAGAAAACAGAAACTTTCTGCTGCTGAGTGAGCAATGGTGCTCCTGCGCTCCTCCTAGCTGGTCGACCCCAGGTAAACATCCACCTCTTTGAGAGCCTCGGTCCCCTGATCTTCCCAATGGGAATCAACTTAATAACTTCTCTACAGAATTATTTTTCAGTTCAATTGGCACAACAGCATGAGAGCTAGAGCCCACCTGTCCTGTCTCTTCTGTGGACATAGGTTGCCCTCACTCCCCAGGATGAAAACTGAGCAGCTGAGATTTATGGAGAAATGCTCTTCCAAGCTCTCTGTTGGCTTCTAGCTGCCATAGTCAAGGTTGAATCCATTTTCCAGAATTTCTTCCTCTAGTCTATAAACTGCTCTTCCATTTTTGAGAACTTCCAGAATATTTTACATAGGCCAGTAGGAAAAGAGGGTAAGGAAAGGAAACTGCCTTTTAACGAACATCTATTGTACACTGAATCAGTTTTGTTTGTTTGTCATGTGGTTTAAGCCTCAAAATCATCCTATAGAAAAGAGCCCATTATCCCCATTTTGTAGGTGAGGAAAATGAGGCTTAAGGAGGATTAAGTTGCATGCCCCAGATCATACCTTCATGGAGATGCCTAGTTCCCCATTCTTCCTGTTTCCATGTGAAGGATTCCCCAGAGAAGTCCTTTATCCTGGCTACCCCAACCCCCATCTGACCACCCTGAGGCCTGAGGGACTAATATCATTACCTTCCAATAATCCATTCACAACATATCTCCTGAGTGAGAAGCTCTGCCCTGAATCCTGCATCAGAACGACATGGAGAGCTTATTCAAACAGGTTTGTGCACCCAATGCCAGGGTTTCTGACTTATAGGTCTCAGAGGGGCCTGAGAATTAGCGTTTCTCAGAAGATCCCAAGTTGCTGAAGCTGCTGGTCCAGGGACCACCCTTTGAGAACCACTACACTGGAAATGGGGATACGAGGGCAACTTCCCAAATTAGTGAGGCGGGGGAGGCCCCGCCAGCCTGCCCTGAGTCCTAGATCCTGCCCCTGACCGCACAGGTAAATGTAATTCTATAGTGAGGTGCTGGTGAGCCTGTCTGCCCACAGGTAGGCCAGCCCTCCAATAGAGCTCAGTAGGCAACCAGCCCATGTCACTCCTGCATGCACTTGCCAGCTGCTCTAAACTTAGATCCTGCCTGCAGTGTGTTAGCTAGGCCCCCTTAAATCTTCTTACTCAAACTGAAGACATCTGGGGTTGATGGTCAAGACAGGGCCTTACTTCAAATGCCATCCCCTCCTTCCTCTGCTTCCCAGCAGGCCAATGGAGAGCCACACACCTTGACTATTCAACAAACATTTGCTGAGCACCCTGCTCATGCCAGATACCCTGGTTATCCAGAAGCAATTGAACCGCAATAACCAAAAAGAAAAAGTCACAATAAACTGGGACACAACATTATACTTAGGCATCGAGGCATCGACTCCCAAGACTTCATCCTTGACCACTATCGCCTACTACCTCTCATGAGCCAATAAAGAAACCACGGTTTGGATTACCTTGCTTAAGTAATCCCACAGTTCGCCAGTGGCAGAATTCAATTCCATATCTGCCCAACTCTAAAGCCCCTACTAATAGACAGACATGGTGCCACTGTAAAAATAGGCACTGTCACCTGTTTGACTGCCAGGCCCTTCTCTGAGAGCCCCTCCAGGCATGGTGGTGCCTCCCGGTGCTTAGCACAGAACCCGGCACTCTGCACAATGAAGAAGTTCCATCGATACTCATTGAATAAATAAATGAATGAAGGAAACACCTTCAGCATTGATATCCAGGGCTTTCAGAGGATTACAGCTTCTAGCCTCTGGGAAAATAAGTTCCTATTATAAATGGAAACCTTATAGTCTTGCAGATGCTATTTATTTTTTCTAATGCACAGCTGTGAAAGAGAAAATTATGCCTTGTGTGCTAAATATGCATTTCTAATTACACTCACCTAAGACTATTTCACTCTGAAGACTAAGAATAGCTAAATGATATAACTTACAAAGGAGTAATATTCTATGTCAGCTGAAAAATTAAGCCAGAAGTAAACTAAGATTAGTGAATAGTCAATAAGTCATCACAAGGAATCAGGAGTATTAAAAACAAAACAAGATGCAGAATGAAGACATAGAACTTCACCCCTAAAACAAGAGCCAAGTTGCCACCAAGGCATTTGACTGCACATGTCACTTGAGTCCTTGCCTTTGGTCACCCTATCTCCATGATGGAAAGGAAAGAAATAGACAGGAGTCCAAAGGCCCGAGGTCAGACACCAGTCCTGTGTTTCCCAGGTTGTGAGACCTGGGCCAATGACTTCCCTACTTGCACTTCAGGCTCCTTATGTGTACGATGAGATGATAAAGGTGTACGTGCCTGCAGGTGGCTGTGAGCATTCAGTGAGAGAATGAGGACCTTGGGTTTAACAAACCCAAGTCAGTTCCCTCTGCTTCCGCTTGGAGAATACCTTGCTTCCTAAGGAAGATGACGGTGGCCACTCAGGTCTTCTGGGGAAATGAACCTAACAGTGTTCAAGGAAAATTCTCCCAACTCAACGTCAAGACAGCAGACTGCCAGACCAGTTATGTTCCTCTACTCATCCTTTGGCTAAACGGTTGTTCTGAGTCAATACTATTCTATTAAACTAAGAAAAATGAGAAGCAGTTATCATCAAGACTACAATCTCAACTTAGTTGATATTCTAGCTTATTGACTTTCTATAAATCAGTTCTCCTTTTCAAAAGAACAGTGAAATTTTAGCCAGAAGAAAAACGAATTTGAGGATTCTTTTTAAATAAAATTTGGGGCTATATCTAGACTGGGGACTCCTGTGACATGGCAAGCCCACCTTCTCCTTAAGGAACACCTGGCTAAGAACTGGTAATCTTGCCAGAGACCAGTATCCCCACTTTCAGACTCCCACTGTACTGAGTGGTCTTGCTGCCCACAGGTAGTGCTTGGCACGCTCCATTGTGTATTAGAATTCTTCCTAGGAAGCAGGACACTTGCTTTATCGCGCTGGGCCCTCTCTGATGGGCTGTGAGGTCAGAACATTACTTAATCTGTAGGCTTGTTCTGACGAATACAAATGTGTACAGAAAAAGCCTAGAAAGGTCCCTGGTTCCACCTGCAATAAACTGCTCTTGTTCCTTTCTGCAGAAATGGCTGCAACGATGGGCCAAAACTCTTTTGTGACTGGCTATCTGTGAGATATCCTGGAAAGAAGGCCTGCGGCTCCCCACCTGAGCTGCTAGCCCGCCCCTGCCTGGGTTCTGCCAGCCTTTCCCTGCACAACTCACAGCACGGCATGCTGGAACAGCTAAATATAGCTCCTCCAACTCTGGGGCGTACAGTCATGCAGCTTGTGCTGTATTTCGCCCCCCACCCCCCACCCCCAGTACACACACACTCCACAGTGGAGGTATCTTTCAGAAACATACACACAGAAGCCCAATAAATCCACCTCCAGCACACAGGGGAGGTCTCAAATTTCAATGTGCTAACAATAGCTCAGGTTAGAATAAGAGTCCAAATGCAAAGGGTATGTAAGTCACTCTCTGAGGAGGCCCAATTGGCATCTGGAGAATTGGG
Source organism: Propithecus coquereli (assembly GCF_000956105.1). Taxonomy (NCBI): domain Eukaryota; kingdom Metazoa; phylum Chordata; class Mammalia; order Primates; family Indriidae; genus Propithecus; species Propithecus coquereli. Next base: position 8,861,587 of record NW_012148396.1, read on the forward strand.
ACCAGGCAGCCCAAGGGGTGAAAGGCGGGTCTCAGGGGGTACAGATGGGAGGCTGAGAGAACTAGAAGAAAACAAGGGACTGCTTTGGGATAAAGGGTAGAGACGACAACACATCGTGCATGAAGAAAGGGACAAGAGCAGGCCAGGTGGCCTCCAGCAACCGCCACCTAACTCCTCCTTCTCAGCATGCCTGTCTGAGAGCAGACACCACCCAGCCTTTGCTGGAAAATGACACAGAGAATGACAGGAGCAATAACTCATGGGTGGTACCCTCAGGAGCTGGGCACCAGGACAGAGCTGGTGTGTCAGAGTACTCTTTAGAGCAGGCTGGGGACGTGAGCCTAGGTCTGCTGGCTCCACCACCGCCATTAGCAGAAAGCCAAGTTGGACTCCAATCAGATGCCGACGCAAATAGTGTCACACAACGTTTCATTACCCAGCTGAGGTGGGGGCAAAGTGGGGGGAGAGGTCAAGAAGCAAATGGCCATCATCAGCCAGGAGCACATGCTAACCAGCCAAAACCGCAGGTTCCAACCAGAGCAGGAATGGGGACACATGTGTAGCACCAGCTGGACCAGCCCACACATCTTCACAAACAACCCAGCACAAGCTGGGCCGGCTGGGAGCCGCTCTGATGGGAAACCCCTCTAGATTCCCCTCCTGGAAACGCTGTCTTTGGAGATGGAGACATCTGGCTTTCCAATGCTAGCTTTACACTAATAGCTGTGTGCCCCTCAGTAAGCCCATCTCCTTGTCTAAAACCGAGGCCAACCACTCTGACTTCACAAGGCTGCTATGACAACAAAGCCTGGCATATATAAAGTGTCCAGTAAATTGTCGCAAAGAAGATAATGACAATGCCTCCACTTTCCACGTGAGTAACATGTGGAAACACTTACATGGAATACATACAATCTTACTGGAAGCTCTGAAAGAAACGGCATTGACTCTTTGAGGGCCCATCTCTGTGCAGCTCTGGGGAGGAGGGGAGGAGAGTCAGGGGCCAACGTTCCTGCGCACCAGCACTGTGCCCGGCACCAGGCTGTCTGTGAAGTAGAGGCCAAGAGCTCCACCCAACAGATGAGCAGACCAAGCCTCAGAAAGGCTGACATCTATAGCCTGGGCATGGAGGGACAGGCTTTTCATCTATCTGAAGCCCCGATGTAAATTCTAACTCCCAGTTGTGCTCCTGACAGAGGAAGAGACTGAGACTTAGAGAGCTGAAGTGACTTGCCCAAAGTCACAAAGCCAGTGGACATGTAGAATCAAGCAGGAAGGCAGTCGTCCAGGAGCCCAGGACTCTCTGCCTTATAGCAACATTGGCAGAAACTCCTGCTTGGGTCCTGAGCATCTGTCCTGCGCTCCCCTTATTCCTAGTTCTAATCAATTAGCCTATATCACCCCTCTCTTTAAAGGTGGGAATCGGTCACTATTGAGCTTTATAACTTCAGTGCCTGCAATACGGCAGAAATTCCAGAAATGTTTATCAAAAGGAAAAAATAAAGGAGTGAGGTAGAAGGAAGGCAGACCTACAGATTGCGTCACAAAGAAAACCCAAAATAATAGCACATACAGAGTCATATATTCATATCTATATTCCCCTTGATTATGGAATTGGTCCCATGCCTTTTATTTCATAGCTAGAAGGATTCTAATAGAATATTCATCCAACCTTCTCACTTTACAGATATGGAATCTGAGACGATACAGGTAAATTCCCCAAGTTCACAAAACCAATGGAGCGCAGGGCTGAAATTAAAACCCATGACTGCTGGTCCAGACTTCGTCCTACTGCACGAGGCTCCTAAAACTTTTGGCAAGGAGAGTCATGTCATCTGACTTAAAAAAAAATAAATGCTCCCTTCCTGACCTAAATGGAAAATCAATGAGCTCCAAATCAGCGTTGCTATTGCCTGAGGAAGTGGCACTTTCAAAGGTTACTGCTATTGAGACTGGGCGCCTGTTAAGAGGGGCCCTGTGGAAGGCACACAAAGCTGACGGTCTACTTGGGGGCAGAGACAGCCTGCAGCAAAACTGGACGAGTTCAGTCAAATCTCTCATCAAGTATGAAGATAACTGGCCTCCTTCAGAGGCCCCCAAATTATTTCGCTGACGACCAAGGAAGTGGACAGAAGATTTCCTAATTATGTCTCCTTCCCATTTTGCTCAACAGTCTTTGGAAACTAATATCCAGCTGGAAGAGGAGGGTGGCAGCAACCCCTGCCCAAACCCCAACCCGGGGTTTCCTTGAGGTGGGAATGAAAGAGGAACACCATTCTGCCTCACTGAGTGTCTGTGCCCACACAGCGCAGGCACTGCATGAGGCCTTGCCCAGGGTCTCCCACTGGAGACGCAAAATAATTCTATGAGGTGCTAGCTTTTTTCTTCATTGTACAGATCAGAAAACTTGCCCAAGACTAAGTAGGAACACCTCGTTGTTCAATTTCCACTGCAACTTGGCCCCCAAATCAGATAGTCACTGAGCAAACAGTGGAACTGCTGGTAAAACTGCTGCCTAAACTACCAGAGGATACTTGCCATGTTAGCAGATGACTGTTAGACAGGGAGGTGGGCTGTACAACACCGAAGGCATGAGAACAGAGTGAGTCAACAGGCCTCATGGCTGACATACAAGGGACCCTCAGGGATCTGAGATCTGCAATGAGCTGGTGAGAGGACCGACCGGGCAGCAGAGACCTCTGGTTTTCACACCGGACGGTCATGTGTCAGGGCAGCTCGGGCATGAATTCCTCCAGTGTTTCATGAATCGTAAAAAAATCAATAAAGAACTCCTTTTCAAAGAATTAATTTGAAGTTTCCTTTGACATTTCAGCTGTGGTGAGTCTTGCATGAACAATGTACATTAGCGACTCTCTAACTGGAGAATGCTGGAGTCCTGGGCCCCCTATCAGAGAGTTAACTTTGTGAAAGGCCTACTATGTGCTAAGCAATGCACACACATCTTCCTATATGATTCTCACAGCAGATCCTCATTTCACAAATGAGGGGACCGAGGCTCAGGGAAGCAGCCACTCTGCCCAGTAGCCTCTCGCCTCTACTAGAACTCAGATGCGTCCAAACTCGAAGCACAGGCTCTGGCCACCTCGCGCCTTGGAATGGCCTGCCTAAGCAAGATACCCAACCCCAACTCCCAACTCAGGCCCCCACTGCCCACCACCCTCCAGGCAGCCACTGGCCCCACCCTCCTCTGCACCCCACGTAAACAGAATTTCCCTCTGTTACTGCATGCGCCACTCTTCTGTGACTCTCTGGGGCTCACAGCCCCTCCCTGGTTCTCACAGGGACTTAGCACACCCTTCTTGTTCCCCACCACATCCCATATGGGGCACAATAAATGCTCAAGAAACATCTGTGGAGGTGGAGAGAAAGAGAAAGAGAAAGAGAAAGGGAGATGGGGAGGGAAAGAATAATGGAGGAAGTGATTAGTCATGAGCCAGGCGTCTCACTAGACAAAGGACCCTACACCCCCCACAGGGAGGAAGTACCATCCACCTTACAGAGCACAGGTACCAGGTGCCCACACAGCCCTGCACACTGGGAGAAGGCGCTTGCGTACACCCCTTGTTTGTAAGCAAAGCATTTCATTTCTCTCATGTTCTTCTGGACACTGTCTTCCATGTTGATGGAACGGAAGTCACTGAAGCAGTCCTTGATTACCGCTTTTAGATTTTCAACTGTTGTTAAGACACAGCCTGACACACAGAACTTTTGTGGCCACGCTGTACAAGGAATTAACAAGGAGGATGAGCTCCCACTATAGTCAGTTTCCTAAGCTGAATGAGTAATCAGAGACCACCAGACATCAGCAAGAGAGATGTGGGTGAGCTACTACTGCACATCCCTCCCTCCCTTTTAACCATTAGAGGCCTTAAGGGGCAGTGGGGCCTTTCACAGCAAGAGCCTCAGGGCACATGAGAGCTCTGTGATCACTCTGTGACCTGCCAAGATGGACAGAGCAGCGTGCAAGACTGGAACCCGAACCCTCGGTGTTCCTGTAAGCCCTGTGCTGTCGGTGGATCATTTTTTACACAGGTATGTCTGAACACCCATCCCCCACCTTGGATTCAGAAGTGTTAAAGGCTACAAGTTTCTCTGTGTCTCACAGCAAGCATCTCATTGGTCCCTGTCTCTTTCCTGACACAGTAGAAAAGTAAGCACAGGGTGCAGCACACGACAGGCGCCCACCAAACATCTTCTGCTTACACCTGTGAAAGATGGGCTTGCTGGCTCCCACCCCATTGCACCCATACAATAAAATGTGGTTAATCTTTTTTTTTTTTTTTTTTTTTTTCCTTTAAGAACACAAGACAAACAGCAAACATAAAGCAAATTCTTGGGAAAGGGAAAGTTTTGTTCTCCAGAGATTTACACTAAATGGCCCACAAAGGACATTTATAATTATTTAAAGATGCTTAATTAGGATGGCTGCTTCTCCATACAAGATGGAGGTATTATTGTGGTCCTGAGCTACGTCTGGGTAAGCATATGCAAAGAGGACCTAATGAGAAGAGCGCACATTTAAACTCATTATTAGTGACTCAATATTTTTAATTTTCACATAAGATCACAGCAGGAGTTTAAATGTGTTTCCAATCCAAATGCATCCACCATATTTCTTTCCATTGTAATGAGGGTAAAAGAACCAGAAAGAGGAGGAGAAGAGTGGGGAGAGAGAGGCATTGTCCCACTTGCCGCTTTTCTCCAGTACCAAAAGTGACAGCACAAGTGACTCAGGAAGGGAGACTGGCCAGGTGACCCCAGCAGGGGAGGGCAGGGTAGGCAAAGAGCCAGTGCGTGGCAGGAAAGGTGAGAGTTCTGCATCCAGCTCAGAGGTTTAAATGGTACTTCAAATCTACCATAGCAAGTTCAAAGAACATGTAAAGCTGTCTCATTATATGGTACTCTCCAGAAAAAACAAAAACAAAACAAAATAAAACAAAACAAAAAACTGTAGCCCTTTCTTTTAACTGGAAGGAAATACAAAAAAACCTTGTGTTCAAAAGCGAGTCTGGGATAATCTGAGCAATAAAATAAATAATGATAGTAGTGGATTCTAATCCATAGAATAAAACAAATAACCACGACCCCTACTATATTTGTAAGTAAAAGGAGGAAAAGAGACATCTCTTTACTATAGTAGAATTCCCACGAATGAATGTAGGAGGAATGATGGAAACAGAAAAATCACCATTTGGCAGATGCTACAGTAATAATCACTGAAGGTCAGAACCATCACTGAATGCTGAAGTTGGTGAGTAAAAGGAATATAAGAAACAGGGTATTTAAATAGTCTCAAAGTACCTCCTATAGGTATTTATTAAACACAAAAGGAAAACTAGAAACTTGTTAGTGGAGCAAACTGACAGATGCCACTTGACCACGTGACCAAAGTTACCATCTCCAGAAATGAGTATCATGACATCACGTGCTTGCTGGTCTGAGGCCCTCAGAAGGGCACGCATCACCCTAAGCTATTCCTACCAAAAATGCATAGCCTCCATTTAATCACGAAGAAATACCAGATAATCCCAAATTAAAAAGAAATAACTGGCTGGTGCTCTTCAAGTGTAAAGATCATGAAAGACAAAGAAAGACTGAGGAACTGTCCCAGATTAAAGGAGACCTAACAACTAAATACGCTGTGTGGTCTGTGGCTGGCTCCTGACCCAGAAAATGAACATAGGTAAGACAACTGATAAAATCTGAATAAGTTCTGCAGATTAGTTAACAGAATGGTATCAGTGTTAGTTTCTTGGCTTTAATAATTTTAGAGATATTAACATTTGAAGAAAATAGGCGACAGGTATGCAGAAACTCTTTGAACTACTTTTCCTATTTCTTTGTAAATCTGAAATTTTTTCAAAATACAAAGTTAAAATTTTTTTAGTGGTAGGCAAGGAACAGGTTCAGCATCAGTGAACATTTACTGAGCACTAGTGCTTGACAGTACATTAAATGTGGTTCCTGTACTAACCAGCTCATTTAATCCTACCCACAGTCATGTGAGGTAGGTTCATTTACTATTCCCACTTTACAGATTAGAAAACTGAGGCAGAAGGGGTTAAGGTCACATAGCTAATAAGTGGCAGGTCAAGCTTAGGAGGATAGGGTGATGAGCGGGTACTGATCACAATTGTTGCCTTACCCAAAGGGACTAGCACACACACCAGTGTCTGTAAGCTATAGAACTCCACAAGGCTCTTTATGACCACAGGTGAGCCCTGTGAACGATACTACCTGAGATCACACATCTAGTCATGAAGCCTATATTGCAGAATAGGACCTCTGACTGCACAGCCCACAGACAGAACGCTCCTGTAGCACTATCTAGGGCCATCCCCTCTGAGGGAGGCAGGAGAGAACTGAGAAGTCAATCGAATGTGTACACAGGTCTCAAGACAGGGCACTAGAAGACTAAGGACATGGAACAGAAGGACTGAGCACCTGACAGCCTCACATGAAACCCACATGTGCCACCTGGGCTCATTCATTAACCCCTTACCTCTGGGTTCTCACCTTAGAAGGGAATCATGGAAGCTTCCTTCTCCCTGTTTGAGAGCATTGGTGCCAACTCAAGTGTGACTCTGGTACAAAAAGTGACTAGAGGGGCTGATTCATTCACAAAGACATGGGATTTCCCATATGCCCTTAACTCTGAAAGCTAAAGCTCTCCAGGACCACAGAAAACAAGGAGACTGTACCTTGTCCAGGCAGGGCTGGGCAGGAGACTACCATTTGAGGGTCTGTGTAATGTGATGTCCAACATCTTGCTAGAAATTTCTATATATGGTTTTACTTTATTATCATAAAGCTTCATAAGATGTTTATTATACTTACATTTTAAAGATTAGAAGATAGACTTGAAAAGTAAAGATACCAAAGTCCCTGCAACTGGAATTGGAAACAACATCTGCCAGACTCCAAAGCCAATTCTTTCTCCATTTTATGAAATTTCCTCTAAAGATAGACACAAACAGCCAAACTGTCTACTGAGTGTTCACATATAGCTCCTCTCATTTAGATTGAGAGAATTATCTTACCAAAAAAAAAAAAAAAAGTTTTTTTTTTTCTAAATAGTTCCTTGAAATAATGTTGGGTACCAACATTGCCATTTCAAGGAGGAGGATGGGTCACAAGAGGCAAAGAAAGCAAGCATTATAATTTCTCAAATAAACTACCAAGCGGGATTTATCCCTGGGATGCAAGGATGGTTCAACATAGGAAACCAATTAATATGCTACACCACACTAACAAAATAAAGGATAAAAATCACATGATCTGTTTACAATTAATTGATCACAACCACTTGCAGATTCCTTTGTTCCTTCTCCATTCCCACTGCTCCACTTGACCAGCCTTTAAAAAAAATAAATAAATAAAAATCACATGATCATCAACCAATGCAGAAAAAGCATTTGATAAAATTCAACACTTTTTCATAATAAAAACTCTCAATAAATCAGGAATAGAAAGAACTTAACTCAATATATAAAGGCCATATATGAAAAGCCCACAGCTAACATCATACTCCATGGTAAAAAACTGAAAGCTTTTTCTCTAAGATCAGGAAGAAAGCAAGGACGTCCACTCTTGCCACTCCTATTCAACACAATACTGGAAATCCCAACTAGAGCAATTAGGCAAGAAAAGGAAATAAAAGGCATCCAAACCAGAAAGAAAGAAGTAAAATTACCTCTTCTTGCAGATGACATGATCTCATATATAGAAAACATTAAAGACTCCACAAGCTGTTAGAACCACTCAACAGCTACCAGTAAAATTATAGGATACAGAATCAACATTAAAAACTTAGCTGTATTTCTAAACACTAACAATGAACAATAAAAGGAAATTAAGAAAATAATCTAATAATAACATCAAAAAGAGTTAGAAACATATTTAGAAATAAAGTTAACCAAGGGGGTGAAAGACTTGTATATTGAAAACTACAAAACCTTGATGAAAGAAATTAAGGACACAAATAAATGAAAAGACATCCCATGTTCATGGACTGAAAGAATATTGTTAAAAAATCCATACTACCCAAAGCAATTTACAGCTGCAATCCCATCTAAATAATGGCATTTTTTTAACAAAAATACAAAAACAACCTTAAAATTCTTATGAAACCACCAGGGACCCAGAATGACCAAAACAATCTTTAAAAAAAAAAAAAAAAAAAAACAAGAAAAATCAGGAGGAAGCCCAATTCCTGATTTGAGCATGTATTGCAAAGCTAGAATAATTAAAACAGCATGGTACTGGCATAAAAACAATACATAGATCAGTGAAACAGAACAAAGGGTTCAGAAATAGACTTATGCATATCCAGTCAACTGATCTTCAATAAAGGCACCAAGAATACACAATGATGGGAGGACAGCCTCTTAAACAAATGGTACTGGGAAAACTGGATATCTACATGCAAAAGAATGAAGTTAGGCCCTTATCTTATACAATTCGCAAAAATCAACTCAAAATGGATTAATGATTTAAATGTAAGACCTAAAACTATAAAACTCCTAGAAGAATACGTAGGGGAAAACCTTCATGACATTGGCCTTAGCAATGTTTTCTTGGATATGACACCAAAAGCATAGGTAACAAGCAAAACTAGACAAATGAGACTACATAAAACTAGAAGCCTTCTACACAGCAAAGGAAACAACCCACAAAGTGAAAAGGCAACCTACAGAATGGGAAAATATTTGCAAACCATATTCTGTTAAGGAATTAATATCTAAAATGTATAAGTAACTTCTACAACCAAATACTGTAACTATTACATAATAAGTAAATATTAATAAATAACTCAATTAAAAATGGGCAAAGACTTAAATAGAAACATTTCTCAAAAGACAACATATAAATACCAACAAGTATATGAAACAATGCTAAAGATCACTAATAATTAGGGAAATGCAAATCAAAACCACAATGATCTATCACCTCACATTAGGATTGCTATTATCAACAGCAACGTGGAGTAATTGGAACTCTTGGATATTGTTGGCAAGATAAATAAAATGGTGCAGCTGCTAGGGAAGACAGTATAGAGGTTCTTCAAAAAATTAAAAATAGTCGGGCTCATGCCTATAATCCCAGCGCTTTGGGAGGCTGAGATGGGAGGATTGCTTGAGGCCAGGAGTTCCAGACCAGCCTGGGCAACATTGCAAGATCCTGTCTCTACAAAAAATAAAATAAAATAAATAGCTGGACATGGTGGGAAGCTGAGGTAGGAGAATGGCTTTGCTTGACCCCAGGAGTTCAAGGCTGCAGTGAGCTATGACCCAGCTACTGCATACCAGCCTGGGTGACAGAGCAAGACCCTGTCATGAAATGAAATGAAATGAAATGAAATGAAATGAAATGAAATAAGGAACTACTGTGTGATGATCCAGCAATCCCACTTATGGGTACTTATATAAAAGAATTGAAATCAGGACCTCAAGGAAATATTGTACTTCCATGCTCACTGTAGCATTATTCGCGACAGCTGAGATGTAGAAAGAACCTGAATGTCCATGGATAAACAAATGGACAAACAAAATGTGATATATAAATACAATGAAATATTATTCAAAAAAAAAAAATCCTGCCATACGCTACTACATGGATGAACCTTGAGGGCATGATGCTAAGGAAATAAAGCAGTCACTGAAGGACCGTGATTCCACTTACATGAGGGATGTAAAATAGTCAAACTCATAGAAGCAGAAAGTAAAATGGTGGTTTCCAGGGGCTGCGGGGGAGGAGAAATGGGACATTGTTGTTCGATGGATATAAAGTTTCAGTTATGCAAGATGAATATGATCTAGAGATCCACTGTACAACATAGTACCTACAGTTAACAGTACTGTATTGCACACTTAAAAATTTGTTAAGAGGGCAGATCTCATGGTAATGTTCTTACCATAATGGAAAAAAAATGAGAACAAACACATACATGCAGCAATTAGACTTGTGCCTGGCATCTAAGAAGAGCTCAGTAAGCAGAGCTCTGGTAGATGCAGAGCTGGCCAGCAAGTCGCCACCCCAGGGCCCACTGCATTCTGGGCTGCATCGAACCTCCTGGAAGGGCAGTAACCACTCTACAATGAGCTGCATGACATGAAAGCTTTTGTTTTCCTAAGCACATTGCATATAGGAAGCTCTTGCAAATGTGACAGCTAGCAAGGCATGTCTACTCCCATCTTCCGGGATACTGTCCTATTTGGCTTCAGAGGATTCCTGGGTCAGCCCTTAAATGAGATGAGATAGAAATCAGTCAGCGACAATAGAAAATTAATTTCCTTTTCCCCAGTCACTTCTCAGAATCTCTAATATATAAGGTGTGGGGGAGGGGCAGTTATAGATAGTGTTGTGTCACTTTGACAGCTAGTTCCAAAATGCCCTCCCTATAAATGTCCACAGGGCTTAGTGTCAACTTAGCAGCCTATAAATGAGAATATAAACCCAATGACGAAATCTCCTTGAAATCCCCTTCACCAATTTTTCTCTTTCTCTCTATCAGAACGCAGCCCCCACCTCTTCAAGCCCCATTCATCTGGTTTCCTCAACTATTCATTCGTTCATTCATTATGCATTTATTCAGCCTCTCTTGTTCACTAAGCCTCCGGCCCTGGGCTGGCTGCACACCAGGAACAGAGAGATGGAAATGCAAGCGCCTGGGCCCATGAGGCTCTCACAATAAAGGAGAAGAAGAAACCTCAGACAAAGACAAGCTAGGCAGGAAGCGTGGTAATGGAAACACGCAGGACGCACAATGGAAGGAGGGATAAAGATCGGCCAGCACCGCCAGCGTCACCAGAGAGGCTGCAAGTGGAAAAGAGGATGTGGAAGATACTGCAGGCAAACAGAACAGATTTGGAAAAGAAAACACACACAGGATGCCTTGTTCAGGCTGCAATTCTGCGTGGGTTCTAGCCAGAGCATAAAGAGCAATGGGTGGAGAAAGCGGCACGAATTGAGACGGGAGAGGAGGCAGAGGCTCAGTTCTGAAAGGCCTCCGAGGCCATGGTTCTCTAACTCCACTGCATACTAAAAACTCCTAGGGAGGTGGGTTCTTTGTTGCTGCTGCTGTTTTTTAAACCCATGGTAGTGAGGTATAATTTCCATACAATAAAACACACTATTTAATTGTCAAGTTCACTGTGTTTTGACAAGTGTATACTTGTATAATTGACACAGAAAAAAGAGAACGCCTCTCCATCACTCTCCAAAAGTTCCTTCCTGCTCCTTTACAACCAATCCAAAGCCCTCCCACTCCCTAGGACAACAAAGATCTGCTTTCTATCATTACATAGTTTTGCCTAGTCTAGATTTAATATAAATGGAATCATACAGTATACACTTTTTGTGTCTGGCATCTTTCACCCGGCATGTTTTTGAAATTGATCCATGTTCATAGTGTACTAACAATTTGTTCCTTGGCCAGGCATGGTGACTCACGCCTGTTATCCCAGTACTTTGGGAGGCTGAGGCAGGAGGATTGCTTGAGGCCAGAAGTTAGAGACCGACGTGGGCAACACAGCAAGACATCTTTACAAAAAATTTTAAAAATTAGCTAGATAGGGAGGCACAAGCCTGTAGTTCCAGCTACTCAGGAGGCTGAGGCAAGAAGTTTGGTTAAACTCAGAAATTCAAAGTTATAGTGACCTATGATCAGGCCACTGCACACCAGCCTGGGCAAGAGAGTTAAGATCCTTTCTCTAAAACAAATGTTTTAAATAAAAAAAAAAAAAAAAAAAGTTAAATAGTTTGTTCCTCGCTATTATCAGTATTCCACAATACCACAACTATTGATTTATATATAGCTGGACGTAGGGGTTATTACCAGTTTGGAACTATTCTGAGTGAAGTTGTGATGTACATTAATGTATAAGTCTTGTGTAGACATACATTTTCATTTCTCTTGGGTAAGTACCGCAGAATGGGCTTGCTTCATGGTACAGGAGAACCTATGTTTCACTTTAAAAGAAGACTTTTAAAGTGAAACATCTTCTCCAGGGTGGCCATACCATTCTATACTGTCACCAGTAGTGTCTCCCAGTTGTCCCATATCCCTAGTCTTCTACATGTCATGTATATGTGTGTGTGAGTGTTTAATCATGGTTTCTATCTGAATTTTCCTGAAAATCTGTGATGTCAAGCATCTTTTCCCATACTTATTGGCTACCCATTCACTTGCCCTTGTGAAATTTGTTTAAATTTTTGCACATTTTTAACTGCGTTGTTACTGAGCTGTAAAATTTTTGAGCTATAAAATTTTTTTACATGTTCTAGACGTAAGACCTACATTTTCAGCTCTAAATGTTCTACTTTATGCTTCTCCTTCCACTTCTTTCCTAATCATATTTGTGTTTTCCTTTAAATCCTTGAACATAATCGTAACAAGTATCTCAAAATCTGTGTATGCTAATACCACCGTCCTCATCATTTCTGAGTCTGTTTCAATTGACTGGCTTTCCTCCTGGTTATAGTTCCTATTTTCCTGCTACGTTTGCAGAACATTGTGAGTTTTCAGTTGTTGAATATCTGAATTTTGCTGTCTTCCTTAAAAAGAATATCTGGGTTTCATTTTGATTGGCAGTTAAGTTACCTGTGAATCAGCTTGTTCTTTTGTAAGGCAAGTCTAGACTCTGGAGCGAGGCTGGCCCTACTGCTAAGATGTGTCTCTTGTGGTCTCTTCAGTTATTCAACCAGGTGTCTGCACTGGCTGCTCAGATTGGAATGTCCCCGTCCCTCTGTGAGCTCTTGGAAGTGTTCGGCTTATGCTGTCCTGGTAGTTCTTTGCCTGGCCTGCAGGGGTTCCGCCCTCCAAGTGCTCAGCTTAAAAGATTTAGCAATGCGCTCAAGGTAAAATAAATCCATGCAAATTCTGGACCTCTCTCTTTGCTTAGCTCCTTTTTCTCTAGTACTCTGCCCTACAATTTTAGCCACCTCACCCTTCCCGAACTCTGACGTCCATCCCTTCAGCTCGGTAAAACTGCCATTCTCTGCTTGAGTTCCTTCTCCCTATACATCAGCCAGGACTGTGCCTTCAGAAAGAAAGCCAAGGCAACCACAGGGCTCACTGAACTTGCTTCTCTTCTCTCAGAGATTACGGTGCTGTGCTGGGTAGTTTTTGTTTTGGGTTTTTTTTTTTTTGGTTGGGAGGAGGTTTAGTCTGTTATCTGAAAACCCTTATTTAGTTCATCGCCCACCCCCGCACCCCAATTTTTTAGTAGTTTGCAGCAGGAAAGCAAGCCTGGACCCAGTTGCTCCATCATGGCAGAAATGAATGTTAACCCAGTGAGCTTTTAGAAATCTCAGTGTGAACGCCACGTTCCAGATCAACCGAATCAGAATATCTGGGAGCAGTCCCCAGGCCAGGGTGGCTTTAAGCTCCCAAGGCGATTCCAATATTCAGACAATTTGAGAAAACAGTGCTTGAAGGGGGAGGAATCTAATGCTACAGGTCAGCACTTCTCAGTCACATTAAAGCAGTCTGGGCATGTTGTAAAGATCCCTACTTCAGATTCTGATCCAACCAGCCTGGCATGGGGCCCAGGTTTTTTGTTTTTTTTTTTTAATATCCCCAGATCATTCAAATCTAACGTGAAGCCAGAATTGAGAAACAGATCTGTGGGCACTGGGAACCACTGAAAGATTTCAAAAACCATTAAGGCTAACATTCAGTTTCATACTGAAGTTATTATAAATTCTCAGTTACATATATTTTCTTAGCTCAGTGAAAGGAGCAAGTTGCCCACAGGGAGACTGTCATTCCCAAGACTGCTTGGCAGCCTGTTGTGTCCTCTTCTACGGCTCTTGAGGCTCCAACTTTAATTTTGATTCTTTCAATTGAGAAGCATTTACTGAATACCTAATATGTGCCAGATACCACCTAGGAGAGAGGAAGATGGGCGTGACTAAGGCTGGGTCTCTGTCTCAAGGAGCCCACAGGCAAGTGGGAAGCAGGGAGGCAGACACGTGGCTGTGCCACAGTGAGCACAGTGCCATGGGCACTCTGACGGAGGCTTGGCAGCACACCACAGAGGCACTGGGTGCGGCCCTAGCAGTCCGGGAGGCTATCCCAAAAGACAGGCTGCTGAGCTGGGCTCTGAAGGATAAGGAGATGTAGATAGGTGAACAAAGCAGAGCATCAGGTACTTGCTCTAAGTACAAAGCAACAGAAATATGAAACTGCACAGGACAGGAGCCTGGACAGACGGGAGGGATGGAGAGGACTAAGAATGGGGGGGCAGCCGAGGCCTGTGCTCTGATGGCTTTGGATACCTCTAACTGTGTCATAAGCACAGCACTAGAATCCATTATCCCTGATGGAACACCTTCTCTAGCCCAGTCCCTGCACCACGTGCACAAGACCAGACCCGCTCCTAATGTTACCAGGGGCAGGGTGAGAACACAAACGGGAGCCCATGTGCCACACATCTCAACACTTACAAGTCATAAGTCAAGCTGAACTCACAGCCCAGTCCCCAGCTCCAAGCAGGTGCACACACACACTTGGGGGACTCACTGGAGCTCTCCCTCATAATCTGAGGATGAAGGAAACACTTTCCAGGACCAGCCTGACCACTGAGGAGCCTCAGAGGAGCACGGATCTGCTGGGCAGGACAGAATAGGGCCTGGGTTGGACCTGCCTGAAAGGAGGGTGGGGACTCCATCCCCCCTGTATGTGTCAGAGTCACTGTCATGGGGTATGCTTGTCACCCCCTTCCTGAAAGATTTCCAATGCTCCATGCTAGTGCACATGATCATACCTTATCATAATTTCAGGCTTAGGAAAAAACCAAACTACTGAGCATGGCTCACTGGCAGGGTGTGTGAGACCTGGATCCTGCCTGCTCTTCCAACTTGATCTCCCATCACTCTCTCTCCCATTTCCTGTAGCCCTGCCACGCCCCCTCCAGCCCCAGGGCCTGTACTCCAGCTGCTGCTTCTTCTTGCTTCTTCCTCTGGCCTTTGGGTTCTTCTTATTCCTCAAGGCCTACCTTCAACCACACCCTCAGAGAGACCCTCCCTGCTTCCTGTAACCCCCATACATTGCTAGCATGTCACTGTTGACAGCCTATACAGTCCTTGTCAACAGCCACACTCTTGCTTTCCTATTCACTTGCTTCCTGTCTGCTCTCCCACTAGAAGATGAGCTCCTTGCAGGCCGGAACCTTACCTTACTCACTGTCCCATCCCCAACATACACAATGGCACCTGGCACACAGTGGTGCTCATTGTTCAGCGTATACTTTATCCCTAAAAGATTTATTTCAGCAGGATGCTGAACTAGTAAGAACTAAAAATATCCCTGCTTTTGAAGAATCCATCTATGTGTCTTTTTAAGAGGAGGCACTTGCGGGTGAGTGAGAGTCAGACTTCTCCTGGCATCCCTCAGAGGCCCATGTCCCCATGTTCTCTTTCATCCCCTAGGTTCATGTTACACCCGCTCCCCACCACATGCCTAAACTCAAGGCACACTCATGGCCCCACCTCCCAAAGCACACCTATGCTCTGTACCTCCATGGATGATGTGTCCCCTCTTTTCTGCCCACCAAAACCCTACTCTTCTCTGAAGGCCCAGTTGAGACGGAGGTCCTTTAGTGAGTTCTTTCCTGGGGAAGATGAATTCCTTTTTCTCTGTCATTATATGTCAGTTAGCCATTTATCTAGTGTGGTTTTTTGACTCTACACATCAAAATAGCGTACCTATCTACAATGACATACTCAAATAATTAATTTCCCCAACTCAACTGTTATGTTTGGCAGGAATAACAAATTCCTATGCCAATTATACACATATGACCCCTTCCTGAAAAATATAAAGAATAATAGCATTGCGTTCACACAATAATGGATTATGTGAAATGGTCAGCTTTCTTTTACTTTTTCTTGTTTTACAAGTGCCATTCATTGATATATACCTAGAATTCTGTGTAACAAGAGTTGGAGATTGCAATTCTAAGGGTAAAAAGGAAGTAGAAACAGAAAAACACAGGAGAGACAGGAAGGCATTTTAAAATCGATGAGCTAGAAAGGCTCGTAGATAACAAGAAGCTGGGAGGACAGCCCTTATCTCTGCCCACCTGGTAGCAGGGGTATTTGCAGGCAGGCTTGGAGCTCCTGGAAGGCAGGAATCATGTTTTACTTGTGAATTTCCCCTGTGCTCAGCATAGGGTCCTAACAGAATTAGAGAGTTGACAGATGAAAGAAAAATTGACATGCATATTCTAGAGCCCTAAATGCTGGAGGGCTACGTGGGTGGGCAGGAAGCTGTGTAAAGAAAAGAAGCCTTTAGATTCTTGTCCTGGGAATTTTGCAAACATTGACCAATGTATCTTGGCAACATTCTGAACTCTTAACAATAGGATCTGTATGAGATGTTTCTCTGGGACTGATTTGGATACCATATTAAAGAAAAGGGAGACAGTATTTCGGTCTGGATGTATATAGACTTCCCCCATTTACTGCAGGATTGTAAAGGCCTCTGCCCATGCTAGTCCCCTTAAGCAATGTTTGTCCATGGAAACTGGAAGTGCAGCACATATCTCTACAATGGGAAGGAACGATCCTGTTACATTTACACAACTGTCATCTCCCCCATAATGAGCACAGACTTTGTCCAAAGGAAAAGGTTGGTTCATCTGATACTGGAGGTAATTATATGAAGTGAAACAAACCAGGCATAGAAAGTCAAATATCACATGTTCTCACTCACAAGTGGGCGCTAAAAACTATGTACACATGGACATAGGGAGTGGAATGATAGACTATGGAGATTCAGAGGGTGAGGGGGAAGGAAGAGGTGGATGGGAAATTAGTTAATGGGTACAATGTGTGTTATTCGGGTGATGAGAACCCTAAAAGCCCTATTTTGACCACTATGCAATCTATGCATGTAACACAACTGCACTTGTACCCCATAAATTTGTACAATTAAAAAAACTGGGGGACAGAATATCCATCTCATGAGGTTGCCATGACGATTATGTAATGCATTTCTTAAAGCATCTTTTACAGTGCCCAGCTCATTATAGTTGCTCAGGAAATGTTAACGGAACTTAAAATTTGAGACTACAGGGCTCATTTCCACTTGTAAAGTATTGTGTACCATCTCTGAATCTTCCACAGTGTAACAAGTTAAATGACCTACATTCAGCTATAGTCCTGCTTCCAAGTAAAGCTTTCTAAAGGATAAAAACCACTGTGTTAACTGACCTATGTTAAAAGCCATCTATGGAGACCACTGTAACATTGGTTGGTACCATCAACTTTAGAAATTAATAATAGATTATTCTGTAAAAATAAAAAATAAATAAAAATAAAAACACTTGGGTAGTGAAAAAAAAAGTGGTAATTTAGAAACAGCATCAAGTGAGTATACTGGGAAGGCAGAATCTGATCAAAGTTCTGCCTTTGGGGGCTGAGGAGCATGAGGCCCATGGCCTCTCTTCCTCTGGCCTACTTTCCTGGCCTCTAAAACAATGACAGCAGAGCAGTAGAGCACTAAGGAAGCTTCTTGTCACACACCCTCCCCCTTGTACCTGTTCCTCCTCTACACATTCTTAAAAGCTCACCTTACGATCTCCTCTTCCAGGAAGCTTTCTGTGAAGACCAACATTGATGCATTTAAAACAGAGTGTGACTGTGTCTGGTGTGTGTCTGCCATCCATCAAAACCATCAGTGACTTGTGCTTTCCCCCAAGAGTCTAGGACTCTCCCTATTTCTCAGTACAGGCATACCTCATTTTATTGCACTTTGCTTTACTGTACTTCACAGATGTTGTGTTTTTGTTTTCACAAATTGAAGGTTGGTGGCAACCCTTTGTCAAGCAAATCTATTGGCACCATTTTTCCGATAGCATGTGCTCATTCCCTGTCTGTCAATTTCCAAACTGACCTGTTTTCTGAATCTTATCAGCCTTGCCCCAGCACATATTAACTTAGTTCATTTCAATTCACCACACTTCAAGAGATTCTCACTGTGCAAACTGTGGAGTAATCACATTAAACACAGCACAATCACTGTTCTTGAGGAGCTCGTGGCCATCTTCAATGTCTGTCTTCACACAGGCTCAGGTTTCCCACGGCCTAAAATATGTTTCTGTGAAATTTCCACCACACCTGTTGCCCCCATGTCTCTCCTTCATGTGTGTCAGTGGTGGACTTCATCAAAAAGAGTGAAACATCTGTTGACTGTTTACCAACATCAAGAGAAAAGTACAGGCATACCTCGAAGATATTGTGGGTTTGGTTCCAAACCACCTCAATAAAAGCAAGTATTGCAATAAAGCAAGTCAAACAAATTTTTCGGTTTCCCAGTGCATATAAAAGTTGTGTTTAGGGCCAGGCACAATGGCTCACATCTGTAATCCTAAAAGTTTGGGAGGCAGAGGCAGGAGGATTGCTTAAGGTCAGGAGTTTGAGACCAGCCTTGAGCCACATAGTGAGACCCTGTCTCTAAAAAAAAAATAAAGAAAAGAAAAATTAGCCAGGCATGGTGGCACATGCCTATAGTCCCAGCTACTTGGGAGGCTGAGGCAGGAGAATCACTTGAGCCCAGGAGTTTGAGGTTGCAGAGAGCTATGATGATGCCATTGTACTCTAGGCCTGGCAACAGAGCAAGACCCTGCCTTAAAAAAAAAAAAAAAAAGTTGTGTTTACACTATACTATGGTCTATTAAGTGTGCAATAGCATTATGTCTAAAAAAATGTATATACCTTAATTAAAAAATACTTTGCTAAAAAATGCTAATAATCATTTGAGCCTTCAGCAAGTTATAATCTTTTTGCTGGTGGAGGGTCCTGCCTCAATGTTGATGGCTGATCAGGGTGGTGGTTACTGAAGATTGGGGTGGTTGTGGCAATTACTTAAAATAAGACAGCAATGAAGTCTGCTGGATCAATTGACTTTTCCTTTCACAAATGATTTCTCTGCAGCATGTGATGCTGTTTGATAGCATTTTACCCATAATAGAATTAATTTTAAAATTGGAGTCTCCCTGCTGCTACTTTATCAGCTAAGTTGATGGAATATTCTAAATCTTTTGTTGTCAGTTGAACAATGTTCACAGCATCATGAGATTTTATCTCAAGAAACTACTTTCTTTGCTCATCCATAAGAAGCAAGTCCTCATCCATTCAAGTTTGATCATGAGATCGCAGCAATTCAGTCACATCTTCAGGGTCTACTTCTAATTCTAGGACTCTTGATATTTCCACCACATCTGCAGTTACTTCCTCCACTGAAGGCTTGAACTCCTGAAAGTCATTCATGAGGGTTAGAATCAACTTCTTCCAAGCTCCTGTTAATCTTGATATGTTGATCTCTTCTCACGAATCATGAATGTTCTTACTGGCATCTAGGATGGTGAATCCCTTCCAGAAGGTTATCAATTTACCTTGCCCAGATCCATCAGAGGAATCACCAGCTACAGCATCTATAGTCTTACCAAATGTGTTTCTTAAATAATAAAATTTGAAAGTCAAAGTAACTCCTTGATCCATGGGCTACAGAATGGATGTTGTGTTAATGGGCATGAAAACAACATTCATCTCCTTGGACATCTCCATCAGAGCTCTTGGATGACTAGGTGCATTGTCAATGAGCAGTAATATTTTGAAATGATTCTTTTCTTTTTGAGCAGTAGGTCTCAAGAGTGGGCTTAAAATATTCAGTAAACCATGCTGTAAATAGATATGCTGTCATCCAGGCTTTGTTGTTCCATTTATAAAGCACAGGAAGAGTAGATTTAGCATCATTTTTAAGGGCCCTAAGATTTTCAGAATGGTAAAATATTAGTGGCTTCTACTTAAAAGTCATCAGCTGCGTTAGCCCCTAATAAGAGAGTCAGCCTGTCCTTTGAAGCTTTGAAGCCAGGCTTTGACTTCACTTCTCTAGCTCTGAAAGTCCTAGGTGGCATCTTCTTCCAATACAAGGCTGTTTCATCTAAATTGAAAATCTGTTGTTTTGTGTAGTCTCCTTCATCAGTGATCTTAGCTAGATCTTCTGGATAACCTGCAGAAGCTTCTACATGAGCACTTACTGCCTCACCTCGCACTTTTATGTTATGGAGATGGCTTCTTCCCTTAAACCTCATGAACCAAACTCTGCTAGCCTCCAACTTTTCTTCTGCAGCTTCCTCACTTCTCTTAGCCTTCAAAGAATCGAAGAGAGTTAAGGCCTTGCTCTGGATTAGGCTTTGGCTTAAGGGAATGTTGTGGCTGGTTTGGTCTTCTATCAAGACCACTAAAATTTTCTACATATCAGCAAGAAGGCCATTCTGCCTTCCTATTTTTTGTGTGTTCACTGGAGCAGCATTTTTAATTTCCTTCAAGAATTTTTCCTTTGCATTCACACTTGGCTAACTGGTACAAGGGGCCTAGCTTTCAGCCTATCTCGGCTTTCAACATGCTTTCCTCTCACTAAACTTGATCATTTCTAACTTTGGGTTTAAAGTGAGAAACGTGTGGCTCTTCTTTTTACTTCAACACTTAGAGGCCATTACAGGGTTATTAACTGGCCTAATTTCAATACTATTGTGTCTCAGGAAACAGGGAGGCCCAAGGAGAGGGAGAGAGGTGGGGCATTGGCCAGTCGGTGGAATAGTCAGAACAGCCACAATATTAATCAATTACGTTTTCCATCTTCTGTGGGTATGGTTCATGGTACCCCAACACAATTATAATAATAACATCAAAGATCACTGATCACAGATCACCATAACAGATATAATGATAATGAAAAAGTTTGAAATATGAGAATTACCAAATTGGAATGTCTCCCTGAGAAAACTACTACCAGAATTTTTTATTAGGTTTACCCTAGACTACAATTATAAAATAGGTCAATATAAAGAAAACTAATTAGTAAGTAATTACATTCAAGATGCAATCCTTAACTACCAAGAATGTACTTAACACCTATGTGCGCAGCCTATATAAAACCAACATCTAAGGGATTCCTACTGTCTTAAAAAAAAAAAAAAGTCAAAAAGAAGAGTGATCAGAGCTACCTAGTGCTAACACAGGAAATCTACAATCTAAGGGAGTAGTACCCAGGGGCATGGCTGACACCTGCCAACTTCAGGCCCAAGGCTTGCTTGTTGAGAGGATGCTGCAATCTTTTCCATGGAGCACTTGCAGGTAAGCTATCAGAAAAAGAAAGGCACCTACACATGAAATCCAAGCCATCAAGTGACAGGCACCCTCTTCATGGCTCAAAAAAAAAAAAACATATCTAGAAAAACAGGTGAGACAAGCCATGAATAGGGTAAAAAAGTATTTACTCCCTTTGAAACATTTTTGTCACAAATCCATTTGACAGAATGTAAGAGTCATTCAAGGAAGCATTAGTGGCTTTTATGAAAGACCACTCCCTTTCTAATCCAATCTTTAAGTTTTAGAATGGTCCAATTGGGCTCTTGGCATAGACTGCCTCTTCTGATTTCCCTCATGCCCAGGAGAGCTCCTGTCCACGTTCCCTTACGTGAGGACAGGGCTTGGTCTTTGGGTGAATCTAAGCAAAGGGAACAACTAGAAAGGAACTTGGAGGGCATATTCCCCAATTTCTTCATTTTGCAGATGAAAAATCCAGAGAAGAAAGTGACTTGATCAAGGTCTCAAGGCAAGTAAATAGACAACATAAGCACATTAAAGGAAGTGAGTATAAAATACAATTGTTTCATTTTCTTTCAATCAGTAGGTGCTATTAACTAGCCCAAGCAGAGCCCATGCAGAGAAAGGACAAGATTTGTGAAAAACAGCTGACACCACAGAAGGAAAGGAATCCAGGGGAGCTTGGCTGCCAGTGTGGAAGCCCTAAGGGACCATGGGGAGAAGAACTGAGGCATGTGTGGTATCTACCAAGTGGTAGAACCAGGCCCCACACCTACAATGTCTGAGAGGCATATTTTGCATGTATATACAGAGGAGATTTCGTATCGGGCAAATACAATGTGTTTGTTTATGCATTAATTTACTTTTTTTGGTTAGCTGTACTGCTTCTGAACTTTGCACTTATCTATATTACATGTGTGTGTATGAAAGAGAGACAGAGAGAAAGCACATGTGTGAGCCCCAGCCTCGTGTGGGAATTGTTGCTCTCCTTATTTGTCTGAGCTCCTTGCATGCAAGGATTATGATGGATTCATCTTTACATCCCCAATGCTGTACTTGGCATTCAGTAATAGAACAGAGCTGCCCGGGAAGTAGATAAGGCTTCGTGGAGAAATGACATTTGAGCTATTTAAGAAAGAAATGTTGGCTTCAGAGGGGATGACGAGAGGATGGAAGTCTTTCCAGGCAAGGGAAGTAGCTCTAATTTCTGCTGGCCTTGGGCAGCCGTGAAGTCACTGATGCCAGAAGACAACCAACCAAACTTCCAGTGGAATTGTGAGAAATGCTATAGTTACCTATCATTATGGCAAAAAAAAACTCTTGAACTTTTATA
>NW_012148396.1:8884300-8884801 GCF_000956105.1 Propithecus coquereli
AGTACAGGCATACCTCATTTTATTGCACTTTGCTTTACTGTACTTCACAGATGTTGTGTTTTTGTTTTCACAAATTGAAGGTTGGTGGCAACCCTTTGTCAAGCAAATCTATTGGCACCATTTTTCCGATAGCATGTGCTCATTCCCTGTCTGTCAATTTCCAAACTGACCTGTTTTCTGAATCTTATCAGCCTTGCCCCAGCACATATTAACTTAGCTCATTTCAATTCACCACACTTCAAGAGATTCTCACTGTGCAAACTGTGGAGTAATCACATTAAACACAGCACAATCACTGTTCTTGAGGAGCTCGTGGCCATCTTCAATGTCTGTCTTCACACAGGCTCAGGTTTCCCACGGCCTAAAATATGTTTCTGTGAAATTTCCACCACACCTGTTGCCCCCATGTCTCTCCTTCATGTGTGTCAGTGGTGGACTTCATCAAAAAGAGTGAAACATCTGTTGACTGTTTACCAACATCAAGAGAAAAGTACAGGCATA
>NW_012148396.1:8888941-8893566 GCF_000956105.1 Propithecus coquereli
TATATAATTATGAATTAAATAATTTTCACTTTCAAAGACATTTCCATCATTAATATTCCTCTTCCAAAAGAACAATTCAAACTCAGCCACCCTCCTAATGAAATCAGGCTACTGGATGATGCAAGAATGGGTGATCACCTGTATTATGAAATTCCAAAATCAATATAGCTTAATTAATCCATTTGTATTTTGCAGGCAGCAATCAAAGTCTAATTAGTTTACCACAAACAGCACTACTCTGGACACTTGTTCAAGCCTCATTCATAACAATGCTTCATTTGATACAACCATATAGCTTGGCCTAATAAATTAAATCAGTGAGTATTAAGTACCTGAATTATGCATGAACCTTTCTGTGTCAAAGCAAGTTTGATTATTTAATCTGTGTTACTATATTGAATAATTCACCTTTGAATTTCCCTTGCATATATAGGGGATAAAAAACACAAGAATGAAAAGAAGATTTTAAAATGACGCTGAGAAGATTACTTTCTGAAATGCATAAGCCAACGGCCTGTGCCTGAGTTTAGTTCCCAGCACAAACAGAATAAGCTTCCCAGGCCCAGGCCTCTGAGCACAATTATACCTATAAAGAAAGAGATATCCCAATTCCCTTCTGGAAGCCACTGGGCTCGTGTAACTGTTAAAGAATGCAAACATAACAGCAGAATTCAATATCTGTTGAAGAAGAAAAAAATCCAGCCCGATTTTGCTCTTTTCCCACAACCACCCAGTGCAGCAATAGTGCAGAAACCGGGGGGCACATAACTTATAAGTGTGTATAATCTGGGTAAACTTAGATAATTTACATGCATATATCTTCCAATTACCCCATAATATGTTATCACCTAAATGAACCATAAGCCACCAAAAATGTTCCCTGTTGAGGGATACATTAGTCAGGTTTCTCTAGAGAAACAGAATCAACAGGATATATACACTATCCTGTTGGATACAAATATATAAAGAGAGACATATACGAGAGGGGATTTATTAGGGAAATCGGATCACTAGGTTACAGAGGGAGAGTCCCATGAAAGGCTGTCTGCAAGCTTGAGAATCAGGGCAGCTGGTGGCGGCGGCTCAGTCCAAGCCCAAAAGCCTCAGAAGCAGGGAACCCAAGGGCTGTCAGCTTAAGTCCCGGAGTCCAAAGGGCAGAGAGCCTGGAGTTCTGATGTCCAAGGGCAGGAGAGGAAGAGTGTCCTAGCTCCAGGAAAGAGTGAGAGATTAATTCACCTTTCCTCTGCCTGTTTTTTCTCTCAGGGCCCCCAGCCAATTGGATGGTGCATGCCCGCCATCAGGGCAGATCTTCTCCACTCCGTCCACTGACTCACATGCCAGTCTCCTGTGGAAACACCCTTGCAGACACACCCAAAAATAATGCTTCACCAGTTCTCTGGGTATTCCTTAATCCAGTCAATTTGATACCTAAAATTAACCATCACAATAGGCATTTAAGTTGCTCTCATATTTGCTAATACAGATAAACCTGGAAGAGCATGTTCAGGCATACCTTTTTTTTTTCTACTTTTGAATTATTTTAAGGTAGAAGCAAAACATAGAAATGTCATTGTAGCACAGATGTTGTATGTTGACATTCAACCTTCTTAAGAGATTGTACCAACTTACATTGGCAACAGAAAAATATTAATATATCAGTCTTTATACACTTTTGCCAGCACTGGAATTAATGTAAAAAAATACATGCATACATATATAATATATATATACAGGTATAATAGTGACTCAAATTTAAGTGAATTTTTCTTTGAATAATCAACATTTAATTAGTAATTCCCATGAGAAAAAAACGATTAGACAAACCAGACTGTTCTTGTTCCATAACTAGACAAGGAGCTCCCTGAGGGGAGGAACAATGGAGTTTTATTTTGAAATCTGCCATGGTGACAGAGTAGTACGACAGGTTCTCAAAACATGCTAAAAACTGGCTCAGAAAGATCAGACCATTCACTAGTATTTCACAGCAGCATGGCTGTCCCCAAAGCCATACACATACACAAACTCTCAGTAGAATCGCACGTGATCAAAGCCATCAACAGGCCTAGGAAACACTTCCAGGGGGGCTTGAGACGTGCCAACAAGCATCTTCAAGCTGTCGTGCATGTTGGCTCTTTTATGTCTCTTCCCCAAAGCTCAGGACAGTGTCATGAAGCAGAGAGACACCAGGGGCACAGGCCTTAGCGGCACACGCACTGGAGAAATGGGAACAGAAACTGCCTAACCCAGAGTAGCCCATCGACAAGCACTGGTGCACCCGATGGGCCCAGCACACAGAGCTCCTTCTGTGCCAGCTGCAGTACCCGCTGTTTGATCCATATTATTTCACCTAATCTTCATAACCATCCTAAAAAGTAAACAGCATTTTTTTCCTCCAATTAACAGATGAAGAAATTATGGCTCAGGTAGAACATGCAACTTGCCTGAGCCAATGCCGTGGCTAAGTGACAGAGCCAATTCAAACTTACATCTCGCTGACCTCAAAACCCCTAGTCTCATCCACACCTGCAGTTCCACCTAACGGATTGAGCCGAGTGAAGAGGCTGCTCCACATTCACGGTCTCACCCTGGCTCCTGCTATCATGCTGGTCCCTGGCCCTAAAAGGCACCAGAACTACTCCGTCCTTTAAGCCCCAACCAGAGTCCTACTGTGGGTGAGCAGGCTGACAGAAAGGAACAAGCACTTGCCCTGGATGAGGGAGAAAGCACGGGCTCAAATGCTGAGTCTCCCTCTTACAGCTGTGTGGTACTGGACAAGGCCTCAATGTCTCGGGAGAGCCTGAAATAGGACAAAGTGGCCTTTGCTGGAATCACACAGACCTGCCTGGAGGCAGAGTGCTTACATCTGGAACCCTCAGTCTCCTAGTGCAGATGGGACAGTAATGCCTGCTTCCCAGAGTATTTTGGGGGTTAGGTTGATTACATATGCAGTACACTCATTGGTTCTGCAAGTAGTGGTTCCTTTCTCTTGCTGGGCCTCTCTGAAAAGTGCAGATACCACACTCTGGCTTGTGGAATGATTCTGAGGATAAAATGAGGTAACATGCATTGTGCCAATGACAAGTGGTGGGCAGGAAAAGACAAAAACACCATACCCAAGTGAGATTTATCCCTGGGATGCAAGCATGGTTCAACAGAGGAAATCAATGTGCTATGCCACATTAATAAAATAAAAGATAAAAAGCACATGATCATTTCAATTGATGCAGAAAAACTGTTTGACAAAACTATAGGACATAAAACAGATCAGTGGTTGCCAAGAGCTTAGACTAAGGGCCAGGGTTGCCTACAAAAGAGCATAAGGAAATTTTTAAGGTGAAGAAACTCTCCTGCATCTTGATTTTGGTGGTAGTAGTTACATGTATGACTGTCAAAACTCATAGAACTGTGCACCAAAAAGAGTGAACTTTAGTGCATGTAACTTTAGTGCTATCATAAATCTAAACTTTTAAAAAATGAAGAGGCAAGCCAAAGACTAGGAGAAAGTATTATATATCTTCACTCTGTGTGTGTGTATATATAGCTTCACTACTGTTTATGTATATGTTTGTATGTATACATATCTATTAATATATCTTCACTATACACATCTTCACTATATATCTGACAAGTGATTTAGACCTAGAATATATAATGAACTCCTACAATTCAATAAAAATACAAACAACCCATAAAACGCACAAAAGGCTTGAAGAGACACTTCAGAAAGGAAGGTATATGAACAGCCAATAAGTATATGAAAAAGTGTTCAATGTCATTAGAATCAGGGAAACACAAATCATAATAGATAAGATGATCACTAGAATGACTAAAATTTTAAAATTTGATAACACTGTATCATGATGAAGATGAGAGCAACTAACTCTTATCATTGCCAGTAGGGATGTGAAATGGTGCCACCACTTGTAAAACTGTTTCGATAGCTTTCTATAAAATTAAACATATACTTAACATATTACCTAGCAATTCCATTCCTAGGTAAATCCCAGTATGTGCAAATTACCAATATTTTCAAGAGAAGAAAAATCATACGTCCATAAAATTACTTGGATAAATAATGTTCATAACAGCTTTACTAATAACAGCCAAAAAGTGCAAACGACTGAAATGTTTATCACCCAGAGAATGGACAAATAAATTGTGGTATGTTCCTCACTGGATTACTAATTTAGCAATAAAAAGAAATGAACTAATGAACTGGGACAACAACACGGATGAATTTCAGGAACGTTGTACGGAGCAGAAGCAGCCAGACACGAGAGTACTTACAGCATGGTTTCTATTACATGATGCGCTAGCGTAGGCAAAGGGGAAAAAACAGAACAGAGGCCACCTTTAATTAGGGTATGAGGATCGACCTACAAGGGATATGAGAGAACTTTCTGGGGAGGTAGAAATGTTCTTTATCATGTGAGGGATAAGGGTTAAAAGAATGTAACCATCCATCAAAACTCTAGTTTGTGTATTTAAGTGTATGCAACTTTACCTTCCAAAAAAATAACAAAATCATTGTCGTCAAAAAGCAACTGAAAGCATTATAGTCGTCATTATGGACATCATCATTCAGGAAGGGTGGCGTGGGCAGAGACAATGAAAGATGGCGGAAC
>NW_012148396.1:8894311-8903246 GCF_000956105.1 Propithecus coquereli
GTGGCCACTTCATCAACATCTGTTACCACTGGAGCTTTGTCCACCCGGGTCCCTCTCTAGTGGAAGAAGGAAGATGTATGGGAGATGAAGGGTGAGAACATGGGGTTCTTGGCTAATGTTTCATTTAACAAACACTGACTGTGTTCCCAATGCCAGTCAAGCTTTGTTCTAGACACTTGAAAAATTCAGAGGAAAGATAGTCTATGCCCTCAGGGGACCATTCCTCAAGAAGAAGACAAACAAGATCAAGCTGTGAAAGAAGTCAGCTCAGCAAGTACCGATCTGGTTTGGGTGTGAAGAAGGCCTCGGGAGGAGGAGGGTCTAGGGGAGGGCTACTTGGCGGAGCTGGGAGGCCCCCAAGAAGACAGAGCACACCAGTAGACACAGGAACGGGTGACAGAGCAGGGGCTACTGGCAGCAGCCGAGCCACTGGGTCCTTTCATTACTGGTGGTGGGACCTGGATTCCAACACTGTCCCACTGGAGGTACCTCAGGGAAATTGCTACAAAATTTCTCAGATGAGGGAACTGGAGCCTAGAAAAGAGACATGATTTGCCCAGGGTCAATCTCATGTTATAAGAGATCTCAAACCTAGATCTCCTGCCTCTGGGCCACTCTCCTCTCTGTGACGACAAGAGGCAGCATGTATATGTCAAAGAGGTGGCTCAGCCCCGAAGTGAGAGACTCCAGAAAAATACCTCCCTTCTCTGCCTCCTAGCTCCCACATCTGTAAAATGGATTACTAATACCTGCTTCACTAGACTGTCTTGGAGGTTAAATGCTGTCATGTATATAATACTATTCACCAGAAACTTCGTTTCTGTTATTATAATTATGAATATTATTTTTAATAACTGACTGGTCAGGGCCAACCAAGAGTGCAGTGGCTCTGCTTGGTCACCATGGAGTGGAGACAAAGACTGGCCCACAAGAAGCAGTTAGCACTGATGGTGAGACCTACATGGTGTCAATATGACCAAGTTCCCACCCCGTCCTGCTCCTCCACAATGAAGAACCAGCCTGCTCACTACCACCATGTTGGATGAGTAGGCACCGATTCCTCCCCTATTAGGAGGTATCTGAACTGCCTTCACTCCACCATGTAAGCAGCCAGCAGCATCACTGCCACCATCATCATAAACTCCACCATGTATTAAGCATCTATATTATATGCAAGACAATGAAGTAAGCACGGCACATCATCATTTGCCTTAGTTTTTTAATAGAGACAGCGTCTCACTCTGTTGCCCAGGCTGGAACTCCTGGGCTCAAGCCATCCTCCTGTCTCAGCCTCTGAGTAGCTGGGATTACAGTCACGAGGCACCACGCTCAGCTATTTTTTATATATATATATTTTTTTTTGCAGAGATGGGATCTTACTATGTTGCCCAGGCTGGTCTTCAACCCCTGGCCACAAACGATCCTTCTGCCTTGGCTTCCCAAAGTGTTGGGATTACAGGCATGAACCACCACACTCGGCCTTGCCTTAGTTCTTATAATCACTTTTCCACAGAAGAAAAAAAGAGACTGCCAAGTAGTTGGAACCCCTTCACCACTGTGATGCCAATGTCTATGATCTTTCTAGGGTCCGCCTATGATCAACCACACAGTTTCAACTTGACCTGGGCAGCACCCGTAAGGGAAACAACTTCTGAAACTAGGCATGTGGCAATTTTGACTCACTTCTTCCCTTCAGCTGCCTTTTGCATTACTGCCTTTGAGCAATGAAATGCTGGAGTAAAATCACTTACGATAGCCTGCTCCTAATATGATAATAACAACAAGAGCAATGCTAATAACAGCAGCTAACACGAAGTCCTTACTTTTCTACAAGCATCATGTGAATGATTCTTGTAAACATCATGCCAGTCCTGAGAAGAGGTACTATTATGATCCCTGTTTTACAGGTGAGGAAACAGAGAGGCAACAAGCTGCCCAACCACTCTTAAGCACCACCTGCATACATAGTATCACTATGATGATCCTACATAAGGAAAAGTGACTCTGATTTGCATCACTAGAAGACAGAATGGCCTCTAAATGTGCACTTGATGACATCACTGCAAAAATGATGCTCCCAAGAGGCTCTCAAAAGATCTGGCACCTTCCTCCGAAGCCCTGTTCTTCGTGGATCCTGTTCATCAGTGGGCTCTTATACTGGGCACTCTCCAACCTGTTTTATGGGTCTTATCCTTACTCATGTAAGTTGTCAAAGTAAAAGCATCCTCAAATACTGTTCTCTCTGAAAAAGCCAGGATTTAGCCAGGATCAACCATCAAAAAAAGTGAAGACAAAGGAAGAGTCCAGAGGAGAGAGCCAGGCCTCCCAGGTCCCGGTGCACATCTATCCTCAGTCCCATTGTGTCCGGCAGGCCATGGGCCCATCCCCTCAGGGCGCCTCGGTGCCCATCTAGAACTCAGATATCACAATATCCAGTTCCTCGGCAGGGCACATAGGGTCTGAATATAATCAAGGAAGATCAACCACGGTGCCCCAAGGCCAACCTTAGCATTGGTGCCCAGTGTCACACTGTCCCCACCAAGACCACATCCAAGCTGCTAGTAAAAGATTTCATCCACTAAACCAACTAACTTATCATGACATCAGTCACAATTTGTAGTTGCCATATATGTATTAATATATTCCATGTGTGTGTAATTATATGTAACATAAATATAAAATATAAATAACATATATTATATATAACCACAAAATACAAATAACATAATGTAACACATACTTGTTCAATTGTGTGTTGAACAAATATCTATCTCCCTGTTAGACTGAAAGCTCCATGAAGACAGGGACCTTGGCTCATTGCTCAACAATGAAAACTCAATAAATACTTGTTGAATGAATAAATGGACATAATCCATAGTCCCTGCTTTTAAGAAATATGTAGCTTAATGGAAAAGAGTAAAAAATAAACAGATAATCTAAAGGTTTTCCAGCTTTCTTTCTGTCAGCTCACAGAGAAAGGCAAGTGTGACCGGACCTTCCCTAGTCTCAAAGAGCTGAGCGCAGAGGTCCCAGACTGAGCCTCGGAGCCAAGGTGGCCTAGATAAGGTGCGTCAACATAGCTCCGTTTGCCTGCCTTTGAGCAGGGCATGTGCTGTCCAGAGCGGACTCCCCCGCAAAGCAGGTGGATGTGACCTGACGGAGGAAGCAAGCGAGGACACAGGGCAAGGAGGGGCCCTTCCACTGTGGACAGCCAGAGATGCTTCCTGAATGAGGGGGCAGCCACACAGTCTGGGGGAGGAAGGACTGGGAATGTTGAGATGTTGGGAAAGGCAACCCAGGCAGAGAAATCATCATGTAGAAAACAGAGAGGCAGAAAAGCTGAGGAAGACTAAAGGCTAGAACAAGGTAACCTTGGGAGATGAGATGAAAAAGTTCACCACAGTCTTAGATGGAGAGAGAAAAGCCCAACATAGACAATCATGGTGTTTCTTTCAGAAAAAATATGGTTTTCTTCAGAAAATGGAGAACTTTATCCTACATTTGTCGTGGAATTAAAATAATTAGATACAAAGCATATAAAAACCCAAGAAAACTAGTAGAAACACTGCAAGGCAAGGTATCTTGAAAGCATTTGGTTCATCTCCATTTAACTGAAAATTACTCTCAAAGAAAGAAAAAACTGTCCTGCAATCAGCCTACAGACTAGAAGGAACCTATTTCAATGCATTTCCTCATTGCTTTCTCTTTCAAATTTCACTTGCAAAGTTTTATGGAATTTTAAAACAACTTTTTAAAGAAAAGTTATTTTTAACAAAAGGCAAGAGGAAAACTGCAAAAGTGCTAGTTTCTTTATAGCAGTGGCTCATTCAGTGCTGTGGGGAAGATACTGCCTTTATGCTCAGAGGAGTTAAGTGTCTCCAAAGTGGCTGGGTTCAAATTCAAATCCAGGCTTGTCAGCACTCTTTGACCCCACCCAAATCTGGGCCTCAAGAAGGAAGGGTGGGGGCTCAATGAGACGCAGGGTTGAGCAGTGGGGAGCTTCCAGAAAGAGATGAAAGGCTAGGGATGGGCTAGGGGCAAATGGATGGGAAAGAACTTCCTGGGTGGGGAAAGGAAACTTTTCTAGAAACAGAAGTCAGTCTGGGCAAAGCCCTGAATCACAGGGACAAAGCGTGGTCTGATCCAGGAACTGCACCCACTTTAAGAAAAGGCAGCTCAGGGTCAAGCATGGGCTGACTCCTGGGGAGCCTGTGAGGGAACCAAGAGGGTATTACATCCAGGTACATGGAAACAGAGCCCCAACTCAGAGGTCGGTGCTCTAAAACTTGGTCACCACCAATCAAATGGGAGGCCCAACAGTGGCTTCGGCCTTTTTGGCTCTGGCATTCCTGAAGCTGGATTGTTCCTACTGGTCTCCCAAGAAACATACAGCTTTTCAGCCTTGGACAGCCAGAAGCAACAAAAAAGAGCTTAGGCTTTGAATACGCTAGACTTGGTTCAAATCCTGGTTCTGCTCCTTCATTAGGTGTGTGAATTTTGCAAGTTCCTCAACCTCGTGAGGCCTCAGAGATGCAAGGTGGCACCCCCTGCAAACTGCTCCTTGGGGCAGAGGGGACAGACAGGGACTCCAGCAGAAAGGGGGCACCAAAAGAAGGGTGGTGACATATGCTGATATTTATCACAAGTGCTCTCCCTAAACTCAAGCACCCAGACTGTTCTTTTTCTCCCTTTATAATGACAGGAGCATATTGGCAACAAAAAAATCTAATCATGGGTAATGATAAAAAGGTATCATCTTCACCTGACCAGACATTGCATCTCAAAGATTTGCTTCATGAAATCACACCTTGGGGCTGAGCAGCTTGGCTCACACCTGTAATCCTAACACTCTGGGAGGCCGAGGTGGTAGAATCACTTGAGCTCAGGAGTTCCAGTCCAGCCTGAGCAAGAATTAGACACCGTCTCTACTAAAAATAGAAAAAACTAGCCAGGCAACATGGTGCACAACTGTAGTCCCAGCTACTAAGGAGGCTGAAGCAGGAGGATCGCTTGAGCCCAGGAGTTTGAGGTTGCTGTGAGCTAGGCTGATTCCACAGCACTCTAGCCTGGGCAACAGAGCAAAACTCTGTCTCACACACACACAAAAAAAATCACACCTTGTAATGATTAACACTGTTTCATCAAAAGGCCAAGATTAGGCCAGGTGCTGTGGCTCACACCTATAACCCTAGCATTCTGGGAGGCCAAGGCGGGCGGATCGTTTAAGCTCAGGAGTTCGAGACCAGCCTGAGCAAGAGCGAGTCCCCGTCTCTACTAAAAAAAATAGAAAGAAATTATCTGGACAACTAAAAATATATATAGAAAAAATTAGCCGGGCATGGTGGCGCATGCCTGTAGTCCCAGCTACTCGGGAGGCTGAGGCAGTAAGATCGCTTGAGCCCAGGAGTTTGAGGTTGCTGTGAGCTAGGCTAATGCCACGGCACTCACTCTAGCCAGGGCAACAGAGTGAGACTCTGTCTCAAAAAAAAGAAGGCCAAGATTCCCAGAAAGTGATGTTGGATAATCCAGGAGAATCACAGACATAAAGGATCATAAATAAGGTGTTCAATAATGAACATCCTGTGGTGCCACATGTAAGTCCATGATAGTTTTCCTTTCAATTAAATGCTCAACATGGTGGAAACTTAGAACTTCAGTAAACTTTCCTTCAGCTTAGAATTTAGAACAGCTGAGAGTACGAAACACACACACACGCACATCTGCATACACATATATACACGATACACTCATTCTGTCTTGGTCCGTTTAGTGTTGCTATAACAGAATGCCTGAGGCTGGGTAATTTACGAGGAAAAGAGGTTTATTTAGCTGTGGCTGAAAAGTCCAAGAGCATGGTTCTGGCACCGGCTTGGTTTCGGGCGAGCACCAAGTGCTATGTCGAGATGAGGCAGAGAAGAGGCAAGGCCAGCAAGCAGTGCAGACAGACGAACATGAGGAGGAACCTCACTTGTTAACAACCTGCTCTCTCACAGTAACTAATCCAGTCCTGTGGAAGCCAGAACTCACTCACCAGAGATAGCACCAATCTGTTCATGAGGGATCCACCCCGTGACCCAAACACCTCCCACTAGGCCCCACCTCCCAACACTGCCATGCTGGCAATTAAACTTTGACATGAGTTTTGGCAGGGACAAACCACATCTAAACCACAGCACACACCACACACCCTGAAAACATGAATTCTAGTGCTGTATGGCTGAAGCTAGATGAGCCATGATTATGTGGATACCCATCCTGCAAACTGTCCCAAGTGCCAAAGAAATAAGCACAGAACAAGAAACTCTCTGTTGAATACTTTGGGGCACAAAGGCTTCACATCCATTCTTTCCCGAGGTCCTCACATCAGCGCTGTGGGAAAGGTGTGGTTATGGCCCATTGTGTCCACAGCGTAAACGCTAGACTCCTCCTGTGCCACCAGCCAGGAAAGCCCCTTTCTCCAGGGAGGCACCAGGGCTGGCTCTGGAAGTGTGACTGAAGGTTTCTCAGAGAAGCAAGACCAAAATTAACTGCCCCACACCATCTGTTCCCAGCTGCCTGTCCTAGGGACAGATGTGCGCTCCCTCCCCAATGGCACGGTCCACCTGGAGCTTTCCCCAACCCCAGCCCACCCTGAATCTCCAGCTACTAAACTCATCATCCTCACATCCCAGCTCAAGCACCCTCCCCTGAGAAGATATCCCTGATATCTTCTCTTTATTCTCAGTGTTTTTCTCCATCCTAGTCAAGGTGAAGAATAAAATGAATGTATTCAGAAATGCACAGTTGTTTCCTCTATAACACATTTCTCATAAAGATACTTACAAATGAGGGAAAAATATGTCAAGTCATGTGTTAATATTCTTTTTTGGTGGAGTGGGAAAGATGGTCACCTGCATGTGTTTCAGTTCACTGTTCTCTCAAGACACAGATGCCTTCCCACCAGTCTGTGTGCCTATCGACACATTTCTCTGTCCTCAACATGCAGCCCAAAGCCTGGCCTAGAGGAGGAACTTGGTAAATATGCCTTAACCAGCACTGACTGTATTTAGCAGATATGGGTACCAGCTCTGCCTCTACCAGGGGACCATGCGCCCCGTTGTTCACCTCTGATTACTCAGACCCAGCCTTCTCTAGCACACAGAATGTCCCCAAAACAAGCCCAGGAACCAAATCAAATTGAAGAGTAATTAACAAGGAAAGGATGTTGCCACTGGAAGAAAAAGCTTTAAAATGTTTGACCCATTTTTTCCTTATCTGAAATTTGAGTTTCTATCCAGCCGTATGAAAGCCACATGTTTCTGTTATCAGACCAAACAGCCACATGAAACCCACGTGTTTTTCCGACCTGAGCCCAGCAGTGATATTTTTCCTAAGAATTTAAAGGAATAAAGAATCTAAAACATAACATTATACAGCAATGTGTCTTCTAAGGATGAAAAATGTGCCAAATAAAGTAGTGAATCATTTTTCTCCCTCTCACAAATAACTCAATCACAGCTTGCCCCAACGTGAGTTGGTAATAAGAAGGCCCCAAAAGCATCGGCAGAAAGGGCATTCGGATTTCCCAAATAATAAAGATAGGTGAGAGAGGAAAGTGTCACCACATCTTGACATGTTAATGCATTTTAACAACCTAATTAACATTAAGGTGATGACAGATACACAAAAGAAGAAGGGTTAAGAAGTAAAGGATTATAAACTACTGAACTTGAAAATACTGTTTTGAATAGCCCAGCCCTTGACAAATCGCTATTAACTTCATATTTTTACAGCTTGTTGTTCAAATTAATTTTTCAGCTAGAAACAAAGCTTTTTTCAAAAGATTGTGAAACACATTCTTTTCTCCTTTGGTTAAACAAAAGAAATCAAAATGATCTCTTTCAGTTCAAGATCATGTGCCTGGAGATCAAAATTATGTACATTTAAGTTCACATTCCTTTGAGGTTATAGTAATGAGAATGTCCATTGCTATACAGCGTGGGAGTAAGGTAAACATCCTCAGACACAGCTGGCGATGCTGACTTGGGATGGCTTTTCTGGAAAGCGATTTGACAGCAAGTAACGAAGGACTTAAAAATGTGCATACCTTTTGACCAATTCTACTTCTGAGAATCTATCCTAAGAATATGATCTATGATCCAGACAAAAATCTTTCCACAGAGATAAACAATGTTTAACACAACAGTGTTCATAAAATTAACAATAAAAGGGACAGTATCTAAATGTCTAACATTTGGAAAAAGCACTTAGAATATTCTAGTAACATCATATACAGCCTTTAAAATTACACTGACAATGAATGTTGAATGAAATGGAAAAATGCTTCTGTATTAACACTGAGGAAAGTAGGCAGGACACGAAAATGTACATACAATTTGGTAAAATGGAAAGAGCAAGAACCACGGAGTCAGAAAGAAAAGGACTCAAATCTTAGCTCCACCATTTACTAGCTGTGAGATCTTGGTCAAATCACTTAACCTCGCTGATCTTCAGTTTCCATATACGTAAAATCAGGAAAAGAATATCCACCCAAGCTTTTCCCATTCCGTCCGCCACCCCCTTCAAACCCAAACTCAAGCCTGTTGCCCACAGCCTAGCGCTGCTTTCATCATGGCCCACAGTGACCCTGACATGCAAAAGCAGATCAAGGCTGATCACAACTGTAATCCCAGCACTCTGGGATGCCAAAGCGGAATCACTTGAGGCCAGCCAGGAGTTGGAGACCAGACTGAGCAAGAGTGAGACCCTGTCTCTATAAAAAATAGAAAAATCAGTCAGGTGTGGTGGTGCATGCCTGTAGTCCCAGCTACTCGGGAGGCTGAGGCAGGAGGATCACTTGCATTGAGGAGTTTGAGGTTGCAGTGAGCTATGATGATGCCATGGCACTCTAGCCAGGATGATAGAGTGAGATCCTGCCTCAAAAAAAAAAAAAAAA
>NW_012148396.1:8905210-9029861 GCF_000956105.1 Propithecus coquereli
GAAATAAAAAAAAAAAAAAAAAAAAAGATTCATGTGGAAAAAAAAGAATACCGACCCAAGGGATTGTTTTCCTTATTTTCAGAGACAGAGTCTCTCTATGTTGCTCAGGCTGGAGTGCAGTGGCTATTCACAGGCACCATTATCCAAAGGATTGTTTCAATAAAAAGCTTAGAACAATATGTATCACAGAGAGGCACTCAAAAAATGGTAGCTATTATTATTATAATTATGCATAGAAAAGAGAATAAAAACCTACAACAATTAAGTCTGGGCAATAGAACTATGGTTAATTCTTTTTTTCCTCCAACATTTTTACATTTTTAACATCTTCCATAGTAAATGTATTATACCGCTATAATGAAAATAAATCTCCATAAATCCAAAATCATCCCCTAAATCCTAAATAGATAGGGTAATAAAATACTATTAGTATCCTCACTTTTACTTCCTCTCTACCTTAGATGGGAACCCAGCTGTTTTTAATCCATATATTATGGCTACTTCAGTGGTAAACATGTTGAGCACATACCATTTCTGGTTAAAAGCCTTCAAAGGCAGCCCACAGGACAATATCCAAGCTCACTGCATGACACACACAGCCTTCATGACCTGACCCCAGCCTACCTCTCCAAAAGGCCAACATGAAAATCAGAATGGGTCATTTCACTAGTGCTGATTTTGCCTTTGGAGTTCTACTGCATGAGAGCTGCCAAGGACGGGGCTGCTCTCTGACTGGCATGCAGGATTAGGACCATCCAAGGCTCCCAATGGTGAACAGTATGCAGAAAAGTCTGTCTTGTTCCTCAGCCAGATGATTCATCTGTCTGAAAGGCTCCCCTGGGTCTGGGCCCTGAAACCTTACAGGATAAAATAATCTTTCCCCCCTTGTAGACATTTACCAAGCATGAGTAAGCACCAGCCACGGGGCTAAGCTCTTGCCTAGTATCGTTTTCATTTCTCACAAAAAAATCCTTAGAGTAGGCATATCATTATTCTCATCTTACAGATAGAAAATTGATTCCTAGTGAGGTGTGGTAACTTGTCCAAGGTGACAGAGAGGCTGGGATGAGGCTTAGGCTGGACTCTGAGGCCTGTGCTCTCAACACTCCACTCTACTAGCTTTGTACCTGTGTGCTCTATAGCCAGATCAGGTACAAATGCATGGATAGTGAAGATATTGAATTATAGATATAGGCATGGATACGTAGATATTGATAGAGTACAAGCCATTTTTCACTTCAAACACCTTTGCAAACCTCATGGCCCATGACTTCCTAAAGATGAAGACGATGTGTTTTAGGAATGATTGGGACCACTTGATTAAGGCTCCAAGAGTCCACATGCCTACTCCTGACAGGACTACACCACTTGTGATTATTTTATACTTTGGGTTCCCTCTGCATGATTTTTTTTTTTTTTTTTTGCAGAAAGAATTTTGCTGTTTAAAAAAAAGGAAGTTTGGAAACCACTAGAATAGACTGAAAAATATAAATTTCAACCTCTTCTATATTTACCATCCTGATAAAATATCTTTCTTTAAATATAAACTATCCTTTATTTTCCATGCAGAAGGTCTTTCTGTTGTAAAATGAGAACCACCAAAAACTATCTTGAATGGAAACACGAGGGAAGCATGTCAGCCACCCCAGCCTAAGTGCTCTGGGAATCTGGCTCGCTGGAGTAGAGGCACTGGAGGGGAGCACAGGGCTTCCAATTCTACCAGCTGACCAATTCTGCTGTTTCAAAATGGGCACCTCTCTTCTGTTCTGCCTGTCCACACTTTTAGAGAAAAAAGGGCAAGTCGTTGACTGCAATAGCCTGCTGGGGTCCACCCCTCACCCCACTCTACAAAAGCAGATGAGAGCCATGACTTTGGATAATAATGCCCTGATTTGGTCCGCTCCAGGTGGGAAGCCACCACCTATCTCTGTCAATGCCCTGCCCCTCATTTCTCTGATTCATTGTTAAAAATAAACATTTCTTCTTCAAAGTGCTGGCAGAACTCTCTCCTAAGGCTATTGCTTTCTTCCCCCCACCCCTCTGGAATCACTGTGGCTTTCTACAAGGGTAAGGTGGCAAAAGGAAATAAAAATGAAGCAGTTCAGGCTTGCACACACAACTTTAAGAAGACTTCTCCATTTTCTAATTATGATTTTCCCTGACTGAAGCATAAGGCAACCTAGCACATTGTCAGATCTTCCCATCCTCCTGAAGACTAAACTAGAAACATAACCTAACCAGGGCTTAGATCATGTGTTACAGAGGGGTATGGTACGGGTGGAAGACACAGGTTCTGAAATGTGCTATCGTAAAGAGAGTGCAAGGGAAGCTCGGAGTCTGGAGGATGGTGATGGGGGAGAGGAGAGAGGTGGTAGAGGGAGAAGAAGAGAAGAAGAAGGGATGAGAGGAGTTGGGAGAGACAAGAGGAGAGAGAAGATGGGAAGATTCAGAGGCGGAGAGGGAGAGGCAATCATCTGAAAAGGCGTGTTTCTCCACCAACAATTCTGCTCTGTAACTATAGCTTCCCTCTGTGACTGGGGAGGCAGCATCCCCATGGCTTTCGTAGCCCCACCTTGACCTGTGCCCTGCTTCTCAGCTCTTGCTGCCTTCGGACAGATGCTTTCAGGCATCCCCTCCTGCCCTGCTCCATCAGTCTCTCCCACTCTTCAATCCCTCTCAGTGGCACACAACCACACACTGCCATCACCTGCCGTAGAAACATCACTTTCCCTTCGCCCCACACCACCCTCTAGCCACCATCCTGTTTCTCCGTTCTCCAAAGCATTGCCCGCTCTTGCTGCATCCTCTTCTCACCACCCATTCTCACCCTAATCACTCCAGTCAGGTTTCCATCCCCCCACTCCTCTGAAATGACTCTTTCCAATGGCAAAGCCAATGGTCCATTTTCTGGCCTCTTCTTTCTTGACGTTCTCAGCAGGTCTGTCATGGTTTTCTGTTCCCTTGTTCCTAAGACATGCTCACCCCCAGACTCCTCTGATGCCCACTTTTCTCCCCAGCTTACTGGCTATTCCTTCTTGGTCTCCTCTGCCCACTCCCCTGCCTCATCACCCTACAGATGTTGGGGTGCCCCCAAAGCATGGTGCTCTTGGCAACCCCTCAGGAATGTCATCTAGGCTCAGGATTTTAAACGCTATCTACAAGCTGCTCACTCTCACACTTTTCTCACCACCCCAGACCTCTCACTTGAGCACCAGATGGAGCACCCACAGGCTCCTACACAGACTTGGAGGTCTGAATGGCTCTTGAATGTAACAGACCTAAAAAGAATGATTGTGTTTTCCCCACAATCGAATCCCTACCAAGCTTTCTCCATCTCAGTACATAATACCAAAATCCACAATCCAGTTGCTCAGGCAGAAAGTTTACAAGACACCGTTGCTTATTCCTGGTGAGGGTGACCCCCCCACCTCCACCCCTGCAACCCCTATCCAAGCCACTGTCATCACTTGTCTGGACAATGCCACGGCTCCTCACCTCATGTCCCCTGCCTCTACTCTCCCAGCCTTCCCTTTCCATCCCGCAGTCCACATCCAACCAACAGCTGCGGTGAGCGTTCTAAAGAGCACTCACATTATTCCATAGCCTCTTCCTGTGGCTTCCCACCCCCGCCCCACTGAGAACTTTGCACAGCTGGCAAGGGCCCTGGGGAGCAAGCTTTGTCTCCCTAGCTCCTCACAAGCACCACACTGGGTGCCATGCCTTTGCATGGGCTGCTATTTCTGCTTGGAAGATTATTGCCTACCCAGCACCCTAGAACTTTATATGGCTATTTCTTTCTCATTATTCAGACCTCAGAACAAATGCCACCTCCTCAAAAAATGATCCTTGGTCATTTTGGCTAACCCACCCTCCCTA
The DNA here is from genome assembly GCF_000956105.1 of Propithecus coquereli. Lineage (NCBI taxonomy): Eukaryota > Metazoa > Chordata > Mammalia > Primates > Indriidae > Propithecus > Propithecus coquereli. The sequence continues at coordinate 8,909,087 of NW_012148396.1, forward strand.
GACTTGCTGTGCCATATACCCATTTTCTTCCTGGAACTGTCACTCTCCGAAACTATTTATTCATTCACATTCATTCTTTACCTTCTCCCACTAAAATAAAGATAAGCTCTTTGAAGGCAGGATTCTATTTGCCTGGTTCACTATTAATATGTCCAGTGCCTCAAAACCTGTCTGACACACAGTAGTTATTCAGTAAGTATTTGTTGATGAATGGTGATGTAAGAAATGTAAAAATATATCACCTAAGAGGCATTCTCAAATGAAAACACTCTTGATGATAAGATCCAACCAACTTAGAGATAATTAAGAACAAACTTGAGAATGGAAAAGTTGTAACAAAGGAAAACTAGTTAGCATTGTTTCCACTTAAATAAACAACTAGGACTAAATATCTTTTGAAATTATGATTTCAGAACAGAATGCAAACACTATAAACCTTAACAAAAAAGACATGGCCGATACTTAGAGGTGGGGAGGGGAGATAGTAGGAAGTGTAAGAGTATAAATTTCTTCATTTTTCCTAACAAGAAATTAATCAATAATTTGAAATGGAAATGCGTAGTTTAACAATCTAATATAACTATGCTACTTCTTCAGGTTTTTCACAATCTTTTTTATGCATCTTAAAGAGACTTGAAAGGGAATAATTTCTCTTGTCACTAGTAAACATACCAGAAGTTTAGCAATTCCTTAAATTTCACTTCTATTTCTTTTTTTCTGTTACCCTAAAGTAAAATAACATTTAATAGTTTTATTAAAAATAGCATGCATAATATGATGTTATTAATACTTTCAGGGGAAATAATTTCTCCTTCCTACCAGTCTTTCTCTCCATAAAGGCAGCGGATGGGTCTTTCTGAAGGTACCTAATGTTAATAACAACTATTTCTGGGCAGTAAGATTTGAGATGATTTCTTCTATATACCTTTCTGTTCTCCCTGCATTTGTAAAAAATGAAAGTTACATTTATATTTAAACAACTTGCATTTTAAAAATAAACACAGAAACAAAAACAATAGTTCCTTTTCCTGATTTACCATACCAAGATCTTACTGTAGTAATACAGCTTTCTCCTCAAGGTCCCTCACTTTGCTGGAGTCCTGGAAAAGCCTTTTCTTCGATCTTATCTCCCTACCCGACAGCCTACTTCAAAAACACTTTGCTCCCCGACATCTTCCCTGCCATGTTCCCCAGAGTCAGCACCTCACCATCTTCTTTCCTCACCAATTTCCCTATTTCAGAAGTCAGAAAAACACCGGCCCAGAAGTCCCTGAGGCCAGGTGTTTTTCGGAACTGAGGCTTCTTCAGATTCCAGAAAGGCTATGGGGTACACACACCATAGACCAGGCAGCACCCTGGAGTCAGACACATTAAGTCTGCAGCAAAATCTATAAATAGTCCTACTAAGTGAAATAAAGAAAGACTTTAAATGACCCCACACAAAAAAATGAGTAGGTGCCACCTTCATAAAAAAGAAAAGGCTTTCTTTTGGGAGCTTTTCAGATTTTGGAATAGCAGGTAGAGGGCCACAAATCTGTCTAGGCTGCCTTCCTGCCTGTCTCCCCTAGAAATGCTGAGTTCCTTAAGGACAGGAGCTCACCTTCTTCATCACAGACCCCCAGAGCCAAGCAGAGGACCTGGCATGCAAGAGATATCCAATACCTGATGGATAAGTAGGCCAGTAGACCTTCTGAGCTTACACTTAAAAACCTAAGAGCAGGCAATGTTTATGTATATGCAAATACAATGATTACAGTGGTCTCTACTAGCTATTATATGTAGGCTGACCCAGTTTTGAGTCCAGTCGAATACATCTGTGTGAATCCAGGTTCTGCCTGTAACACATATTCCCACCAACATAGACAAATGAAAACATACTGTTTGTCTGGCTCCAGACACTGCCTTCCATCCCGTGAGCAATTCCTACAGAAGACCTGCTGTGGGCTGCACCTGCTCAGAACAAAGGCTGAGAGAACTCAGCTCTCAGCATGTCCTATGCTTAGAGTAAGCCCTCATTAGAGGGCAAGTTTCATTTTTTTACCTGACATTAAACAGCTGATAGTTTAAAAAATAATCTCATTATCTTATCTCCACTGGTTATATTACCAGGTACCAGGTGACTCACTTCCAGTTTACCTGGGAGACCAGAGGATTGGAGATAATCCAAATAATTCTATATTTACTGGACACTCAGGCTGTGCCAATGTCTATGCCAGGCCCTCAACACACTTCATCACTAACCCTGAAAATCCTTATCCCCCATCAAATGTACCTTTCTCCCCACTTTCAGAGCAAAGTGTATCAGGCTTTCCCAGGATAAGCTGAGCATTTCTCTAACTTTCAGCTCTGATCTCAGGCTCATGGAGCAACCTGGGCTCGCAGTCCAGCTTCCCATGTAGCTGCTTATGGAGAGCCAAGGCCAGCAGGCCTATAGGAAGCGGAGTAGGGCATACACAAAACCCTATTTCTAGAATGCATTAAGGGACTGGCTTCTGGGTGACACATCTAGCTCCAGGAGCTAGACTGGTGTGACTGCCCCTGGAGATGCATGTGTTCTCAGTGCTAAGAAAATATAATGTTGGACCCTGAAAGGCTGAAGACAGCATTCGAGGACTGATAAAAGACACAGCAAAGGAAGAAAGACAAAAAACCATAAATATATAAAAAGTTGAAACACTGGCTAAGAGATCTCATCTCTTCTTAATGAAAACAGAGGCACCATGAGATGAAATAGCTCACCCATGGCCCCACAACTAGTGAATGGTGGGGGACTCAGGTCCAGGCAGACTGACCTCTCCCTCCCCCCACCCCCACTCAGCCACAGGCTCTCCCTCTCCAGTCTCTCCCCACGAATCTCTCTGGGACATCTGCCTTCTTGTAGATGTGCTGTCATACTGTGATGGCCTCAGCTGCCTTTGTAACTCCAGGGCCTAACACCAGGCCTGGCATGGACTAAAAACTGAGTACCTGTGTGGAAGAAAAGGCAGAAGGATGGACAGGCAAGGCTCAGTCACCTGGAGGGGTCTCAGTGCTGTGCTCTGGGGAAAGGCAGAGAGAGGCTTTCAGAGCCCCAAGTACTCCTCCCAACGTTTCCAGCTGAGTTTGCTCAAAGCAAGGAGCCTTTTAAAATCACTTGCATGGGGGCACTGCTGTCTTTGTTTCTTGGGCACCAAAATGTTACTACCAAGGGTATTTCCTGTGGAAACCAGGAGGTTCTCACTGGAAGATGACAGAAAAATCTCATTATAAAGTCACGGATGGAGTTAATATTTGGAGAAATAATTAACTGCAGCAATCTAGATAAGAGCACAGATGAAAGACGGCAGGAAGTCCGCAGTGAAGCAGGGGCAAGAGGGGCCTCTGAAGTCGGCTTCAAAGGATTCTGATCTGCTGTCCCGCCTGCTGCGATTAAGTTACAAAAATAACAGAGAATTAAAAACCGTCCTCAACCCAGGACTGCTCTACTCAGCAGTCTCCTCTCAACTGTTGGTGACTCCCCACTGCCTGGGGACAGAGGCCAACCCCAGCATGGCTTTCAAGGCCTTCCACGGTCAGGCCCATTCCACCTCTGCAGACCCATCTCCCACCAGCCCCAGAGCTACCCCACAATTCAGCCACAGAACCCTGACCACCCCCAAGCCCAGTCCTCTGCTGTTTCCTTGGTCTAGAAACCGCTGCCCAGCTCCACTTAGCCAATTTTCGAGCACTCAACAAATACCTTCATTACCAAAATATTAATGGAAACCACTATTAACTGAGTACGTACTCTACTAATAAACAATATTATTTCATCAATTCCTCAATAGTTTAGATACTATATTCACCCTTATTCTTATTTAACAAAAATGAGTAACCTGTCCACAATCACATGGGACCAGGAATAAGTCCAGGACTGGCTGGCCCAAGCACTTCTCTTTTCCCGTAACCTAACCCACTACGACCAAAAGTCACTACTGCCTACTTCTGGCAAATGAAGAATGAAGAACACAAAATATCTCACAATGTGTTGATCAGTTAATACCAATTTGATGGTGAGTACATGTGGTATGGTGCTTGTCCTTCCATTCTTGGGATACCTCACTTAGTAGAATGCGTTCCAGTTCTATCCAGGAGTATACAAGAGGTGCTATATCACCATTGTTTCTTAAAGCTGAATAGTACTCCATGGTATTAACTGATCAACACATAAATGCACATATAAGAATAACATCTATTGGATGTTGGGCGGGGGGAGGAGGGAGGAGGGGACGGGTATTTGCATACACAAAGAGTGCAATGCGCACCACCTGAAGGATGGACATATTTGAAACTCTGACTTGGGGGGGGGGGCAAGGCAACATACGTAACCTAAACATCTGTACCCCCATAATATGCTGAAATAAAAAAAAAATCTCACAATGTGATCATCTCTAGGTGCTAGAAAAAGACAGTGACTTTTTAATATTTTCTATACTTTCCATGTTTTTGTCTTTGTTTGAACATATAGTATAGGGGTTAATAAAATGGGATTCAGAGTCAATCTAGATTCTTGGCTTTGTCAGTGAGTAGGTATGAGACCTTAAACTCTCTAAACCTTATTTTCCTAATCTGTTAAATGGGAATAACACATTTACTCCAAGATTATTATAAAATCAAATTAGATAGTATTAATGTATGTAAAGTGCTTAGTACATTGCCTAACACAAGTACCTGTTCAATAACTAATACTATATTTATAATGGAAAAAAATAAGCTTTTCAAAATGTCCTCCTGCTCATCTTCCTTTTTTATCAGTCTGTACATAAACCATCCCCACACACGACTGGTTGTAATCTTGAAATAGTTACATTAATGAAAAACTATCTTTGTCAAACAAAGAGAGAAAGAGGAGTGAGAGACACAAAGTGGAGGAAGGGTAGGAGGAAGGGATCTGCTCCCCAGAAGTGCAGTGCTATCTTTATGCCTCCAGACAAGACTCAAAGAAAGCTCACTGTCCCTTGTGTGCCATGAAAAAGCAACAGTAACAATCAAGAACACTTTCGTACACTTATCAGGAGGAATACTTGTAAAATTTATTTATTAAAGGGGATGGTGTACCAAGCACTTGGAATACATCAATAAACAAAACAAAGACCCTATACACAAAAAACTTAACCTTCAAACATGGAGAGAAAGACAATAAATGACATAATAAATAAACATATTATATAGTATGTTAGAGAATAAAAATTGCTCTGAAAGAAGAAAAAGTAGAGGGGTTGAGAAGGGAGTGCTGGAAAAGAAGAGAAGAATGGGCTGTAATTTAAATGGCTGCTCGGAATGCGCAGGTTCTATTTTCATGAAGAACTGAAAGAGGTGCAGAAATTAGCCTTGGAGATATCTGGGGGAAGAGCATTGGGAAAAAGGAACAGCCTCTGCAAAGATAATAATACAGAAGCATGCCCACAAGTTCCTTCTACAGCTAAAATGGGCTGGGGCTGAATGTCAGAGGGAAGAAGGGCAGCCAGGAGGTAAGAGGTGGGGAATTAGGGTAGGGGAGTGGGGACAGGCCACTGTGAGGACTTTGAATTTTACTCTGAGCAGCTAGGGAGCCACTGCAGAGAAGCGATATATCCCACTGAGGTATTAACAGGATCTCTCCAGCTTTGGTGTTGAAAACAGAATAGACTGCAGAGGGAAAAGATGAAAACATATAACCCAGTTAGGAAATTACTACAATAATTCAAGTGAGTGCTAATGGCGACCAGGATCAGTGAAACAGGTGAGAAGCAACTGGATTCTGGATATCCTTCAGAGATGGAGAAAATAGAATTTACTCAAGGGTTTGATACGAAGTTTAAGTTTAAGAATGACTCCAAGGTATTTGGCCTGAGCTGCTGAAAGGATGGAATTGCCATCAGTGAAGACTGGGAAAACGTGCTGAGCCGGTGCAGAATAATTCATCAGTCCAGTTTTAAGTGCGTTGAATATCAGATGCCCAAAAGATGCCCAGTAGAGGAACTGAGTAAAGCAAGTGGATATAAGTGCCTGCAGTTCAGAAAATGCAGAAGTCGCCCTCATCTGGTACCAAACGCCAGGAGCGTGCACCAGACCACCGATTGAACGAGTGTAGATAGAGCAGAGAGGCGGACCAGGACCAAGTGTGAGACATTCCTACGTTAAGCCAAGCCAAGATGTGTACTCGCACCTCAGCCTGTAGCACCTCACAACGCACAACCGGCCGCTCGCCACCAGAACCAACAGCAAGGGACCCCCAGACTTCTCCTGCAAAGAGGGTCCTTGGTGTGTGGCCTGAGCCTGTCGCAGTCAGCAAGGTAAGGACACCTCCTGGGTCGTCAGGGCGAGGCTGCAGCTATGCAGTGGTCCACAGGGAAAGAATGGCCCTGGGTCTTTGCCACATAGCCACGCCACAATCCGCACGGTAGTATGCCTCCCGCGGGCCTCAGTGCACAGTCGCAGCTGTGCCACAGCCCAGAGTAAGTACCCCCGCCCGGATCCCCCGTGCCCTGTCTCAGTTGAGCTACTGTCCGCAGGGTAAGGACACCAAGCTAGGTCCTCGGTGCGCAGCCATGAGGTAATCCGCAGGGTAAGGACTCCTGCCTGACTCCTTGGTGCGTAGCCTCAGCAGCGCTGTCGTCCGAAGGATGAGGACTTCCGCCTGGGTCCTGGGTAAGACTGCGCAGCGGTGCGGTGCCCCAGTCCACAGGGTAAAGACACTCGCTGGGTGCGCAGCCGCCACCCGCAGGATAATAACGCCTGCCCAGGTCCTCAGTGCGCAGCCGCAGACATGCTGCAATGACGCCAGCCCAGGTCTTCAGTGAGTGGCTGCAGACGTGCCGCAGTCCGCAGGGTAATGACGCCAGCCCAGGTCTTCAGTGAGTGGCTGCAGACGTGCCGCAGTCCGCAGTGAGGGTGTCGGCGCAGATCCTCAGTGCGCAGGATTGCCGCAGTCTGCAGAGGAAGGGACTGGCTAGGTCCTCGGTACATAGCCGCAGCCGTGCTACAATCCGCAGGTAAGGACAGCCGCCTAGATCCTCCGCAGTCATCCACAGGGTAAGGACCCCCAGCTAGGTCTTGGCGCGCGGCTGCCGCAGCTCCACAATCTACAGAGAAAGGACGCCCACCTAGATCCTCCACAGCCGTCCACAGGTAAGGACCCCCAACTAGGTCTTGGCGCGCGGCTGCCGCAACGCCACAATCTACAGGGTAAAAACGCCCGCCTGGGTCCTTCGCAGTCGTCTGCAGGTTAAGGACCCCCAGCTAGGTCTTGGCACGTAGCTGCCGCCATGCTACATCTGCAGTGTAAGGATCCCCAGCTAGGTCTTGGCGCGTGGCTGCCGCCATTCTACATCTGCAGTGTAAGGACCCCCAGCTAGGTCTTGACGCGTGGCTGCCGCAACGCCACAATCTACAGGGTAAGGACGCCAGCGTGGGTTCTCCCGAGCCATCCGCAGGGTAAGGACCCCCAACTAGGTCTTGGCGCAAAGCTTCCGCAGCACCACAGGTTACAAGGTAAGGATCCCCAACTAGGTCTCGGCGCGCGGCTGCCACAGCGCCATAATCTGCAGGGTAAGGACGCCCGCCTGGGTCCTCCACAGCCGTCTGCAGGGTTGGACCCCCAGCTAGGTCTTGGCGCGCGGCTGCCGCAGCGCCACAGTACAAAGTACAGACCCCCAGCGAGGTCACCGCGCAGGTGCCGCAACGCCATATTCTGCAGGATTACAGGATGCCTCCGAGTCCTTCGCAGCCGTCCGCAGTGTTGGAGCCCCAGCTTGGTCTTGGCGCGCAGGTGCCGCAACGCCACATTCTGCAGGATTACAATGCGAGTGTGGATGCCCGCCCGAGCCCTCCGCATGTGTCCGTAGGGTTGGAGCCCCAGCTTGGTCTTGGCGCGCAGCTGCCGCAACGCCACGTTCTGCAGGATTACAATGCGAGTGTGGATGCCCGCCCGAGTCCTCCTCATATGTCCGTAGGGTTGGAGCCCCAGCTTGGTCTTGGCGCGCAGGTGCCGCAACGCCACGTTCTGCAGGATTACAATGCGAGTGTGGATGCCCGCCCGAGTCCTCCGCATATGTCCGTAGGGTTGGAGCCCCAGCTTGGTCTTGGCGCGCCGCTGCCGCAACTCCACATTCTGCAGGATTACAATGCGAGTATGGATGGCCGCCCGAGTCCTCCTCATATGTCCGTAGGGTTGGAGCCCCAGCTTGGTCTTGGCGCGCAGGTTCCGCAACGCCACATTCCGTAGGATTACAGTGCAAGTGTGGATGCCCACCCGAGTCCTCCGCAGCCATCCGCAGTGTTGGATCCCCAGAGAGATCTTGGAACGCGCCTGTGGCACCGCCGTATTTTGCAGGATTACAGTGCGAGTGTGGATGCCCGCCCGCGTCCTCCACAGCTGTCCGCAGTGCTGGCGCCCCAGAGAGGTCTCAGAATCCGGCTGTCGCACCGCCATATTCTGCAGGATTACAATGCGAGTGTGTATATCCGCCGCAGCCGTCCGCAGTGTTGGACCCCCAGCGAGGTCTTGGAATGCGGCTGTCACACCGCCATATTCTGCAGAATTACAATGCGAGTGTGGATGCCCGCCCGAGTCGTCCGCATACATCCGCAGGGTTGGACCCCCAGCTAAGTCTTGGAGCATGGCTGCCGCAGGGCCACATTCTGCAGAGTGAGGACCCCCGGTTTGGTCTTGGCACGCAGGTGCCCCAACGCCACAATCTGCAGGATTACAATGCGAGTGTGGATACCTGCCTGTGTCCTCCACAGCCGTCTGCAGGGTTGGAGCCCCAGCTTGGTTGGCGCCCAGGTGCCGCAACGCCACATTCTGCAGGATTACAATGCGAGTGTGGATGCCCGCCCGAGCCCTCCGCATGTGTCCGTAGGGTTGGAGCCCCAGCTGCCGCAACGCCACATTCTGCAGGATTACAATGCGAGTGTGGATGCCCGCCCGAGTCCTCCGCATATGTCCGTAGGGTTGGAGCCCCAGCTAGGTCTTGGAGCGCAGGTGCCGCAACGCCACGTTCTGCAGAGTGAAACCAGCTTGGTCTTGGCGCACCAGTCTGCTGGGTACGGATGTGGAAAAACGCCCACCTGGGTCCTCCGCGTGTGGCTATAGCTGTGCTGAGAACCGCAGGGTAAGGACGTCCAGCCGGGTCCACTAAGGTGTGTGTCCCCGGGTTTCCATGCTCGACCCTGCCCTCAGCCCCTCCCTTCTTGGACGACAGTCAGGCCTTCTTGGTGGCAGGGCTGGTCCCACACCACAAACGGAAGCGCGCAGTGCATTCGGGCTCGCTTGCTGCGAGCTTGCTCGCTGTGGAGGGAGAGGACGCGGGAGATGAGAGTCGGCTGTTTGTGAGCTATGCAGTCTACGTTTGCGGTTGCGGTCTTGCACGCAGGTGATGGGGCCCCGGCGGAGGACCCGCTGTTCCTTGCCCGCTGGCTGCCACGAGTAAGTGTTTACACAGGAACTTTCCCGTGCCCTGTTCGAAAGCCTCAGGAGGGTCAGAGGTGAAATGTTACAGGTTAGGTTCCAGGGCTTTCCCGCCTCATTGACTGAAAGGACTAGTAAGAGAGTCTCAGAGCGCTCCCTGGAGGGCAATTTGTAATGTACTAATTTCTAACAAAAAGTTGAAATACAGAAAATCCCGCCTTTTTATGTTTTAGTACATGGAGCGCTTTTTGAACTGTTTGTTTTTTTGTTTGTCCTTATTATTCCAGCAACAGGTCATCTTTTGGCCGGGCAGCTTTACTCTAAATCGTAATGAGCATTTTAAAATACATTTTAAGTGCTTATCATAGACAAATATTTGAAAATTCTAGTTACTAAGAGTTTGGGCTGGTCTTGTTGTTTTTTCCTTTTTGTCATTTTTGGTAAATTTTGCATGAGGAAAGGAAAGACTTCAGAGTCAGGGAAAATGCTTATTTTATGATACCAGTATTACAATTTGGAATGTCTGACCCCAGTTAAATCTCAGATTGGCTCCAGCAACTGCATATTTGTTTGAAAGTAGTTTGCTTTTTGTACTGTGGTGTTTTATATGCTATTTTGTTGGTTTGCATCTGTCTACTTACCAGACTTCAAATCATAATAGAATGTAGTTAAAACTAGTGATTGATGCGACTTGCAATGCTTTGTAAGAGACAATGCCATGTTTGGTGGTGTGCTGCCGATTACTAGTATAACTCAAAATTATTTGCTCTCAAAGTTTACAACACTCTGTGCTCTTTAACTTTAATTTTTAAAAAATATGTTTTTAATGTGTTTTATGTGTCTTAAACAGGTAGAAATGAAAGAGACATAACAGACATGTGTAAATTTAATTGAAAATCTTAGCCCGGGCCTCAGACAAATTGAAAATCTTATAAATGTCTTAAGTCGGTGTCTGGCACATACTAGTGTCAAGTAAATGTTTGTTCAGTAAATAAAATACCCCCCTCCACACACACACACACACACAAACACACACACGACGTGGGAAAGGAGAGGAAGCCAAAGTTCACCATGTTCTTTCCCTGACTGACACACCTTCTTCACTGGCTGCCAAACATATGCCTATTTGTTTTTTTCCTGCCTAATTCACTGCTCACTTTACAGTTTCTGTCTTCAGACTGCAGTGGGTTGAAGGGAGAATGGAAAGAGAGGGACTGGAGACAGTGAGCAGAGATAACTTTTTCAGGAAGCAAGAGTGACAGTGTGAACTCAGAGGACACAATGGCTGTGTTTTGCATTTTAAGCTGTCTTATTGCTCGATTCTGGGCAAATCCTTTCAAGTTCTGCACCTCTCACTTTGCCCACCCGCAGAGTGGGGGCACAGGGCAGAATAACCCTCAATCTCCACACTCCTGGAGTCCCTATTCCAATGGAATTACAAAGCTGAAGGTTTCTTAAGCGCCAGGATCCTGTCTGACTTGCCAGGATGACCCACAATCTTGACAGTGCAGACAGCCAATAAGGTCATGAAGAGCACTAGAAACCAGGAATTCCACTGGCAGAAGGAACCTGAAAGACCTCCTGCTCCACCTCTCCCGTAGCGAAGATGAGAGGACCGAGAGGTGGCAGCAGAGAGTGAGCAGCAAGTTTTCTTATATTAAGCCCCTAGAAACTCTCCCTAATTACATTCCCTCCCTCTTCTGGACCCCTGGTAAAAACAGGAAGCTTCCTTTTTTCAAAATATTTTAAATGTAGCACTATTAGGGCAATTATTCACTTCCCTGTGCCTCAGTTTCCTCATCTGTAAACAGGACTAATGACAGGACCCACCTCAGAGAACTGTGAGGTTAGAAATGACAGAACACACATGAGACAGGGGCTCTCACCAGGGGCAGTTCTGCCCCCTGCTTCCCTGGGGACATTTGGCAATATCTGGAGATATTCTGGTTGTCAAGACTGATGGGGGGACTACTGGCGTCTGTCTAGTGGGTAGAAGTCAGGGATGCTGCTAAGCATCCTACATCCTATAGCTCCCTCTCCCCCAACAAAGAATTATCTAGTAAAATATGTCAATAGTGCTGCTGCTGAGAAACCTTTATGCAAAGTATTAGAACAGTGCCTGGAATGTAATAAGTAGCAATAAATAATAGTTGGTAAGATAGTATTAATGATACCATCATAACTACAAAGCTCTTATTAGCTCAGTTGTTATCTCAGCTAATCTTCACAATAACCCTTTGAGATACACTACTATTTTTTTTTTTTTTTTTACAGATGAAGGTACTGTGAGGTTACGAGAGACAATGTGAGTTGCTAAGAGTCACTCAGCTAGTAAGGGACAGAACCAGGTCTGGAACCCGGGCAGCCTAACTCCTGGGCATGTGATCTTTCCACCACTCCATCCTTCCATCTAGGAGAAAGGCAATGTATACCTACAGCTGAGTCCTCAGCTACAGAAATATGTGTTTTTGAACATATTGAAGGAGATCAGCATATTTTACACTAAAATATATTTCTTTGACATGTTTTTAGATGGCTACCCCAAGTCCACCAGGCAGAAGTAATGCTGCAAAGCTGTCTTTTGTGAGGAGAAATTTGCATTTGTAGAGAATCTCCATTAATGCAGCCAGGTCTTTTCTTATCAGATCCAGGAAAGATTAACTGAGAGTCTGACACCTTTAAAGCTCTGAAAAGGAACATTTACCATCTATTCTGTCTGAGAGCTACTGCCCAGTAGGTTTCACTTACATAACAAGACCACTTTCTTCTCTCTCTCTCTCCTATAACTTGTCTTGCCTCTAAAACCTGTTTTGCCCCAATCCAAGCCCCCATTCTTTATGAACTTCTGTACCTTATTGGAAGGTTGACTCTTCATTCTGAAGGCTCCCATGTATACTCGTTAAATAAATTTGTGTGCCTTTTCTCTTATTAATCAATCTGCCTCATGTCAGTGATTTTTCAGTCAACCTTTAGGGGGCCAAGGGACTTGGTCCCTACAATGTCAATGAAGATATCAGAATAAGTAATTTATTAACATGAATCTCTAAATTCAGACACTAGACCATCCTTTTGCTTCATAATGTTTATTCATTCACTCAACATTTACTTAGCACTTATGCTGGGAACCAAGCCTTATACTATATACCAAGCTGGAGATATGGGGATGAAATAGTTTAGGAGAAGGCAGATCCGTAAACAGAGTGACAGTGGAATGCAAGTGTATACAATATACACAAGCATATATTGTATGCTAGAGTTGTAAGCTCTAAGCATAGGGCTACGGAGCCAGAGGAAAGACTTCTGCATCTACCTAAATGGAACCAGGAATGCTCCCCCTCTGAACTGGGTCTTGAAGAATGTGGCATTTTCTGGGCAAATCAATCAGAGAGGACATTCCAGGAAGGGGAGAAGCATGAAGAAGAATGGAATACCATCAGGAATAAAAATGACTGAGACACTGATATCTTTGAGACACTCACAGGCTAGTGCAATAGTTAGATGTATAAATGAACACTCACAATAGTTTGTGAAAATAATATGTAAGTAGTATGATACAGGATGGGAGGAGGTAAGAACCAGCTACAGAAAAAAAAGGAAAAGGCTAAGTTATCCCCAATGTTTTCAACCCTGGTGACTCAGTAGCTGTGAGGAAGGAAGATGACAGCTCTGGTTTAAGGGATGCTGTGTTACGGGATTATGAAAAGTTATGACACATGCCCCCCTAGAGGACACCATCTCCCCTTGGTGTCTAAATCTTTAGAACACTTCCCAGAGTTGTGCAAGAGAGCTGACACCTAACTTCCTCTTTCTGACCCTTTTAGAAACAGTGTTAAATGGCCATATTTAATGACTTTGAGCTCACTGAGCTAACTCTGCCCCAACTTGCCCCCAGCCAGAAATCTCTGCGACACTATGACAGGGCTCCAACTCAACACCATCAAACTCAACTGAACAGTTTCTCCCAGAGCCCACATGTGGTCAGCCATAGTCTTTGTAACAAGAGGCAGCAATGTAGCCTGGTCAGCTCCGTTCCCTCCAGTGAGGACTTGGGTTTATATGGAATACACAGACAGAGAACCATTCTCTTCTTCTCCCTCTCCCCTTATCCATTCCTACTCTTCCCTCATATACTGCCCCTCTTCCCACCCAAGCTCCTAAGGCATTAAGATCCTGTTTCCTTACTATGATTTAGTAGCATCTCATTATAATTAATAGCCTCACCCAGAGGTTTCATCTCAAGGGAAATGGTGGCTGTGCTCAAATAGTGCCTGACATGTAATAAATGCTCTGTAAATATGCAGTAAATTAGCAGATGAATTGGTAATTTATTCTCAACAGCCAGCTCTCGTCTTGCAACTTCAGCTAACACTGCTGAATCTGTCTCCCCTCTGGTTACCAAGTTATGACTTCCTGGGCTGATCGGATCAATCCTTCCTGTTGGCAGTATGGTACCTTCCTTCTCTGGACTGATTTTGGCTCCCTATCTTACAGAGAGACAGATATTACTATGCTTCATGGAGATATATGCTCAGTAGAGAAAATAGTCCCATGTATATAAACATCCCTATTGTGTCCTGTCTTTTCATGCCTCCCTTCTTGGAACATCCTGTCCACCTTCCTAGAATAAACTCCTCCCACCTTTCTCTTGCCCACCTGGTAAATACCTTATCTCCTTTCAGACTTAACAGTACCCCCTCTGTGAAGCCTGCCCTCATCTCTCTTTCCATGCCTTCTTTATGTCACCTCTGTGACACCTTCTTTGTCTTCAGTCCTGTCTCCATTACCTAACTCACCACATGAGGAGAGGCTCCAGGAAAGAGGCAGATTATACATGGTCTGAGTCATGGACCACCTGAGGGTCTCTCCTCTGTGACGAGGGCCAGCAGGCAGCATCTCAGGATTGGCTACCACTTCACATTAGGTCTCGTGTGGCAGAAGGGTCTGTCCCTCACCTTTCCTTAGAAGCAAGAATGAAGGAAAGGAGTGATGAAAGGTCTAAGCCTATCCAAAGAGTTAAATCAAGTCGAATGTAGATTTTGTAATGATGACTTTTTAAAAAAAAAAAAAATGTCTGGCGCTCAGATCAAAAAGAAACACCGATGACAAAGTGCTGGATGATGAATCACACAGGGCTCAGCTCAACCTTCAGAACAAAGGCAAGGTTAGCGCTGCCTCACTGAGAGCCTCTCTGCTTCCTCCTTCAGTTCCTAAACAAAGGCCATCGCGCCATCAGAGCCAAGGACCTGGGTCCCAAAAAAACGAATACCAGGTTTACATTTTTGGGTCAGACAGTGGTTCGCAGAAAAGCCAGAAAAGTTGCTGGTAGACAGGTGCCTGGGAAACAGATTTTGACTCAAGATCAGAAAGAATTTCCTAGCTGTCAGAGTTATGTGAAGAGTAGACAAGATGCCTGAAAAGGGGCTGCCAGTTAGTAGGCATGTTCATGCAATGTCTGTCCTTGCAGAAACCAGGTCAAGCTAGGCCTGGCCATGGTGCCTATGGGGTGAGTCAATGAATGCCAAGGCTGATGAGGCTGTTGGGATGGCTACTCAGAGCAACTACAAGTGGAGAGAGGCAGAGAGTGAATGCAAGGTATGTTCTGGGGAAGCAGAAGGTAGAGCAGGGAAACCCAGGCTTCGGAGCAGGAGAAACTGATTTCACATCTTTCACTGGATAGCTGTATGAACTTGAAAAAGTCATTTCACCTCTCTGAGACTCAGTTTCCTCCTATGAAAAAAGGGAACAATGCCTGCTTCATAAGCATTGTTATGAGAATTAAGTAAGATAGTCTATATAAAGGATTTGAACATTGACAAGTTCCACATGCTCAAAAAACACATGCCTTTCCCCTCTCTTTGAGTTTTACTTAGCTTTACATCCCCGGCAGCTAGCAAAGTGCCTGGCACAGAGTACGTGTTAATAAACATTTGCAAAAGTTCAGATCTCTTTTAGTGAGTGCCTCTGTCCAAAAAGGAGTTCTCATCCTGAGCTCCAAGGCCTGCATGAAGCCTAAGAACCTCCCAACATTATAGAGGAGATTTTGTGCATGTGGTACTTTCTTCTGAGGAAATGATCTATGGCTTTTATTAGAGATTCAAAGGAGTTCTTGACCAAAAATACAGCAAGGACCACTGTACTACAGGCACTGAAACCACCACCAGGCATATTCTAGTCCCCCCCTCTACTCAGCCTTCAAGACCTAGTTCAGTTCAAATCCCCTCCTCTCAAATCTTACAGCAGTTATTGTCTGTACAAGATCTTAGTAATTATGGAATCTCAGATCCATAGAAAGGCAGAAGTGGAAGGCACCTTCCAGGTACTCCTTCATTTATTCCCGTATCAAATATTCAATTCCACTCCTACAGTGTACCAGGCATGGTGCTATTGAAACCATCCTTTACAAATTACAGCAAGAACTGCGGTAAGGACCCAAAAACTCTGTGAAGGCACAGACCCAGCTAAAAATAATGATAATAATTAGTCACTGTTCCTTGTTTGCTTCTCTGTAATTACTACTCTGGAGTCACATAGCTGATGGTCATAAGGATTCTTACATTTCTCTGTAGATAATATCACCTTTTCAAAACCTAAAGGTAGTTTCTGAGATATCTTCCAGGCCCCACATTCCAGTGGATTGGCTGACCCACCCAGACCAGTGGCCCATACCAAGAAACCAACTCAAGGAGAATTGTGACCCCAGAACTAAAACATGATTTCTACACCCCTATAATTTTGCCCTGAACCTAGCCAATTAGCAAACCTAATTGCCTAATCCTTTGCCCACCAAACTATCCTTAAAAACTATCTCCCAAATTCTTGGGAAGACAGATTTGAGAAATTCCTCCCATCTCCCGACTTAGCACTATAAAGAATTAAACCCTTACTCTGCTGTAACACCTAATGTCTCAAGTGTATTGGCTTCCTCTTGGGCAGCAGGCAATGAACCTGGTTGAATGGTAACACCATAAACTGAGAACAGAATAGCAAGTAAAATGGAACAGTCCCTGCTCTCAAAATGATTGCAACAAAGATAACAACAAAGTAACCAGATAATTACAGTGAGTCATTGTAAAGGAACCGAAGGACTCGATGAGAGCACCCAGGAGGGGTGTGTAACCAAGTGGTCCAGAATCAGTGTTACAGTGGGAGGGGACCCTCAGTTCAAGGAATGCTTCTCAGGAGAACAGAGACACCTGAGAATTGAGGAGGAGGTAGCCAAGTGGCAAGTGGGAAGGTGAAGAGGAACAGTGTCCCAGGCAGTAGGTAAGAACATGCCAGAGCTCACAGGCAACAAAAATGGGAATCATTTCATTCTGGCCAGGCCACATGATAGCCACAAGAAGAGATGAGGCCAGCCAGGTAAGAAGAGCTGTGAGAGACTGGTAAAGGCTATGGACTTTATTCTAAGTGTAGTGGC
The DNA here is from genome assembly GCF_000956105.1 of Propithecus coquereli. Classification (NCBI taxonomy): domain Eukaryota; kingdom Metazoa; phylum Chordata; class Mammalia; order Primates; family Indriidae; genus Propithecus; species Propithecus coquereli. The sequence goes on from NW_012148396.1 coordinate 8,925,913, forward strand.
GAGGCATGACAGTGAGAGATTGCAAAGCATATCTCACTCCGACTGGAACTCACTGAGGCAGCACATGTACTAAATGTGTGCAGGGTAAGAAGAGTAAGACTTAAAACGTCCTGCAGTCTTCATCTTATCCACAGCCTAGGCCACAAAGAGCAAGTATGAGGCTCTCAGCTTGCAAAATGTGAAGAAAAAGATACAGAGAGAGAAGGCTGGGTGCGGTGGCTCATGCCTGTAATCCTAGCACTTTGGGAGACTGAGGTGGGCCTCTAACTTGAGGCCAGGAGTTAGAGATTGCAGTGAGCTATGATGGCACCAATGCACTGTAGCCCATATATGTATTGCTTGAGGCCTGAGCAAGAGCAAGATCCCGTCTCTACAAAAAATAGAAAAATTAGCCGGGCATGGTGGCATGCACCTATAGTCCCAGCTACTCAGGAGGCTAAGGCAGGAGGATCACTTGAGGCTAGGAGTTGGAGGTTGCAGTGAGCTATGATGACACCACTGCACTCTAGCCCATTTATGTATATGCATATGTGGATGGAAGTATGTATGTATGTATGTATGTATTCGTGTGTGTCTATGTATAAATAGAATATCCTCTGGATAATATCTAAACTTAAAATTCACTGGTTCATAAATCTGTGGAGGATGACTGAAAAGGGGGCGTGGCAGGGGTTTATCCGGTCCAGGCCTCTATTTCCAAATAAGGAAACTGAGTCCTTCAAGAAGGTAAACAGCAAACTCCATAATTATTAAATACATTCTTTGGTCATTTGCAAAACCAGAATCAGAAGCCAAACTGCCAATTTCCAGCCCTAAGCCCTCAGCTGCTGCAGGGCATAGCCCTTTGTCATTCATCTCAGATCCCTGACAGCCTCCTATAGTGGGTGGCTATTCTCCTTCGCTCAATTTTCATGAGCTGTTTCGGTCTTTTTCCCTAACCTAATCACACTGAAGCACTCCACTGATGCCCAGCACAGTGCCTGGCACAGAGAAGTTGCTTAAGTGAATGTGTCCCTTTAACTTTACAGCATTTTTGCTCCTACCTCCTCCACCCCCATGGTCAGGCCACCCCTGCCCCTCAGGCCTCCCTAGGTGCCTGTGACCAGGGGGATGAGCGGAAGGTATAAATTCGGTTTGAACAGTGGTTTTCAGATTCTCCCCACTTAGTTCAGCATCTTTCTGGCAACTTTTTTTGTCTGTCTTGTTCTCTGTTGTGTCCCTCGTGCTTAGAGCCGTGCGAGGCACATAGCAGACCCTCAGCAAATATGCATGGAATTAATTGGCCGACGTTCCCAGAACCCAAGACAGCCACTATTTTGCTTCACCCAGAGCAGCTTGACATTTATCTGTTATGTATTTGGGGGTTCTACGAAGGTTTCACTTGAAATAACATCCTATGGCTAAGAATAAATTTAAAACAACTATCCAGAGGGCAGATTTTTTTTTCCTTATTGCAAGATGCATTTTTACTTACTGAAAAACAGCATAATATAAATGGAATTTCTAAAAACCAAAACAGAGGTAATTTATAACTACCCAAAATACTTTACTTTTCCTTTCCAATTCTGAAACAAACGTGATTCCAAAATGCCTCTAGGTACATGTTCAAATTTTATAAAAATCACTCAAATGAAAGTGATGCCTCATAAGCAAAGGGGAGGCGAGGTCAAACCAGCCTCTCGCCACACTAAGACCCTCTCACCTGGTGAGCACCAGGAGCCAGGTGGGGACAACCTGAGTGACTCTAGGACACTGTCGGACATGGAGGGAGGAGGCACTAATAATAATCACTCCAAGACAAGAAGTGTGAACAGGGCATCCCTTGTACGAACAGGGGTCATCCTAGTAATAACCAGCAAGAGGTCATCAAATACAAAGTCACCACTAGTCAGAACAGATGATTATCTGGGAAGGGTCATGCACTAGCGAAATGTGGTAGCTACTCAAAAAATGCTGAAGAGGAGATAGGCCATGTGGTACAGTAAAGCCAACATATTTGGGCTCAGATTCCAAGCCTGCCATTTACCAGATGTGTGACCTTGGGCAAAATTCTATACTACTTACCCCAGAGGCTTAAGAATTAAATAAGAAAAGATAACTTGAGTTTAATCTGGACTGTACCCCATGTTCAAAGGATGGTGGGTATAGTGAGAAGCAGCTGAGAGTGCTTGGCTGCCATCTCACTCTACCTTCCCCCAAAACTGGGGGATGCAGGGCAAGTTATTAAACCTCTCAAAAAATGTGTTTCCTCATTTGCCAACCAATAACCTCTCCCACCTGAACACAGATGACAGACCCAGCCAAATGGTCTACCCTGGGACATCCAGGCTCAGCCTGCCTGTTTCCTGGTCTGATGAACACCAAGGAAGGTCAGCAGAGGCTCGGCAGCCTTGTAAAAATTAATTACACTTAAATTCTGCATGCTGAGCATGCTCTGCATGCTCCTCCCACTCTGTTTCCACCCTGCACTGTGTGCCAAGAGGCCAACTCAGGCGACAGCATCGACAGGCTCCTCATGCCCTGAGCTTCCAGCTATGCTCAGCCCATGGGAGGCACCAGCAGGACATAAGAGAGCACAGAATAGGACCAGGGCAGTTGCTCCCCTGACCCCTGACTGCACGGCTCCACTCTGCCCTCCTACAGCAGCCCCCTCCTCCTACAGCAGCACCCTCCCTCCTACAACGGCCCCCCTCCCACAGCAGCCTTCCCCTGCAGTCCCCTCTCCCCGTAGCCCCCTCCCTCCTACAGCAGCTCCCCCCAGCAGTTCCCCCTCCTGCAACAGCACCCCCTCCAGGGCAGCCTCCCCCTGTAGCAGCCCCCCACCGCAGCAGCTCACTCCTCTGCAGAAGCCACATGTCAGGCACCATGCAGGGAAGTTAAACCTCTCGACTCCTCCACTCCTTGAGGCTCAGAGTTGAGTCAACTCCTCCTATAGGGCAAGCTCAGAGGTTACTGCCTTCAAAACATCCATCTAGACTCTTCTCCGCCTGCCTCTGCCCCAGCTGGCCTCAGCACTTACCCTAGCTCCATGAGCACCGTGCCCCAAACTATGTTCCTAGGTCACCTGTTTGTGGCTATCTCTGGAACTTGGTAGGGGGAAGGAGGAGCTTAGAGAACAATATTCGTCCCTTTCCCACCTGACACAGCACCCGGAACATGGCAGGCCCTCAGTAATAGCTTGACTGGGATGAAATACCCAAAGCCAGAAAGTCCTAAGGTGCCAAACCTGGTCACACAGGCTCACGCTTCCTCAGGATGACAGTAATTCAGTAACGAGCCCCAATGTATGGATGAGGACGACATAGACCTTTACTTTAAAATTGAGGTAAAACAGAAAGGAAAGAAACTGACAACAGTATTTGTGACTCCCTGGTAAGAACAAGGCAAGATACTTTGTCTTGAAAAAGTGATCAATATGATAGATTAATATACAGAAAGCAGTGGGCAGATAAAATTCCTTAAAATATTGATGACTTTCAAGTGATTTTGAAAAGAAGCGAGCTTTCCCTGTGCCTGCCAGCATACTCCATCAAAGGGGACACTTTAATAAGGTGACTCCTGCAGGAGGCTCGGGCACAGGCGTCACGGTAGGACTCCTCAGTATGTTTCATAAAATATTCACAGCTTTCTCTAGAAAAGAAGAGGTTTGGGTAGCCCTTCTCCTTTATCAGCTTAGCCATTTCCACAAGCAGAGAAGTAATAATAAAACTGACACAGCAACAGGAAGCTTTGGCTTGTTTTGCCTAAGGCATAAGGGAGGTAGCTAAGAACTCTGGATGATGGCAATAGCTACCATACATTAAGCCTCTACTTCATGTCAGGCACTGGGCTTCAACTCTCTCCACAAGTCTGTGAGCTCTCTCCACCTGGATAGAAGGAACTATGGGTCAGGGCTGTTGGAATGCAATCATTATCCCCACATCTCATAACACCCTGTCAGATAGAATGGCCACACCTGCTTAGGGACCCCACTTTTAGTAGGTGGCCTCGCGGATCACGAGCTGCAGTTCAAACCAAGTCTGTCTGATTCTAGGGCTTATGTCTCTTCTACCCCATCATGCTATCTCCTACACATATCCTCATCTTTAAAATTAATTTCCTGACATCAAAAAAATAAAAATATTCTGCCACCTAATTTTTCCTTCACTCATTTATTACTTACTGGTCATTCCTTAATTCAATATTTGCTGAGCATCCATATGGCAGACTATTTCAGGGGTTGGAAATATTATTATGTCTAGTGTTATCTGGAAAGCAGAGCGATGGGAGAAGAAAGGAAATACTGTGGCTCAGCACTGATTTGTGCACGACAAAAGCATGACAAATAGAAAATAGTCCGTTGGCCAAATGAGACCAACAGCGCCCTCCTGGCCAGTGTGTGCCATGTCACCTGGATGCTAAGGCCTGCTCTCAGACTCACGGGAGGGTGTGGGCATTTCTAGCAGGGACATCAGGAAAGCCTCAAGGAGGAGGGCACATGGGAGGTGGGCCTTTCAGAATGAAATGACAGGTGTTTGCCATCTTCTACTGTGGCAGGACAAGCTGTTTTAAAATGTCAGCAAAAATGTTAGGCGGTTGTTTCTATGCTGAGGATGGGGAAAGAGCCCTTTCCGGCTTCCTCATGAAAGGAATGCCCTGTCACTTGCCTGGCCCCTCATTCACTCAGAGGGAGTCCCCTGGGTAGTGAGTCTGGGAGGGAAAGTTCAGCATGCTCAGCACAGGCCCCCCCACCACTCCCTTGGCCATCTGCCTGTCCATGGAAAGCAGCATCTTCCATTTTCTGTGCCATGAGTGACATAGGCAGGTTCCTTGGAGGAAGCCTGGAGTCTGGGAGGATGAGTTCAATTCAGCAGAGTCTGAACAAGTCCATTTGACCAGGAGAACAAGTGGAACTCTCCATTGTGGGCTTTATTAGTAATGCAGATGACATTTTCACCTCCCAACTGATTTCTGTCTTTAAATGGACCTAAATTCAAAGGGCCCTCTACATCCCCACAGTGGAGTCCCGTCACAGTCAAAGTCTGTGCAGCCACATTCACATTTCCCACTGTATCTGAGAGTCAGGCCCGCTCTTCTGCAGAATTTCTGGCTCATCTGCAAACTGGCTCATTTTGGCATATGGACCGCTCTTCATAAGAATTGCCTTAAAGTCTCTGATCATAAAGTATCAAGTCCATAATCTCTCCCTCAGCCCTTCCTCTGAGTTAGATGGGCTCTCACATACTTCAGCAGCACCTAGTATGTGTCTCTATTATCTCAGCTGTTAACCTGTCTGAGTTCCCCACAAAATTCATTCTCCTTTGGAGCAGGGGCTGTTTTATTCCTGCTTCTAATCCCCTCACCTAGCCTTGCAAACACCTCCAGGTCAGGACAGAGGTGTATTCCTTACAACATTTGTGGAACAAACTGAATGCCGCCCCCAGGTCATGTATCCAGCAAACCAGTCAACACTGAATGCCCCCAGTGTGCCCCAGCAACAGGTTAATAAGGATGAAAAGGACCAAAAGTAAATAAATAAATTCTCCTAAAAGAAAATATTCCTAACAGTGACTGTGACATCACAAAAGACACAAGGTACTTTAGGGCCATGTAGTCTAAAGTAGAGATCCGACATCATAATGTCATTAATGTGACTGTTCTCATTGACAAAAATTTGAGTTAAACTTGATCAAAAAGAGGACATTAATGTAGCCATCCTTGGCACTTCATGGTCAGATCTTTAATCCCAGCCCAGGATGGAATTCTAATGGGATCCTCCATCACTGATGCAATCACGTTATAATTGCTTTTAGGCCCTGGGTCATCACGTTCAAGACTTAAAGACAAAGGAGGAGGAAATAAGTGAAGTGCCAGCGATTAGGACGGCAAATAAGTGGCGTGCATGGAAAAGTATCTGGGGGGCAGGGGAGAGAAGAACCAGTTCCCACAAAGACTTCTTGGAAACAGAAAAGGCTGGAAAAGGAAGTAAAACAAGCCAAGAGACAAGATGAGGGAGGGAATGTTGATGATGCAGAAATAATGCAGTTTTCTGGGCTTTGTGAGTAATGATATAGGCTCTAAGAAAAAGATGCAATATCCACAGCATAATCCATTCAATTAAGTTCAATCAAGAGTCCAGCCACCTCCTGAGAACTAGGTTTGTGCTAGAGCATGGAGGGAAAGCCAAGTATAAGAAAGGATAGTTCCTGATCAAAGGAAGCCCACAATCTAGAGAAAGCAGAACTGCAGGTAATAAATTACAATACAGTGTGCTCAGTGTAGCAAGAAAAAGTGCAGCCGGCCCTCAGTGTCCCTGGGCAATTAGTTTCAGGATGCCGCAGATACCAACATCCATGGAAGCTCAAGTCCCTGATATACTATGGCTTAGGGCTGGCATATGACCTATACACATCCTCCCACGTACTTTAAATCATCCCTAGATTACGTATGATACCTAAGGCAATGTAAACACTCTGTAAGTAGTTGCTATATATTTTTGTTTTATTTTTATTGTTGCATTTTTATTTGTTACTGTTTTATCTCCCCCAATACTTTTGACCCAAGATTGATTGACTCCATGGATGCAGTGCCTGAGATTGCACAGAGAGAAGACTGGTCAGGCACCTGAGAGGAACAGCCTGGAAGGGGAGAGCACAGACTTGGGTTTAAAATCTTGTCCCACACTATGGGCTGTGGGACACTGGGCATGCTGGCCTCTCAGCCCTGTTCTTTCAGGGCCTGTAACAATCCCCTTTCCAGGGACTGCTCTGGCACATAGCAGGTGTAGATTATGAATGTTTCATGGGGAAGGAAGACTGCAGAGAAGGCAGCACCTGAGTGAGGATCTGAAGGCGCTCGGGGGCACAAAAGGCGAGGAAGGCTGTTCCAAGCAGAGGGGCCACACACACAGTGAGCCTGAGAGGGCATGCTGTTCTGGCACGTGCAGGGCTTGGGGAGAGGCAGGGGCAGAGTGTGCGTCAAAGGCGAAGGGGGTGGATTTTTATTTTGGTCATGATGAGGAATAATGAAAAGGCCGAAAGCAGCGTGAGGTACCATCTTACCTGCATTTTAGAAATATCACGCCTGCCGGCAACTCTACGGAAGCTAGAGAGGGTTTATTTTGCACCTGTTGGAAGAAATTCTGGCCAAGTTTCAGAGGCAGGAAATTCGTACCTAAAAGTAACAATCATCACTCTCCAGGAGGCAGGCTATTTCTATGTATGACACTCTCTCCTCATGAAAATTTCAGAACAATCCAGTCAAGCAGTCAACTAAACACTAATTTTTTTTTCCTTTGAGAAGAGGTAAGAATCATACAGAACCTGAGGGAAGAGAATGAGTCTTTTGTTTGGCGTTGTCATTATTTTATTGATGCTGATGTCTGTAATTTACAAATTTTAGGAGACCATTATAAAGAGTCACAGATATTTCCCAAGCACTAAAATTGATTCATAATGCTATTGTGTTTTAAAGACAATAAATGCCTGCTGTAATTGTGAGTATAAGTTAGCCCAGGTGCTGTGCCGGTCTGAGAGGCATCCTTCTGGCAGCAGCTGACAAGCTAGGGAGAAGAGATCTATGGCTTCCAAATGAGTCCAAAGGCACCCTAAGAGTTCCTTGGAGGTGGGGCAGAGGCTAAGGTGGGGCTCTGTGTGTGGGACCCAGGCTCTCCCACACCACCCAGATGCAGCCAGAACAGCCCACCACATGCAGAATCCATACAAACAGGAGGAGGAGGTGTCTTCTCGCCTAAAGTTCTGAACTGTGAGGCAATGTGGTACTGTGGGAAGAAGGGTGTCTTTGGAGTCTGAGAGTCTTACTAATTTAAGTTGTGCAAGTCATTTTCACCTGCTAAGACTCAGTTTCTTCCTCTGTTCATTGTAGACTGATAGAAAGATAAAAATGAAATGATGTAAAATGCTCACTGGGTAATAGGCATGTCTTAGTCCATTTTGTGCTGCTATAACAGAATACCTCAGACTGGGCAATTTATAAGAAACAAATATGTACTGGCTTACAGTTCAGGAGGCTGGAAAGTCCAAGATCAAGGTGCCAGCAGGTTAGGCCTGGCTTCTCTGCTCCCAAGATGGCATCTTCTGGAGGGAGGCGAACACTGGATCCTCACATGACAGGGAGGCAGAAGGGCCAAGACAGAGACCCCACTCCCAAAAGCCCTTTCATTAAGGCATTAAACCCACCCTTGAGGGTGGAATGCTCATGGCCTAATCACCTTTCAAAGGTCCTACCTCTTAATACTGTTACAATGGCAATTAAACCTCAACATGAGTTTTGGAAGGGACAGACATTCAAACCATAGCAAGGCACATGATCGCAGCTTTTATTTTGTGCTGAGTAGTGAAAAATATAAATCTACAGGAAGTGAATAAGCCTCTAACTTGCTGTATAACAGAATGCCAGTGAATAGCAAAAGTAAGCTTGGTATTTTTTTGCTTAAAGAGAATTTGGAAAATAAATGATTCAGCTATATGTTTGTGTTAAGAGATATTTAATACATAGATTTCTCCTAAGGTTAAGACCTGCAACACAAACAGTGTATTTGTAATTCGCCTCTCATGATTGAACTATGCCATTTACCTGCAATCACTAGGAATTTGAAATCATAACTATATAACCAATTTAGAGCTTACAAAGTCCATACAAATATATTTTCTCATTTAAACTTCATAACAACTCTCAGATGGTCACTATTAATCCTATTTTATAAATTAGGAACCAAGATTTGCTCCAGTCAAAGCTCTGTGAGATGCACTTGGGTGCTTCCTCACTACCAAGAAGTAGGACCTGATGGCTAGAGTGCCCACAGAACAGCCTGACTGCCAGGAACGGGAAGTGGACAATAAAGTCCACTAAGTCCAGCCAAAACAAAGCTTTAACGCAGGTAAAGCTCAATTTCTACCAGGCATCCAGAAGCAACCATGGAAACACACTTTATCCTCAGAATCTAACTAGTGCCTACCATTATAGGTGATTCATAAATGTTTAATGAATGAATGTCCATCATTACCACTGGGTCCAGAGATTCCAGGTTAGTAGTCAAAGGATTCAGTAACTTCTAAGTACCTTAATAGAGACCCTCTAAAGTCTCTGTCCAGCCCATAATGGCTTCCTTCTCAGGAAACTGTCCTCTGTACACAGGAAAGGCCACTGGTAGCCATGTTTGTCACTACTGGGCTCAGGTCCCACTGGGCCCAGGTGACAGGATGAGGGAAGAACACCAAATAGAAGCTAGGCCAAGAAGATGCCTTCCTAAAAGTCTGGAGTTGGTGCTGAGAGAATCTAGTTGGTCAGGTGGTTGGTCTCACCTGTAGTGATGTGAACTGAGGGCTGGCCCCCAGCTATTATTGGGGGCCCATGGGTTTGAAGAAGCACAGGAGCCAGTGGATGGAAAAGACAGAGGAGGAGCAAGAAACTACAGAGTGAGTGACAGCATGTGCACACTGGAACTGGAAACCTGGCAGGTGGTTGGTGGTTCTGAGGACTTTCCAGCCCATGGTCCCACCTGCAGCCTGGCTCTGCAGTGTGTCCTTGTATTCTGTGAGATACCCAAGCTTCTCCCTAGTGCATTCCCTCTTTTTCTTAAGATAGCGTGAAAGTGATTTTGTTAACTACAATCAAGAGTCTTAATGTAGATGGGACACTTCCAGATGCAGTCTAATGTCATGCCAAAGCCATCTGAAGTGGAAGAGTCTCCAGGAGACCGAGGTGGACACAGCTGTGTCATGGCAAGACAAGCCAAAGAGAAAAGAGGGGTGGGGAGCCAGAGTGCACAGCAGGGGGCTAGGGCAAAAAGGAGGCCAGCTGAACCATCCCAGGCAGTGCTATCCTGTAGCCAGCAAGCACATGGGCTCGAGGGGTTGCCATTTGGAATGAGTTCAGGAAATTCAGGCTAATTTTAGCCATAGCTAAGAAAACTATGATCAGGGTGATGAATTGGCTAAAAAAACACGCAATGCATGATGAAGCAAAACAGAAGTCCTTTCAAGATAGCCCCTGGAGTGGCTCCTCTCATTCATCCCCCACCCAGGTCCCCACTATGACCAGCACCCCAGCTGAGCAGGAGTTTCTCAGCCCAGCCCCAGCCCAGCCCAGCCTCCTGGCAGCCCCTCTGGCTGCAGAGGCCTCTCTTCCTGCACAGCTCCCAGCCTTCTGCTGAGGGTAGCTTCCATATACAATTAAAATGAACATGATCCTCAACGCACTTTCACATACTGTTAAGTCATTTGATCATCACATATACATACTTGGTAGACAGTAACATTCCTATCTTAGGGGTTAAAACCTGAGAAAACAAGAGGTCACCCTAACCTCTTCAGAGCAGCTAGAATGAGAAATAAAGCAGGAATTTAGCCAGGTCTTTTGACTCCAAATTCCTCCACCTTATACCATGGGGCTTCCCAAATGTCACCTCCTCTATTAAAACCTTACAGGTTCATCTAAACTGGAAAGGAATCCCTCCACCACTTTCTCTCAACCAGGCTCCCACAGAACTGTGGGCTTCTCAAAGTATTCACCTCTGCCTATCTCTAACCACACCTCTTCCTACATATATCTTAGCACCCCTACAAGACTGAATTCCCTGGTTCCAAATCTTACTCAGATCCCTGGGTGCCACAGTTACACACAAGTGGTCAGCACATGTTCAAAAAGTGAATGAAGATAAATCTGACACAGAGCTTTCTTTAGGATTTATTCCTCAAGGTAACCCATAGGGTTTTAGTGTGTTCAGCACTGATCCATGCACTATGGTGGATTAGGAGGTAGCACAGCCCCTACCTCAAGTTAGATAGTATCTCGTATACATCCACAAAATAGAAATTAAGGTAACTTTGTACTCTAACAGAAAATCCCTTCAGCTCAAAGTATGGTGTAATTTCTTTTCATTATTTACCAGAAAAATAAGCACGGCCAGACCTAAGCTGAAAATGATGACTGAAGCGGGTACTCTGCCAGCTCCTCTCCTAGCAACTGAAAAAAGAGATCCTTAGCATTTCCCTGATTTGCAAGCTTCCGAGTTAATTAATACAATATAGCGTGCTTCTCCCAGAAAAGAATTTTAAATAGATTTTGCTTTTAAGAGTCTCACTTCCACACAGCTTCACTGCAGTACTCTCATTCATTCATTCATCCATCTATCCATTCATTAATTCAGTCAAAACGTATGGAGCACATGCTTTCAACAAATACTGTGGAAGTTTCTGAGAATACAGAGGTGAATATTTTAAAAGGTCAAGAAACAAAAATCAGATCACTATGCAAAATGCTGAGTTCTAGGTGCAGGGTCTGCATGGCACTGCATGGTGAAGCATAAGGAGGATGAACCCTTCCTGAGGACATCAGGGAAGCCTCCATTGAGGAGTGACCTTTGGATCACACCTCGAAAGACAAGTGGGAGTTCACTAAGCCACACACCTATGGGAAAGTAAAGTGAGGAAGGGGATAAAAGGAGACTTTAGGGGGAGAACACAACGGGTGCAAAGGCAGGAGGCATGAGACGGAACAGAGCGATCAGAACATCCAAAGACTTGGGTATTGTTGAACCTGGAGATGTCCAGAGACAGGGCTGGAAAAGTAAGAAGAAAAAAAGCCCACAGAGGACTTGTCACAGCCAAGGAGTTTGGGTCTTATTCCAGAGGTATGGGGAAGTCACAGTCAGAGTTTCATGTGAGAATACTCTGGCAGTAAGGAAGAGAATACACTTGCCAGACCTGCCCAAAGGCAGAGGGGACAGAGCAGAAAGTGTCACAGTAACCCTGGGGAGAAGTGGTTGGGGCAGGGCCAGGGTAGTAGCAGCAACAGCAGCACCAGAGATGACAGAATGGATTCAAGAGAGATGACCTAGATTTCCTTGCCAATGTTATAATTATAGGCACATTGTGAAGTCATTACCAATGGCAAAATGGTGTGCCTATCCTACTGTAGACTCAACTGTAAGTTCTTTGATGGAGAATCTATGGCTTAAACTTCACCATCATTTATTGAAAGCCTCCTCTGTAGAGCTCTGTGCTCCTTCCAGTAGGGGTAAGAGGAAAAAACAGGACACAACCCTATGTCCATACGGTAGACAGGCTCTTAAGGTGACTGCCATGATTGCCACCTTCTGGTATTCACACTCCTGTGTGATCCTCTCCCCTCAAATGTGGGTGGGTCCTGTACTTGCTTCTGACGAACAGGACATGGCAGATGTGACGGGATGTATGTAATTACACAGACATGATTACATTACATGAGATACAGCACCTATCTTGCTGCAGTCTCTGTCCTGTGCTGTCTTTGAAGAAGCAAGCAGGCAGTCATGAGGCAAGGACCTGCAGGTGGCCTCTAGAAGCTAATGGTAGTCACCAGCCAACGGCGAGCTAGAAATTGAAGCTCTCCTATGACCACAAGGAACTGAATTCTGCTGACAACCTGAGGGAACCTGGAAACAGATCTGTCCCCAACTGGGCCTCAGACGAGACTGGCTGTGGCCAACACCTTCAGCCTTGTGAGACCCTAAGCAGAGGAACCAGCCAAGCCATGCCTGGACTTCTGACCCACAGAAACTGTGGTAATTAATATATGTTGTTCTAGGCCACTTAGTTTGTGGTAAGTTGTTAACAAAGCAATAGATAACTAATACATATAGTATAAGTAAGCAAAAATCTTACAATTAGAGAGACCTAATTCAGTTCCTAGATCTGCTACTTATTAGCTGTGTGACTTGGGATAAGATGCAAAAGCTCTCCAAGCCTTAGTTTTCCCTTTCTAGGAGAAATAATGCCTATATCCTGATGTTTCTATGAGAATTAAATTTTTAAAAAGGGTAAATCTAGATCCAACATAAAGAGGAACTCGATGCCTCCTCTTTACCTCAAAGACCAGGTAATGAATAGGGAGAGACAGACAAGAACAAAGCTTCCTCAAGTGTCTGAGGAGGGAGATCTGTGCTCCCAGGAAAATGCAGGGCACAACACAGACACAGGGTGGGGCTGGTAACTCCTGCCCCGGGGCTCGGAAAGTCTGTCTCAAGAAGGGGCATCTGAGCGGTCTTGTAGACAGGAACAATTTCATGATGCTGAGGTCAGAAGCGCTGAAATCTGCAGCCAAGCTGAGCACAAAGTTATTTACAGTTTGTACACACTTAATGTCTGCTGAATGCATATATGGAAAAGTTTTACTAAGCCCTGTTAAGTATTTACTTTTATTTTATGTATTGAGCAAGACTCATCCACACAACTGCCACTCTGACATCTCCCAGTGGGGTCACATGCGTACCTCAAGTTAATGCCTCCACGGCTGAATTTCTTACTTTCCCTGCAAACTGGGTCCTCCCCCAGACTTCATCTCAGTGCATGGCCCCACTCCACCCCTTGTCGCTGTCACTATCTCCAATTCCTCACTCTCCTCAGGCCCTGCCAAGTCTGTTTATTTTTGTTTGAAAAAGCACTTTGAAGCCCTCCCCTGTCACAGCAACAGCCACGACACCCACTCCCACCCAAACCCACAAGTGCCACACTGGACCCGCCACTGCCACCTTTGCCCCATTCCACTTGTTCTTCACACTCCAGCCAGCACGGCTATTTGTTTCTAAGTGAAACTGCAAATTTTACTGCCCTGCTTAAACACCCTCCCTAGCATCTACTGCCTCTCAATCACTCGCAGGCCTATGACCCCACAGCCTACAAGGCCAGCTCTGGATGGGCCATGTCTGCTCCCACCTGTCCTTTCCTCCCCTTGAGGCCCGGCCACACCACTCTGGGCTGCGCCCTTCCAGGGTTGGAGCTGCCACTTCCTCTGCCCCACCACCATGCCCACCCCATCTTGGCATGGCTGGATTTGTGCCGCCCTCGCTGTCTCAGCCTTGGCCTTGCCTCCTGCGAGAGGCCTTCCCCGCACCCACACACCACTACTTTCTCCATCGCACATGGATTTCTGGCATATCACTCATCAGAAATTATAATTACATACTCATTTGTTACTTATTTATCTTCATTCTTCGAAGAATAAGAATGGTTTATGTCTGTCTGTTATCGACTGTATACCAGGGGCTAGTACAGTGCCTGGCCACCAAACGAGGCTGAGAAGTATTTGCTGATTGAATGGAAGTCTTTAGTTCTTTGTGAGGACTGTAGACAAAGTGGGTCAGTCAGGAGAGGCTAGGTTATACTGTGGTATCAAACAGCCCCCATATCTCAGTGGCTTACGACCAAGGTTCATTTCTTCCATCGGACAGGCTCTATCTAGTCCACATTGATTTTTCCTCTAGACCTCACTGAAGCAGCAGGTCCTGTCCTAATGCTGGACACAGAAGAAAGATGGCCACGCTCCACAACAGCTCTTTAAACTCCTGCTCAGAAGTTTACATATACCCTGTGTTAGATTCTTATTGCTGTTATGACAAATGACCACAAACTTAGTGGCTTACAATATAGATTTATTCTCTTAGTTCTAGAGGTCAGAAGTCTTCAAGCCACAGTGATCACAGAGCTGCGTTGCTTCGGAGGAGGATGTGTCTGCCAGCCTTTTCCAGCTTCTAGAGGCCGCCGTACTGTCCCCATCGCTCCAAGCCCTCGCTTCCATCGCACGTCTCCTGCCAGCTTTCTGGCCCTCCCGCCTCCCTCTCGTAGGGGCCCGGCGATTACACTGGCCCCACCTGGATAATCCAGGATCTTCTCCCCTTCTCAAGGTCCTTAACTTAATTCCTTCACCCAATTCCCTTTTGCTCTGTAAGATCACATGTTCACAAGGTCTAAGGATTAGGGCATGAACATCTTTGGGGGGATGTCATTCCATCTACCACAAGCCCCTGCCATTCATACAACCCAAGCCTGACACCAACAGGGTAGGGAACACAGCCCCTCATGGAAGAGGACCACCATGGCTTGGCCAAGTCTGAAGTGAGAGGGGGGGGCAGGTGTAACCCTCCCACTGGGTTACCTGCAAATATTTGTTAACAATAATATAATCTCCCACAGTAGGGGTGATCACTTGGAGAAAAGAGACTTCATTATTTGGCTCTAGGAAATATGTAGTTTTATCTTTTGTAGAGCTTGAAAAGATGACATTTGGTTTAAATCTTGCCATTTTTAGAGTGCAAGCACCTCTACTCTGAAGGCATGCTCTTGATAAAAGGTGTGGGGCCTCATTGCACCCCAACGGGGTGGCCTTGGATAAATCCTGGACACTGCTTTTCGCATCTTTAAAACAGAGACAGCAGTAATCCCCTGGCTGCTTCCTCAAAGGGGCTGTGAGGGAAAGTGAAGCAGCGGGGAGTGGCCAGAGCCAGGTCACCAGCGATGCATCAGACCCCCGCAAGCCCCGGTGCAGGGCACACTGTCCCTGCGGGCCACAAAGGCAGATGACCAGAGGGTACTAAGAGGGACCCACAGAGATGGGCTGTTCCTGAGGAGGATCCCTCAGGAAGCTGTGGAGGATGCACAGAAAGGAGCGCGGATTACAGTTAAGAGGGCTTCTCAAAACATGACCACGAGAACCCACTCGCCAGCAACAGAGCAGAGACACGGAGGCTGCAGGGTCCACGCTTAGGTAAAGGAGAACACTGCTCATTTATATGGAAATCTGGAAAAGAGCAGCCTCATCTGTAATTTCAGAAAGCCTGACAGTGCTTGTCTGGGAACTGGGGTAGAGGCTAAGGGTACCTGTGCGGTGATAGAAATGTTCTCTGTCTTAATTGTGATCGTGGCTTCACCGATATGTGTATTTGTCAAATCTCATCCTTTATGCAATTAAAATGGGAGCATTTTGGTAGATAAATTATACCTCAGCAGGGTGGATTTGAATGCAATTGTCAAGACGACTCAGAGGCAACCAGAGGGGAGGAAGAGGAGGAAAGGAACAGAGCCACAGTGTGTGAGGGAGGAGGTCAGGCTGTGAGAATGGAGAGAATGGTGGGCTCCACTGGGAGCATTTTAACCCTGAGACAGGGTCTGTGGCCACCAGACCAACGAAAACGCGCAGCTCCATTTCAGAACTGGACTCACTAGGCACAGGTTCCAAACAAGTAAGTTAACTAACCAGCCCCCAACCCACCCCCCACCACCACCCATGTCAAGGAGCTCCCTCAAAGAACATCAGCGGAAGGGAATTCAAACACCCCATCACGACAAGTTAATCAGACACTTGTAAGAACATAATATTTTGTAGTGTCTAAAAGCTCTGAGATAGGGTCCAATTTAGTCTGCAGTTGAATACAAGAAGCACAATGATCCTGAAATTAAATGACATCATCTGTCAAAACAGCAGCTCTCTAATTTGAATTATAGCACTGTGGAATTTTAAATGAAAAATAGACATTTAATTAGGACAGTGTATTTAACCAGAGCATAAGTAGTGAGAAGTGGCTCCGTTTGGCTAACTTGCCCAAATCTCCCCAAGCCCTACATGGAGGGAAGCCTTGTGACCCTGCAAAGTCTGCTTGGCCTGGGGGAAGTAGCACTTGGACTCACAGGCACTGTGATCCCCACTTATTTGAGCAACACTGGACATGTCACTGATTGTGTACCTGGCTTCATGGTACACCACTAGTGGCCATGGGTTCTAATCCTCATACAATCCTTTCCCAGGAGGGACCAGGGCACTAGTCGGGGCTCACATGGCAGGAGCATAGGGGGTCTAGAGCCTAGGTCTGCCTGTCTTCAGCAGCCATGCTTCTGCCTCCCTGCCATGGGTACTTGAAGCCTCTGTTTCTTCACTTGCAAACTGAGAGAGAGAAATACTCCTCCTAGTGGGCTCTGAGAACTAACTAAATATGGTCGTGTGCAAAAAAGCATTTCATACAGTACTTGGCTCAAAGTAGCTATTTGATAGCTGTTCCTTTAAAACATGCAGGTTTAGAACAGAGAAAGATCTAGACAGAATCTTTGTGAGGCATGTCCCACCCAGTCAGCTTGCCTTACCAGTGTGATGGACGAGGGCTCGCTAACCGAACGAATGAACAAATGAACGGACGAATGAAACAGAACCGTGAACATACACATAACACAACCAAATATGTTACAGTGTGAAGAAATAGAAGAAACAGGAATTTATTTCCCATGAGTTAGATACTGAAAGGAAAAACTAAATTCCATTATCATACATCATACCATATAAAATGCATCATCGACACAGCTCTCTCCAGTCAGACATTAAACACCCTGAGGGCAGTGGCCATGTTTCGTGCATGACTATATTCCCAGCAGTCAGGTTAGTATCTGGCACATAGTGGGTATTCAATAAACATTCAGTGAGCTAAATAAAGTATCTTTTGGCCTCCTTAGAGAGTCATTTTAAGGATGCAAGTAGGATTTTTTTTTAAGCCACAGATTTCATTGATGATAAAATATATATATATATATATATATACTCCAGCACTTCATTTTATCAATGAACATTTAAAAGAGATATATTCTTGGTTGCAGAGGCATTCCCATCACAGGAAATATCTACCATATCCAGAAGTGTTGTTCTTACACATAAACTAGTAGGAGCTGAAAACTATGACAGTAAAGAAAATCTGGGTTTCCAAATTTTTGTTGCTCCATCAGGTTCTTGCCAAAAATGAGAGCCCAAGAATATAAAGGCTAAGGTGATTTTACTAGATTAGCCTAAAGTCATAAATTCTAGAGCCCAAATTCACCTTTATTATGAAAGCATAAGCAATACTGTAACTTTTGCAGGGTAAGTTATAGACCAACAAACAGAGATAGCATCTACTCGCCTTACTAAAATGATTAATGGTGAAGAGGTAAATTGGCTTTCCAGTCAAAAACAAAGACAGGACAATGACATATATGAATTTGGGATTTACAATTGAGTTAATTTGTTTTTATCAACACCAAAGGCAAGAAATGTTTGTCTTACTTTCCTGTGGCTCTTTACTTGCTGCTTAATTCAGATCACAATAGTATAGTTCAATCAAGATTGTGCTGGATAATGAAGCAGCCTAAGCATGGCTTCACTTACTTTGGAGCAGGAATATATATGTATGAGTTTTCATGGAAACCCACCACAACTCCAGCATTAGCAAGTTATCTACAGGAGATGGCTGGCACCGCGAGATCACCGTGGGCCCACTGTCACCCTGTGCCCAGCTAAACTGGGTGTTGCATGCAGGAAGCAATGAACAGGGGTCTGAGGTTGCTGTGTAGGCTAAAGGCCAGGGATGGGGGTGAAGGCTATGGTATAAATTGTTTCTAGCTTTTCAAAAAAGTCTGGGTGGGGCAAATTCACTTTCTTTGAGAAAAGTGACAGAAGGGAATGAGCACTAATTGAATACTGACTTTACTCCCCTTACCGCAGAACCTCAAAACGAGCCTGTGAGGCAGGGATTATCAAGTGCTGCACTTTACAGGAGAAAACTGGGGCTCAGGGAGAGTGTGACTGCCTAAGGGGTCAACGTGATTTAACCAGTAAAAGGCAAAGCTTAGACCTGGAGCTAGGTCTGTCCACCTGCGAAACTACTGCTCTTTCTTCTGACCTATTCTGCCTCAGTTAAGGCCTGAGGATGATGAGTTAGTCCCACGAAAAGGTCTGCACACAGGGGGATACTAAAGCTGATTCCTTTCAAAAGCAGGGAACTGCACAGGCATTTAAGCTCCCCATTAAGAAGATTCCTCTTCTGAAGATCTTTGTTGCCCTGCCAATGAGGTTGATTTTCATGGGGATTTTTAGTTAGCAGAAGGCAAAGTCCTTCTCTCTAAGCTTCAAGTCACCTCTAAAGCATATGCTAATTCCCTACTTAAATCTGTTTCTTTAACAACAAACTGTCCCACCTCCATTCTGAAAAATTCAGTCCTGAAGTTACAGTGAGGCAGGGTGAGGCAGGTGTCCACAAGCAGGGGGGGCCAGGTGAGAGTGTCAAAACCCAGGCAAGGTGAGGAGGCAGTGCCCAGTGAGGGTGCACCCAGCAGGGACGCAAAGCCTGAAGGGGACAGCGAGGAGGACAGCCATCTGTGGGATCTCAGAGCTTGAGTAGGGGCGAGGGCATCTAGGTGAGGGGTGCTCTGGCATAGGTGATGGAGCCCACACAGCCCAGTGTGAAAAGGTGGGAGAGGAGGGGCTCCAGGTGGAGGGGCACAAAGAGTACCTATCCATGGGGTGAACAGTATGGGGGTAGAGAGTGAGCAGGGTTGGAAGGCAGTCCCCACGAGGGGCAGCGGTGGCAGTGAGACATGGGGTATACACAAGGGACTTGAGCAAGCAGGGGAATAGGGGGAGCCAGGGCTTTCCCTGGGAGGAAGAGGAGTTACAGACACAGAGAGTAAAATGAGAACAGAGCCAGTGATGTTGGAACGGAATTGGAGGTATGGCTGAGAACTCATGCTTTGCAATATATACAGATGGACACAGAAATAAATACAGATATAAATGTGTGTACACATATATACACATGCATACATATATAACCTGGCCACTGAGAGGGCCTGAAAGCAGGGACATCCCAATCAGCTACATGTACACTTTGAGCCCCAATCTTGGCTTCTAAGGAATTAGGGACTCCTGGGGAAATGACTGACTGCAGGGCTGGAGCAGGAAAACTACAATATTAGCTTGGAGCATCTTATGCCAGAAACCAAGGAAAAACTCAAAGAATGATGCACACATGTTGAAAAGACAAAGGCAGCTCGAAGGGGCTCCCACTGGTCAAATGTGAGACAATTTGAGTATCAAAATTAACCACTGTAATGGATTATAGCCCACAGTAAAGTGAAACCACGAGCTCACAGTCTCATGAATAGATGAATAGACTCGAAGTCCAACGGTGGGGGGCCGGGGGGGGAGAGCAGGATCCTCAGCTTCCCAGAACCTTCCTACAGACGCTTGTAAATTCCAGAGTAACTTCCTGGTGGGGAAGTCTGGCAGATACCACCTTCCTCAAGTAATTACAGTGACGTCGCCAGAATTGGGAGAAACAAATCGTGCACTCCCGAATAGATGCAATGGGGACACAGCACCATTTCTGTGATATTCCTGCCCAAATCACAGAACCTGAGTCTGATCATGAGGAAACATCAAACCCAAATTGAGGGACATTGTACAGAATAACTGAATTACAATCTTTAAAAATATCAAGGTCATGAAAATGGAAGAAAGCCTGAGGTACTGCTCCAGATTGCGAGCACAGCCAGACCAAAAGGATTTCGCTGGAAAGAAACAAAGGATTCTGAGCAGGACACTTTCATCATAAAGTCCACTTGTGGGACAGCTGGCGAACAGAAGCAGCGTCTGAGGACCCAAGGGCTGTTTTCTGGTTTTGATGGTTGCATGTGGTTGTGTAGGGAGTGTTCTGTTTCTAGGAAGTACATAGCAAAGTGTCTGAGGGCCATAGCGTATCAGGTTGACAGCTCAACTAACTGAAAGGGAAAAAGAGTTTTTGAACTAGACTTGAAACTTCTGTAAGTGTGTGATTGTTTCGAGAATTTTTAAAATTACACAAAAAATTGCTAAGCATAATAAATGTTCATAAAAAATTGTATAAATAGGACATAAAATTAAAATAATGTATTATTTTAATACATTAATTCCATGTGCAGCCTCCCAGTCCTTTTGCTATGAATAGATTTTTTTAATAAGCTGAAATCATACTTCAAGGATACTTTATAATGTACTTTTTAAACTTTCTCAGTGGTTACATATTATTCCACTGTAAAGGTGTCCAATAATTCAATTAACCAATTCTCTATTATTTCATATTAGATTGTTTCCAGTTTTTCCTTTGTTATAAATAACACTGCAGTGCCTCTCTTTGCACACAGATCATTGTGCACATCAGATTTTTCTTCCTTAGGATATATTAGTAGAAGTGGAATCATTGGGTAATAGGGTGTAGACTTTTTAAAGATTCTCGATATATAAAAGACTGCCAACTTTCTCTACAGAAACATTATACTCAACTACACTACCTACACAAGCTGTATCGAGAGTATCTGCTAAAAAGCGCTTCGGATTTTAACACAGTCACCATCTGTCCAGCACTAGCTACTTATAAGGCTTTCTCATAGACATAGCTCATCTGGCCTCCGCAACAACCCCTTGAGGAAGGAAAGAAATTAGCATGAACCTCTAACTACATGTTGAAAAAACCCAGGCTCAGAGGGTTACTGATTTGTTCCAGGCTTTGCAGCTGGTAAAGGGTCGGAGCTCTGTGGTAGAAATTGTATACCCTTTCTCCTAGATGACCTGCCTCTTATAAATGGAGCACTGAATTTTTATCCTCCCAGAGTTCAAACTCAAGACCTGTTCTTTCACAGAGAACCCTGAAGGAGCAAAGTCTTGAGGTTGAGTCACCCAGATTCACTCACCCACCCAGGTGGTCCTCTCCATCCAGGGGTCATTCCAGGGATCCCAGACAACCACGCACCCACACACATTCAGCAACATCTCACCAGCTTTAGGGCTCAGCACAGAATCCACTGAAACTACCCTCCAGCCTCATCTCCCACAAGGGACCGCCCCTCCCTGTACCTCCCTGGACACAGGCAGGAACTTCCACAGTCTACAGACACAAGAGTTCTGGGCCTTCCCGTGAGGACTTCTCTCACTCTTCCTCCCACAGAATTCCAGCTTGCCCCTTAAGGCCTTGCAGCCCCTGCCCTCCAGATCCTCCCTAGCCACACCTCTGCTGTCACCTTCCACACCGTGCAGGGAACAGCTGCCTGGGAACTACACAGTGCGGTGACTGACAGGGACCTTCCTTCCTCTGCACCCAGGGTATTCTGCCCAAAGCCCACAGGAATCAGTGCTTCCAAAACAGTGTATTCTTTGGAGTCTCTCTTTTTAAAAAATGTTAATTCTCAGAAGAGGAAAAAGGCCATTAAAAAGGAACTGAAAGCACTTAAAACTTCATTTCTGATCTTGAAACTCAAGGATATTTTTATTTGCCAGAGTGTTTTTAAAACAGAAGAACTTTCTCTCATATTATTGTATTATCACCCAAACGTCAGTCTCAGTAGCTTGCCATCACCTTCCTTGTTTATACTGTGAGTCACTGAGAAATGAGATTAGGGCTTTGCTTTTGCTACTGCAGCTTCACTTTATCAAGCCCACCACTGCAAAGCTTGACACAAAGATGGAACAAACAGCAATCTCCACGCACACAGGGCGTCCTCCTGTCCTCTCCAATAAGCACTTACCTACTGACTCCTGTGTGCCTGAAGCTGCAGGTGCAAAGATGAACAAGAAAGACCTGAGTCCCCAAGACCTGGGAGACACAGGTCACAAGACAATGGCAGGATATGGATAAGGACAGAGGGGATGCAAAGAGCCAGGGGAGGGGGTCAGATTAAGCTTCCAAGAGAAGCCAATCCTTAGGAGAAGGAGGGGGAGGAACAGGGAGGGTGGACAGGGGAGGAAACCTAGGTGGAGGACATGGCAGCACGTGCTAAGGCTTGGTGGCAGGTGGGGGAGGGCACAAGGCATCCAAAGAACTTCACGGAGAATCGTCATCAGAAATCTCCCAACAAGAAGTCGAGGACCAGATGGCTTCAGAGAAGGGAACGCTTCCAAACTCATTCCATGAGGCCAACATTACCCTGATACAAAATCCAGACAAAGATTTCACCAGAAAAGAAAGCTACAGACCAGTATTCCTGATGAATACAGATACACCAAAATACTAGGAAGCCAAATCAAACAGCACACTAAAAGAATTATATACCATGACCAAGTGGGATTTATTCCCAGCACATAAAGATGGCTCAACATTAAAAAAAATCAATCAGGGTAATACACTATAGTAATACAATGAAGGAAACAAATCACACGATCATCTCAATTGATGAAGGAAAAGTATTTGACAAAATTCAATACCCTTTCACATAAAAAAAAAAAAAAAGCCACTCAGCAAAATAGAAACAGAAGGAAACTTCCTCAACATAATAAAGGTATCTGTGAAAAATCCACAGCTAACGCCACACTCAAGAAAGACTGAAAGCTTCCCCCTATAATCAGGAACAGAGCAGCATGCCCACTTTCCCCACTGTTATTCAACTCTGTATTAGAGTCCTACCACAGCATTAGACAAGAAGGAGAAATAAAAGGCATCCAAATTGGAAAGGAAGAAATAAAACTATCTGTATTCACAGATGACATGATCCTACATATAGAAAATCCCAAAGAATACACAAGGAAGCTACTAGAGCTAATAAACAAATTCAGCAAAATTGCAGGATACAAGATCAGCACACAAACAGTTGTATTTCTATCCAAAAGCAGTGAGCAATCTGAAAGGAAAATTAAGAAAGCATTTCCATTTATGATAGCATATTAAAGAATAAAATGACTAGGAACAAACTTAACCAAAGAGATAAAAGACTTGTAAGCTAAAAATTACAAAACATTGCTTAAAAAAATTAAAAACAGCCTAAATAAATGGAAGGACATCCGTGTTTATGGAGTAGATTTATTATCAAGATGGTAATAGTACCCAAAACAAAATAAAGATTCAACACAATGCCTTTCAAACTTCCAACAGCACTTTTCTTCAGAAATGGAAAAGATGATCCTCAACTTCTTTTGGAACTCAAAGGGGCCCCAAATAGTTAAAACAACAATGAAAAAGAAGAACAAAGTTGAAGGACTCATACTTCCTGATTTCAAAATTAACTACGTATCCATGCAATCAAAACTGTGGTTCTGGCATAAGGACAGACACATAGACCAATGAAATACAATTCAGAGTCGAGACATAAACCCATACATCCATAGCCAGCTGATTTTCAACAAGAGTGCCAAGTTCATACAATGGGGACAGGCAAGAGGAACTCCCTGCTCAGAACCTGTCATCAGACGCTATTTTCATGTGCTCTTACTGAGCACATATCCGTGGGCAAGGAACCGTGTGACACTTTGAGAAGTACAAAAATAAGTCACAAACTCTAATCCTGTCCTCAAGGAACTTAAAGCCTAGGGCAGGACCTGAAACCCCAAGGGAGATGGGGTGGGAGGAGTGGCCCAGGCTTCGGGGAAGAAGCACACTATTTGAGTTGGGTCTCAGAGGGCACGTAGGAGGACCCAGACAGGTGCAGGCAGATGGGAATATCGTAAGCTGCGGGAAGCACACACCCGCCCCAGGGAGGTGGCAAAGCTCAGGGTCTAGACTCAGTGCACAGTGTGAGGTCCAGATTATGCTATGCCCTGAGTACAGCAGACAGACTGGACAGTGCGCCTGAGGCAGAAGGGAAGGACGAGAAATGAGCTGACCACAGGGACCTAGGAAGTGCCTGGTTTCTACCCTAGGAAGAATGTGCTTTGCAGAAGACTTCCCACCTAATTAGAAGAATTAAACCTGAGGTTGAAGGAGGAAGAATAAAAAATGCCCAACGAAGCTACAAAACTGGACATGACAGAAACGAGAGGGTAGACACGAGCATGATAGAACAGAAGACCAAGCTTTCTTAGGAAAAGAAGGGAGAGAGAGGACAGGGCCAGCACACACACTTTGAGGGGGCTCTGTGATGATGTGTACCCACAGTGGCCTAACAGTTTCAACTTGAAGCAAACAGGGTTACAATCAGCAACTGGACAAAGCCGTGCTGTGTGCCAAGAGGTCTCAGAGGCACCCTCCCACGTGGGTCTTCTAGGTTGTCTGTCTCTCTCGCTAGGCTGTGAGCCACTCCAAAGACCACGTGCTCCACTGACCACCTTGGACACAGCACTTGGCACTCAAGAAGGTCTACTTAATTAATGCTGAATCTTGTCATACAGATGAGTAAGCTAAGACTGGAGAGGTGATGTGCTTTGCCTCAGATCACTCTGGAAGTGGGCGCATGAGCTCCCCAATGTGCACAACACAGTAGCGAGCATTTCCTCGGTGCCGCTTCGCCCCTGCTGCCCAATGTGCCATCCAGGCCCAGCGCAGGAGCAGAGCGCCAACACGGGCCCCGCCCCACACCTGCTCAATCCAAATCTACGTTTTAACAAGACCCTCAGACAACCTCGTGGTCATTAAAATCCAAGAAGCACCTGATTCAGGCTTCAGTATTTCATTTACAATCCTATGAAGTAGATATTAGAATCTCCATTTTATGTATGAAAAACAGGCTTAGTGATATCACACATTTTGACCAAGGCAGTAACTATTATAGGTTGGCATTCAAATCCAGGTATGTCTACTTTATAACCCATAAATATATACAATTATAATTTGTCAATAAAATAAATAAAAACAAATCCAGGTATATCTGCTTCTGAAATTTGTACTCATAAGCACATCGTGTGGTATTAGCAAATCTCCATGAGATATTGGCAAATACATGGCAACATTACTGTCATGCTGTTAAGGCAATAAGTAAAATAGCAGCTAATACTTGGGAGCACTAAACTATGTGTTAGGCACCATGTGTTTAACACACAATATCTGTCTGCTCTCTGTGTTTTGTTAAGAAGGAGCTTGGGAGAAGTAAAAAGGATGCCCCATGTCCTGAAGTCCCTTTCTAAAACAGCGTTCTTTGCCAGCTCTGTTATCTCACAGTGTGATGTTCTCTCAGTGCATCTCCAGTTTCCTCTATGTGCTAGTTGGAATTCATGGCAATTTTCAGTTCTGCCTGATTAATCCCAGAGGGCAAGGCCAGCTTCTGTCTCTGGGTTGACACTTCCCTGTATGGGGACAGCAGCTCAGAACAATAAGCACATTCTGCCTTGTCCACTTGGAGTCTAAACAAGCAGAAATACAGAATGACAGGAATGTATCTGTTGTGCTCTGCCTTAAGGAGAGAGAGACAAGTAGTAAACAAGCAGGTTGATGCCAGGATTTTTTCTTAAAAAAAAAAAAAGAAAAAAGAAAGAAAGAAAAAAAAAAAGAGGGGCAGCTGGCTTAGGAGACTTGGCAGCATCATCAACTGCAATCCAGGTCGGCAGCCGATGTCTGTAGCCTGGGGCAGTGACTGTCTGAGGGTGCACAGGGCTGAACCACCACAGTAGGCCAGCTGTGTCCAGCCAGAGCCACGGATACAGAGCCATGGCATCCCGATGTTTACAGAACTGGGAGTAAGCTGTGCATACTATTTGGGAACTCTGAAGTTTAGGCACAAAGGTCCACGTCACATCCACTCTAGAAAGAGCAGCCAAATAAAGGATTTCAGGAGCAAAGGACAGCGCAGCTAAAGGATCCTTGAATTCATGAGTCCAACAGGCACAGAGGCCCGAGGGTGGATGGCAGGTCAAGGAGTGGTGGGTGCCTATGACTCCCATCACACCCTTTCCTTGGCACATTCCACTGGACACTTTATGGCTTGCTCAGATTCTGTGAAACTCTTCTTAAAACCTTCCCTGGGAGAGTTAACTCCTCTTCCGTCTTTGTATGCATTCCAGCCTTACTACATTGCACTCATAAGAATTTTCTCAGAAATGCAGCTACAGAGCTTATGATCCAGCACTTCTACACCAAAGGCCATACTGAACAGCGATATGTGAATATGTGCAACAAAAAGACACACAAGAACATCCATCCAGAATTCTTATAGAATAGCCCCAAACTGGAAATAACCCAAAGGTCCATCAACAGTAGAATGAATTGTGGTATATTTATACAATGGAATACTATACTCCAATGAAAAATGAATAAACTACTGCCACATACAAAAACATAGTGCTGAGGAAAAGCTCTCAGATACAAAAAAGTATTTATTGTATGAAGCCATTTGTATGAAGTTCAAAATAGGAAAACTAACCTGTGCTGTTAGAATTTGGGAGAGTTGTCACTCTGGGGAAGAGGGTGGCTAGTGAATGGGCAGGGACGCTGTAGGTGGACTTCTAGGTACTGCTGCTGTTCTGTGTTTGATCTGAGAGGTGGCCACATGAGAGTATTCAACAGTTCATAGTTACACAAGTTTTCAATATTTCATTAAGCTGTATGTAACCTTATGATTTCTGCGTTTATCCAACTTTATGTTTTAATTCAATAAAAAGTTTGTTAAAAAAAAGCAAACAGCTACCATCTACTAAGAACATCTTATGGGACTGTGCCTGGTTGGGCAGAGTATACATATTATCTGACATAGCCCTCTCACCAACCCTGTTCAGTGGAGCCATCTTCGTTTTCTAGATGGGCACCTGAGGCTTGGAGCCATTGTGAGAAACGGCCTAACATCACTCAGTAACCAGGATTTCAACCAAGGGCCTTTATTTATTTATACAATAAAGCCTGTATGATATTTCCACTATACTGAGGACATCACTCATCATCTCTTTATCCAGTGATTTCACTAACTGGACTGTGAGTACCTTGTAAGCAGACCATAACCCCTCCTTTGCTCTCCATGCCTAACACCTGGCACAGCCTTGGTAGAGGTATCAGCAAGGGATGATGAGTACATAATAACAGCTGAGGTTGGCAGGACACCAAACAAGGGGCAGGCACTGTGCTGAGCGCTTAGCCTACAGAATCTCCTTTGATCTTCATCATGACTTTACAAGGCAGATAGATACTAGTATTTTCTCAGCTTTACTGATGAGGAAATGGAGTGAATGAAGATACATGTATGTATACATGCATGTGTGCATGAAAGAATGAATGAAATTTGAAGGCTCCTCCATCCTCAAGGAACTTGAGCAATAAGCCACAGCCCTGAGACATCTTCCCAAGTTTGTAACTATCTTAATCCATGAGCTCCTGCTCGCTCCAGTATGAATATTTTCCCTTTAGAGTGTAGTACTTTCAGCTCATTTAAAAATTGATTTCATCTTCTCCTTTTCTGAACTCCTAAATGCCAGAGAAGCCCCACCAACCATGAAGGAGCTTGCTGTAGGACATGCCATGAGCAAATCAAAGACAGCCTCATGCCCACAGCTGATTCAATACTTTAGCAATAGATGACCTCATTAGGCCCAAAACTACTCCACAAGGAAGGCACACATGGTCTTATTTAAAATCTGCATAGATGCAGATAACTAAGAAAATGTCCAAACCTCCAATTACAGATTGACAGTACAGTCTCTTTACCAACTACATGGCATTTTAAAATAAACACAATTATGCACTAGGAGAAAAGAGGCTAGATTCTTCCTGAAATTTCCTCTTGGTTTCACTTGCTTGCCAATTTGTTTACCTTCTTCTTAGGCAACTAATACCAAACAATTTAGGCAACCTTTTAAAAGACAGAACGGAAATCCATCTCATAGGCATATCTTTTTAGGTAAACAATGTTGTTATATTTTTCAGTTTTCTAGAAGGTTCTTCAGAGGTTTGTAAGCCATAGTGGGTGTCTAATCTGTAGTAGTTCACTGGCATGCTCGATAATAAGAGAAGACTTACTGGATAAAATTGGAGTTATTGCATAAGATGCTGATTTTTTTTCTTGTGGTAAGAAAAGCAATATTGAAAAGTCTGAGTCATCTAATTTATTTACAAATAAACATGAATAAGTGGAGCCCATAACATTATGTTTCAAAGTTGATGCCAAAAGAAAAGTCCAATTTCTTGGGAATTCAAAGCTTTCTGGGATGTTTTTAAGTGTGGTTGATGAAAATCTCTGCAGTTTTCTCATTCATGGAATAATAGGCTATGATTTCTAAGATACGGATGAAATGAGAAAATGAATGTGAAAGTGCTTTGCAAACCACAAAGTCTATATAAAAGCAAATAAGTCCTCATTATTTAAATCACATTGGCAGGTACGACCTCCACCCTGGGTACAGACCCCACACTGAGCTGTGTTCCTTTGCCAGGCTCTGCCCTTTCACATGCTGAGGTTCCAAGACTCACCTCTCTGCCTCTCATGTCTTCTCTCCAAATATGTGCCTGACAGTGCCTTGGAAGCTGGTTTCTAAATTCCACTCCAATTCACACAATTTATTAAGAGCTTAAAATACGCAAATCAACATAGATATTATTGAGTGAGTGGTACATTTTTAGTGGAAGTATAGAGCAAAGCATGGGCATGATAAACATCCGGTTGAGGACTGTGGCTTACCTCCATGGAGAAAGTGGGTGGTAGGTATAGGATTCATCAGTATATTATTCTTTATACCTTTTCAGTATGTGTCAAATAATTCTCAATAAATTTGATAAAAATCCATGCCACTTTTCAGCCATTAATCATTTCTTAGTTTTATTTTCATTTGTTCGTTCATTCAACACTCATCGGTGCCCATTATGAGTAAAGGTCCATTCTAGGAATGGGAATACACAAATAACTATGATGAGTTACTGCCTTTAAAGGCGCTATCTTATAGTCTGATGGGGGAGGGAGGGAGAAATGTGAAAGATAATGACCACACCCTGTGAATGCACCACCACAAGAGGCTAATTGTGTGCAGGGACAGGTAAGCAGCTATGTCCCAAGCAGGTGAGGGGGTGAGCGGATGCAGAGGGAAGGAGACCAGAGGACAATTTCTTGGGAGAGGTCCCATACTCTTCAATCACTCATTGAATCTAGAGCTGTTTTCGCCTTTCTCTTCATCTTACATGTGGGGAAATAGAAGCCAAAGAGCTGGACTTAGAATTCAGACATCTGGCTCCCAAGAGCAGCCCTGTAACTTCCTAAACCACTCTTTCCACGCTTAAAAATTATATTTTAAAATTAACTTGTCCAAATAGACTATTCATTCCTGAGATGCATATCCTCCAATTAAGTGAGAAGTTCTAAAGAGCAAGAATCATCTGTTTTCCTACTGGTATGTGTTTGTGCCTATATACTTAATATCTTGCTTTCCCCAATATGCTTGGTATTGCATTTGGCATTTAACAAGAGCATAAACATGTCTCTTTGTATACATCAATGAACGAGTAAAATATAATTCAACTCAACCAACTATCCTCCTATATATCAGTGAAGAGAAAAAAATTCTATGCACTTCAGAATTCGACCCAGAAACACTTTATATTCTACTATCTTTCTGCCTCCCAGATCTTGCCACATTATTCACACAGCTATCTTCACAAAACAGAATCAGATCAAGTCAACTAGAACCTTCAGTGACTCCTCAGTAAGCAGTAAGTCCTCAGCATGGCATCCTTGGCCTTCAACAGTCAAG
Source organism: Propithecus coquereli (assembly GCF_000956105.1). Classification (NCBI taxonomy): domain Eukaryota; kingdom Metazoa; phylum Chordata; class Mammalia; order Primates; family Indriidae; genus Propithecus; species Propithecus coquereli. The sequence continues at coordinate 8,955,862 of NW_012148396.1, forward strand.
CATATGTTATCTTTCCAGCCTCAATTACCACTAGATCCCTCCAGAGATTTCTTTATGCTACAACCACTGCCCAAACAGGCTACACATTCTCAGTTTTCCCCCCAGCCAATAATTTTTCTGCTAGTTTTTCTACCTATGCTAATCATAATTAATCCTTGAGGATTAGCTCAAATGGCAACTTTTCTATGTTTCCATAGGACGTTTTTGCTACCTTTTTATAATACTTATTTTGTTCTTCATGCTAAAATATCTGTTTAATTCCTCTTCCAACTATAAGCTACTCGTGGGTAGAAGAACCAACCACATTTCTAATATGCCATGCCTCATGGTGTGGGTTCATTAAAAGTGTGGGAATTAACAAATCTACTTATTGGACTACAGTAATCCCCCTTTATGAATGGTTTCAGTTATCCACGGTCACCTACAGTCTGAAAATATTAAATAGGAAAATTCCAGAAATAAACAATTCGCAAGTTTTAAATTGCATGCCATTCTGAGTAACATGATGAAATCTCTCACCCTCCCGCTCCACCCTGCCTGGGACAAGAACCATCCCTTTGTCCAGAATATCCACACTGTATACACTCCCCAGCATAGTCACTTAGGTGCTATCTCAGTTATCACACCGAGAAAACATAGTATATATAGTACTATCTGCAGTTTGAGGCATCTGCTAGGGGTCTTGGAACATATCCCTCTCAGATAAGGGGGACTACTGAACATCTCTATTCTATGTTTTGAACCCACTGACCCATGAGTCTTTCTAGATAAATCAGGACTGAACTATGCCCTAAGGGATGCAGTTTTGGAGCTTATTGCGATGTTCTGGTTAAAGAATGAATATTAATAACTAGATACTTTGATTTTTAAAATCAATAAGTATATGCAGTGAAGCAAGAACAATGTATCTTAAGGGACCAAGTCGTGTTTCTCACGGGTTAGTCTATATTCAAATTCAAAAGATGATTTCATACCCCCAATTCCCGCACTCAGCAGTGGCTACAAAGCTACCTTTATTGTTATTTTTTTTTAAGGAAGGGGGGGACCTCTACTAATACTAATTTCTAGTACTGCCCATTCATTTTTCAAGTTTATTTACTGTTTAAGCATAAAATGCACTCAATTTTTGTTTCCATTTCTGAGTACATTTATGCATTCAGATGCTACTGAGCACCCTGGGGGAACAAAGCATAGGACTGATAGACTCTTCCAAGGCAAAAGGGTTAATGGTAACCATGGCAACTGCCTCCAAGAATAGCATCATCTGCAGCAGCATTCATGCTGGGGCAGTCGACAGAATGGTTATAAATATACCTATTAGCAGCCTGAGCTGAATCTTTAAACAGCACTGTTGGGAGGAAAGGTGCCTAAAAATAGCTCCCCACGCTTGCATTTGAAGACGTGTCCTCAGAAACACAGCATCTCGTGCACACACTCGCACACACACAGAAAGATTTTTAATTTTCTTTTTTCCAAGTGCCAAGAATTGAATGTTAGAGGCACACAATAGACAATGTGACAGTTTATGACCTTTCTTTTTCACTACCGTATTCCAAAAGGAAGACCCCCAGACAGAAAGAGCAGCCAGATGTGGATCCAGATTCAACAGCGGCTGGCATTGGCCAGTACCACAGTACCCTCAGCGTCCCACACCGCAGGGTGGCCTCCCCACCAGGCTCTGTGTGTCCTGCTCACCAGGAAGGCTGTTACTGCAATGGTCCCACACGGAGGACGATGGGCTAGACTGAACAGCAGCTCCCAGCAAGGGGGTGGCAGATTCCCACCCTCACAGCCCTGCCCTGCATAGAGGCCCCTTCTTCTGTGCAGTCTTCTATTTCCCCCACTTTTACACTCCAGGGACATCTTATCCACACTCCTCCTAAAAGATGGATTATTTTCTACATATGAGTAGGGGGCTTAAAGCTAGATAGTTGCAGGCTTGAATTTCAATTGGCCACATTACTAGTTTACTTGCATAAATAAATTAGCCTCTCCAAACCTTCATTTTTTCATTTGTAAAGAGGGATAATGAAATGCCAAATTTAGAGGGCCGTTATAAGGAATAAATCAGAGAGTAAAGGAAAAATGCCTAGCACCTGGTAATGTTCAACTTGTGAGGTTTTTTTTTACTCTCTCTCCTCCTCAAATAGATTATAACCCTCTGGGAGGCAGGACCATATTATCCGAACTATGTATCTATGTAGCACAGTGCTCAGTATAAAAGCAGCTGTTAGTAGAACAAGTGATTGAGTGGTCAGAGCTCCACAATGGGCCCTCAGACACAAATATAGGATGAAACAGGGCAGAGAATAAAGGTAGCTGCGATTTTAGAGTGGGCTAGTTAACAAGCATTTCCCTGATTAGCATTACAAGAGGAATATTAAAAACATCTAATCACCAGGTGGGGCACCAACACATCAAAGCAAGGCTGGACAGCAGCTTTGGCATGGCTGTGCCAGGAGCCCCGTGGCCAGACCTGTCCCTGACCACTCAGGCTCCCTCTTCTGGGAAAGGCCTGCTCAGCTCCACCACCATTTCCCTAACTCCTCCTCTTTGACTTGTCTATCAGTGAGAAGCACTCAGACAGTCTAGATACCAGACCTTTGCTGGGTATGTGTCAATCTAGGGATTCTCTCTCTGTCTTTAACTTTCACTTATTTGAGATATATCATAAATGCAGAAAAATGCTTAACACATAATGTACATGTAACTTAGCTTTTAAATTTTGCTCGTAGTGTCCTTTGTAGAATTCTGCAGACGTTTTCTGTAAACAAACTGATCAGTCTTTTTCTTTTGGTTTGTGTCTTATCTGCCGAGCTTACGAAACCCTTCCCTACCCCAAGATCTTTCGGATAGTCTCCTACATCATCTTCTAAAATTTTAAAATGTTGCTCTTTCATACTTGCATATTTATCCTACCTGATATTGATTTTGTATGTGGCATTCAAATTTTTTCATATGTACAACCAAATGTCCCAGCATCATTTATGAAAAAGTTCTTTCTTTCTCCCGCTGATTTATAATGCCCCCTGCCATTCCATATTCTCTCAATTCTAAAATTCTTATCAGAAGGTTTTCATAAAACTATGTCCGGTCTGCCATCTGGCTGACAACAATTATAAAACACCATACACTGTAAGATGAATTTATACTTCAGAGATAAAACAAAGGTGCTTCTTAAAACCACGTACATAGGGCATTATCAAGTTTCTCTTCCTAGGGATCTGATTTGGGGCTTTTTATTCTTTCACTCGTCCATCTATCCCTGTACATTTATCAGACCATTTTTTTTTATTACTCTTGTTTTATAAGCCTTAATATCTGACAGGGAAAGGCCCCTCCGCTTGGTCACATTGTTGGCTATTCTTGGAGACTTCTACTTTATGAATTCTGAGATTAGTTTCTCAAGTTGATTTTTAAGTTCCTGTTGGAATTTTCCCAAGAATTACATATAATTAATAGATTAATCAGGGACGAAGTGGACATCTTCACAATAGTGAGTCTTCCAGTCCATGAATATGGTATATTTTGCTATTTCATCATGTCTACTTTTATGTTTTGTATGTTTATTATTTTGTAATACTCTTCATAAAGGTCTTGCATACATCGCTGGATTTTTTTTCAAGGTACCTTACGGTACTAGTGGCTTGTGAATGGGAATATTTTCAATTGTATTTTCTAATTGGCTTTTATTGCAATAGAGAAATTCTATTAATTTTTTACCTTAAATCGAGCAAACATATTGACTTCTCACTAATTCTAACAGTTTGTCCGTAGGTTCTCTTGAATTTTCCATATAGACAACCCTCTCATCTGCAAATAAAGACAGTTTTGTTTCTTCCATTCTAATTCATATACTTCTTTTATCTATTCTTACTGCAGTAGCTAAAAGTGGGATAATTTCAAGTAGAAGCAGTGATAGCAGACATCCTTGTCTTGTTAATGACTTAAAATGTAATGAGTCTAAAGTTTCACCATTAAGGATGATGTTTCCTAGAGATGTTTGATAGACATCTTTTATTAAGCTAATAAGCCTCCCTTGTAGTCTTAGTTTATAAAGAGCTGTTATTATGAATAAATGGTGAATTTTATTGAATTATCCTATAACTATTTAAATTTTATATTTTTTCCTCAATTAATCTGCTAGTATGATATATAACACTGAGAAATTTTCTCACATAGAACCATCTTTGCATTTCTGAGATAAACTCTACTTGTTCTGACATATTCATTTTATACCTGGCAGATTTTGATTTGCTAATACTTTATTTAGATTTTTTTTGTATTGTGTTAAAATCATGGCCACCAATGAACCTTTTGGACCTCAAACCCAGCTAACTGCTTCATATTGTATTTTACTTCTATTTCATGAAATGTTCATCTTATTTTCTAACTTGTAAGTATTGTTTTTCTCCCTTTAAATTTTTTCTGTTACTACCTAAGTCCTTTTGCTGGCAAGGACAAATCAAAGCATGGGCCAGCTTGGTTGGAATTCCATGCCGATTCCCTTTCTTTAATTTCATCCTCATTGTCTGTCCTTTTTTCAAACCTTCACCTAAACTCAATATTTATTATCTTACATGGGACAATGTAAGTTAAAGTTCCTAGTAGAATACCTGGCATATAATAAAGTTGATTCAGTCCAATTAATAAATTGCTATATGTTCAATACACTGGTTGAATTTTCAAAACCAAGTTTTTTCAAGGACAGAGAGCTTGGAAATGTTATATATTTAAGGAATTTGTGAAGATATACTTAATAAATTCTTCACCAGCTACTCAATTCTAAATGCTGGACTTTCTAAATACCTCTTCTGAGGCCTCCGGAAATGTATCACACAATGCTATACAGCAGTAGGCAGCTGTGTGGACCACCACAGCATGGATGCCAGTTGCCACAGCAGACACTCATATTAGAGCAGGTTCCAAGTAGGGTTTAGTGAAGAACTGAATCCTACACTTAACCTCTAGGAATGGGTACCATGTATGCACATGTGGAGGGGCTGGGGGAAGGGGAGATATATGCATATGATCGTGCCCATATACACCAATAAAGTTTGGATATTTGTCCCCTCCAAACCTCCTGTTGAAATTTGATCCCCAGGGTTGGATATGGGTTCCAGTGGGAGGTGTCTCGGTATTGGGGGTGGATCGCTCATGAACAGCTTGGTGTCATCCTCACGGTAATGAGTGGGTTCTCGCTACATTAGTTCCATGAGAACTGACTATTAGAAAGAGCCTGGCACCTCCCCCCTTCTCTTGCTTCCTTCTTCTCACCATGTGACACCTGCTCCTCCCTCCCCTCCCGCCATGAGTAGAAGCTCCCAGAGGCCCTCACCAGAAGCAGATGCTGGCACCATGCTTCTTATATAGTCTACAGAATCATGAGCCAAATAAACCTTTTTTCTTTATAAATTACCCAGCCTCAGGTATTCCTCTATAGCAACACAAAATGGACTAAGACATGCACATTTTTTTTAAACTCAACTTATATTCCAGCCAATGTAAGTATCTCCATTTTTGTAAAAAGCATGCCCCTGGAAACCAACTCTACTTTAAAAGATTTTTTTAATTTCTATGACATTTTGTAATTAATTTGAGTTTTTAAATTTCCTTTACTTTCACCTTAATGAGATGGCTCTTGCCTGCCACTCTCTTGTTACTTTGCCTCTTATACTCTATAATGAATGAAAACTCATAACCTTCTTATAGCTTCCAACGTACCAGGCCCTGAAACTACTTGCTCTGTCATTTACAAACTCTATACCCTTGGCTAAGTTACTTAATATCTATGAGCCTCAGTTTTCTTATAGAAAAAAAGTAGGGATAACTGCACTTATTTTACAGTATGATTTTTTATAACTAAATGTAATAAAGTATGTGAAAGAGCCCATTACACAGGTGCTCAATAAAGATCAGTTTCCTTCTATCAACATTTCTATTGAAATTATCAATTTATCCTTTTCTTTCAACATTTTTCCCTCCTGTTCTCACATCTTTTTAGTTCCATATTTTACTTTACCCTACAATATTAAACAGCTAAATACCCACTTGGTTGTTCCTACTTTTTCCTGGTTCTCTTACACTATTTCTGTTTTCTTTTAATACCCACTTTACTGTGAACTTATGCAGAAAACCCAGTAGAGCATAAGTGCTTCCATGGACAATAACATCTTTTTATGTCTGAATCCCTCCCCTATGTCAACCATCATGCCATGCATCTCTTATTTAATATGTATTTAAATGAGTTACTTTATTTAGTGAGGGCAGCACATGCTCTTAGCACACAGGCAGAGCTCTACATCTCATAAACGTCTGAATTTCTCAGTTGATGCCTTATTCTAGGCATTAGACAGCAAGACGTAATAGCTACAGCAGACACTGAGGCATACTGGTTAGCACTGTAAAGATAAGTTGGTTGTGTCAGATAAGAAGCCCTATTTCAATTTCTTTGTCATAAAATGGTCATAATATTTATTTATGGATTGACAACTTTGGGGCAAAGAAATGAGAAACAAAGACTAAATCAGAACTTACTGACATTATTTGAGTTATTTTTATCATAAGTGTGAACATAACTCTGGCCTAAATGATAATTACAGTGATATATAGTGATAGACAGACAGGCAGACACAGTTTAATCACCAATAACACTTTATGGTTTTAAAAGCATTTTTGTATGTATTATTACTGGACTTGATTCTCAAATAAGCCACAGAGAGTTAATTTACAGAAGAAGATACTAAAACCAGAGTAATGACCTCAGCAAAGTGGCACAGCATCATCTGAGGAAAGGCATGTGGGTCAACACCAGACCATACAGGCCAGGCGCATCCATACCTTACGCCAGGTGCTCTTTAGGCACATACAAGCCCTACCCCCACTGTGACTTCTGTAGAATGGAAAGGCAGCCATGCACTTATTCCCTTGTTCAACAAACATTTATGGAAATCCTACTGACGGGTACTGGCTCAGGTCGTGGGAGCATAGCAGTGAATAAGACGGACAAAGCCCTGCCCTGTGCAGTTTCCCCTCAGTCACAACACCCATAGAATGAGGAGTGTGACCCAGAACAAGGTGAGTGTACAGAGAAGAAGGGAATCCTCAGGCTGCTGGAGGGAATCAGATGTATTCCCAACATTTCGTATTAAAACATCTAGATCATTTTAATAAAAATTATTCTCTCAGTCATTATTCTATACTTTCAGAGTTCATTTCCATTTGCCATTAATAGAAATAAACCACATTTTCACTCGACTTTCACATCCACATTCTGGACTCAGCTTAGTTATGCTGCACTCTTTGCCATGCCAAATTTTCTTTTTTTGTTGTTTTTTATTTCATAGTATTATGGGAGTATCAAACATTTTGGTTACATAGATTGCCTTTGCATCACCCAACAAGCATGCCCATCACCCAAACAATGTGCACCACATCCATTAGGTATGGATTTACTGGTCCCCTCCTCCCCTTCCCACATGCCCAATACCCTATAAATGTTACTTCCCAAATGTGCACATTAGTGTTGATCAATTAGTATCAATTTAATGATAAGTACATGTGCTATTTCTTTTTCCATTCTTGTGATACTTCACTTGGTAGAATGGGCTCCAGCTCCATCCAGGATAATACAATAGGTACTTCATCATTTTTTATGGCTGAGTAGTACTCCATGGTATATATATGTACCACATTTTATTAATCTATTCAATTATGGATGAGCACTTGGGTTGTTTCCACATCTTTGTAATTGTGAATTGTGCTGCTATAAACATTCAGGTACAGATGTCTTTTTCATAGAATGTCTTTTCTTCCTTTGGGTAGATACTGAATAGTGGGATTGCTGGATCAAATGGTAGTTCTACGTTTAGTTCTTTAAGGTATCTCCATACTGCTTTCCATAGAGGTTATACTAGCTTGCAGTACCACCAGCAGTGTATGAGTGTTCCTATCTCTCTGCATCCATGCCAATATTTGTTGTTTTGGGACTTTTTGATAAAAGCCATTCTCGCTGGAGTTAAGTGATATCTCATTGTGGTTTTGATTTGCATTTCCCTGATGATTAGAGATGTTGAGCATTTTTTCATATGTTTGTTGGCCATTAGTCTATCTTCTTTTGAAAAGATTCTGTTCATGTCCTTTGCCTACTTTTTAGTGGGGTTGTTTGATTTTTTTCCTTGATTTTTTTTCTTGAATTGTGATTTTCCTGACTTCTATATACATTCTAGTTATCAGCAATTTATCAGATGTATAGCATGCAAATATTTTCTCCCCTTCTGTAGGTTGTCTACTCTAGTGATAGTTTCTTTGGCTGTGCAGAAGCTTTTTAATTTGATCAGGTCCCATTTATTTATTTTTGTTGATGCTATGATTGCCTATGGGGTCTTTTTCACAAATTCTTTGACTAGGCCGGTATCTATAAAAGTTTTTCCAACATTTTCTTCTATAATTCTTATGGTTTTATGCCTTAGGTTTAAATCTGTTATCCATTGTGAGTTCATTTTTGTGAGAGATGAGAGCTGTGGATCCTATTTCAGTCTTCTACATGTGGCTAACCAATTTTCCCAGCACCATTTATGGAATAGGGATTATTTTCCCCAGTGTATGTTTTTGTCTGCTTTGTCAAAGATTAGATGGCTATATGAGGATGGTTTTATATCTGGGCTCTCAGTTCTGTTCCATTGGTCTATGTCTCTGTTCTTGTGGCAGTACCACAGTGTTTTGGTTACTACAGGCTTATAGTATAGCTTGAACTCTGATAAACTTATGCCTCTGAATTTGTTCTTTTTTGCTTAAGGTTGCTTTAGCTATATGGGGTCTTCTCTGGTTCCATATAAAGCGTAGATTTATTTTTTCTAGATCTGTGAAAAATGATGTTGGTATTCTAATAGAGATTGCATTGAATCTGTAGATCACTTTGAGTAGTATAGACATTTTAACAATGTTGATTCTACTGATCCACAAACACAGTATGATTTTCCATCTGTTTATGTCCTCTGCTATCTCCTTCCTCGATGTTTTGTAGTTCTCCTTGCAGAGGTCTTTTACCTCCTTACTTAAATATATTCCTAGGTATTTTATTTTCTTTGTTGCTATTGTGAAACATACTGAGTTTTTGATTTGGTTCTCAGTTTGACTATTATTGGTGTATATAAATGGTACTGATTTGTGTACATTGATTTTGTAACCTGAGACTTTACTAAACTTATTTATCAACTCTAGTAGTGTCTTGGTAGAATCTTTGGAGTTTTCTAGATATATGATAATATCATCAACAAAGAGCAATAGTTTAACCTCTTCTGCCCCCATCTGAATGCCCTTGATTTCCTGCTCTACCTAGGACTTCCAGCACTATGCTGAATAAAAGTGATGACAAAGGGTAACCTTGTGTGGTTCCAATCTAAGCAGGAATGCTTTCGATTTTTTCCCATTCAGTATGATGTTGGCTGTGGGTTTAATCATATATGGCTTTTATCATTTTGAGTTAAGTCCTTTCTATGCCTATTTTGTTAAGTGTTCTTATCATAAAAGGGGGCTGAATTTTGTCAAATGCTTTTCCTGTGTCTATTGAGTGGATCATATGGTCTTTGTTTTTATTTCTGTTTACGTGGTGAATTACATTTATAGATTTGTATATGTTGAACCATCCCTGCATCTCTGGGATGAAGCCCATTTGGTCATGATGGATTATTTTTTTTGATGAGGAAGTGAATTTGATTTGCCAGGATTTTATTGACAATTTTTGCATCTATATTCATAAGGGATGTTGTTCTGTAGTTTTTTAGGTTTTTTTTTTTTTGTTGCTTCCTTTCCTGGCTTTGGTATCAGGGTGATGTTGGCTTTGTAAAACATGTTGGGAAGGATTCCTTCCTTCTCGATGTTGTTGAATAATTTCTGCAGGATAGGCACCAGTTTTTCTTTGTAGGTCTGATGGAATTCAGGTGTGAAGCCATCTGGTCTGGGACTATTTTTAGGAAGGTTTTTTAATTATTGCTTCAATTTTGGTACTTGATATTGGTCTGTTCAGGAATTCTATTTCTTCCTGATTGAACCTAGGGAGGCTGTGTGTTTCTGAGAACCTGTCCATTTCCTCCACATTTTCAAGTTTATGTGCACAGAGATTTTTATAGTATTCAGAGATGATATTTAGATTTTCTGTGGTATCAGTTGTCATTTCTCCTTTTTCATTCCTGATGGAGCTTATTAGAGTACCTTCTTTTCTGCTTCTGGTTAATCTAGCAAGAGGCATGACAATTTTGTTTATCTTTTCAAAGAATCAACTTTTTGTTTCATTAATCTTCCATATAGTTCTTTTATTATCAATTTCATTTAGTTCTGCTCTGATCTAGGTTATTTGTTTTCTTCCACTGGATTTGAGATTGGTTTTTTTTTTCTTTTTCAGTTCTTTGAGTCAATTAATTAGACTATTGATCTATGATCTTTCTATCTTTTGGATGTAGGCATTTATGGCTATAAATTTTTCTCTCGGGACTGTTTTAGCTGTGTCCTCCAGATTTTGATAACTTGTGTCCCCTTTTTCATTAAGTTCAAAGAATCTTTTGATTTCCATCTTAATTTCCTCCTTAACCTCAGTATTACTCAGCAGTAGGTTGTTTAGTTTCCATGACTTTGTGTATAGATAAGTGTTTCTGTTGGAGTTGATTTCTAATTTTATTCCACTGTGGTCTGAAGAGATGCATGGAATGATTTCTATTTTTTTAAATTTTTTTGAGACATGTTTTGGGGCCTAGGATGTGGCCAATCTTAGAAAATGCCCCACGAGCTGATGAGAATAAATATTCAGTGGTTTTGGTGTAGAATGTTCTATAAATGTCTGTTACTCCCATTTGTTATAGACTTCTGTTTAAGTCCATTGTTTCATTGTTTATTTTCTCTTTGGAGGATCTGTCTTGTTCTGTCAAAGGGGTGTTGAAGTCCCTGGCTATTATGGTGCTGTTGTTCATCATTTTTTTTAGATCAAGTAAGATTTGCTTTATGAATCTTGGTGCTTCTGTGTTGGGTGCATAAATATTTAGAATTGTTTTTTCTTCTTGTTGAATTATTCCCTTTACCATTATATAATGACCATCTTTGTCTTTCACTACTTTTGTTGATTTGAAGATCAAGTTATCTGATATGAGAACTGCTACTCTAGCTTTCTTTTGGTTTCCATTAGCATAGAATATGGTTTTCCATCCATTCACCTTGAGTGTGGATGACTCTTTGTGAGTTAGATGTGTTTCCTGAAGGCAGCAGATACTTGGCTTGTACATATTTATCCATTTAGCCAACCTATGTCTCTTCACTGGGCAGTTCAAGCCATTCACATTTATTGAGAGAATTGATAAGAGGAGTGGATTTCTGTTCATCCCGTTGAGTAGAACTTTGTTGCTTTATTTTATCTCTTGAGCCATTGTGGCACGTGGCCTTTGCTCTTTAGCTTTTGGGTGATTTTACACTGGTGAGTGTTTATTGTGCTGGTCTGTGAATAATGCAGTTCTGAGTACTTCCTGCAGGGCAGGTCTTGTCTTGACAAATTCCCTCAGTGTTCACTTGTCTGAGAAAGACCTCATTTCCTCCTCATATATGAAACATAATTGTGTGGGATACAAAATTCTAAGCTGGGCATTATTCTGTTTGAGAAGACTGAGAATGGGACCCCAATCCATTCTGGCTTTTAAAGTCTCAGTTGAGAAGTCTGCAGTTGGTCTGATGGGTTTTCCTTTGTAAGTTACCTGCTGTTTTCGCCTTACATGTCACAGGAACACCTCTTTCATGTTTATTTTGGCCAGTCTGATGATTATGTGTTGTGGGGTTTGCCTCTTGTGATGAATCTCCCAGGGGTCCTCTGAGCTTCCTGTACCTGGATATCTAGATTTCTAGCAAGGTCAGGGAAATTTTTCTCAACTATCCCCCAAAATAAATTACCCAACCCTTTTGTATTTTCTTCTTCACCCTCAGGGAGGCCTATGATTCTTATGTTAGATCTCTTTACATAATCCAATATGTCTTGTAGGCTTTGCTCATTCCTCCTATTTCTCTGCTCTAGCTCTGTGACTGACTTGTTTAATTGAAAGGTGTTGTCTTCCAACTCTGAGATTCTTTCGTCTGTCTGCTCTAACCTGTTCTTAAGGCTTTCCACTGTGTTTTGTAACTCCTTGAATGAATTTTTCATTTCCAGAAGTTCTGTTTGATTTTTCTTTAATAATTCAATTTCTGTAGTGAATTTTTCATTCATTTCCTGCATTGTTTTTGTGGTTTGTGTTGTGCTTCTATTTTATCCTGTATTTCATTAAGTTTCCTTACAATCCATGTTTGAAATTCTTCATCTGTCATTTCAATATTTTGCTTTTGGTTGGTATCCATTGCTAGAGAACTGATGTTTCCTTTTGGGAGTGACCTTTCACTCTGATTCTTCATACTTCCAGAGTTCTTTCACTGATTCCTTCTCATCTGGAACAGCTGTTACTTTTTACTTTTGGATTTTCTTTTGTTTAGTTAATGACATACACAGTTTAATCTCTGAGTCAGTAGGTGGTGCTTTTGGATGAGAATCAACCACATCCTCTATGATTGAGTCAATAAATGCTGTAAAGGGCATGCAAATTGACCTGTCAGTAGGTGGTGTTTGCTGGAGGGACCAAGGTGTACTGTCAGTCTTGGATCCTGTGATTGGTTCTAGTTCCTTAGGAGAAACACTCTAATGCCCCAGGTAGTGGTTGGGGCCCTGGAACTTCCAGGTGAGACCTTTATTCTCCACCATACCAGAGGCAGGTGAGGGAGTGAGGCTGGGTGGGGCTGGATTGGGTGAGCCTGCCCTCAAGCTTCACAAATGCTTTTAGCAGGTATCAAAGGTCTGTTTCCATCTCTGGGCAAAGCTTCCCGGGAGGGGCTGATAGCCTCACTCAACCAGAAAGTCTGCATGCGGAGGTGGGGCTGTCTGAGACCCACAACCCACCTGGCAGTCTGGAGCAGGCCTCACTCTTTTCAACTCTCCCCTATTCCTCAGTTTCTCCCAGACCTCTGCTAGTAGGCAAGACCTCAAGATAGCCAAGCTTCCCCATCACTGTGATACAGACAGGGAGGTTCCCTGCCCAGGATTCTGGACTGAGCCGGGAGCATGGCCCTCCTGTGGGAGGAGGAGTGCCCCAAAAGCATGCTGCAGCTAGGACCCACAATGTACTCTCCTCCCTGATCTGCCCCTGTAGGCACCCACACCTCCCGAGACTAGATCACTAATATCCCCTCTGTGCTCCTGGGCACTGCAATTGAGGCCTGGGTGTACGGGATCTGGCCTGCAGGCTTGTCCTTGGAGCCCCAGAGATCAATCCCTGTCCATGCTAGGAATAAGTATGCTGGTCCCGTGTCACCCATGGGGCACTCAAGGTGGTTCAACGTCCCTCTGCCTCAGGGCCTGTCTTGCTCTAATGGGGCTGCCAGGCAAGCAACAGCACTAAGGGCTGGTGGGCAGGGGGCTCCCAGTCCAAGCACCCCTCAGTCCACTGCAGGACCTCAAAAGGAAAGGTCTGAGCCTGTGGGAGCCTCAATGTGGTGGCTCAATTGTCTCTCTCTGCAGCTGTGGGTGGGGTAGGAGCAGGGGAGAAAAAGAGACTAGGTGGAGGAAAGCCAGCAATCAGGTCTTCTCCAACCCTCTCTCTGGGAGGCATTCCACCCAGAATGACTGGACTCTGGGGTCATGCAGAACACCCCAGAACTCACTAGACCCCAGAGTTATGAAATGTCTGTGTGGGTATGAGCAGGATGGAACCTGAGGAGTTGAAGCCCCCTCCAGAGGACAAAGTTGCCCAGTGGGTTGAGAAGAAATATGGCACCAGCTATTTGGCTGGGGTCTGTGTGGTGCAAGGTCCCTGGTGGGGGTGCTGGGAACCTGATGTTCTGTCCGCAAGAAGTTCACTGGCAGCAGGAGTCTCTGGACTCCTGTGGATAGAAGGACTCTCCTCGCTGAGAGTCTGACCCAACCTGGAGGGCAAGGTCAGGACCAGACAGGCAGGAGGCAGCTAGGGCCTGGAGGGCAGGCTTAAGTGAAGAGGCCACCATCTGCTTCTTAGACACAAGTGTCCCTCAGATGCCAAGTCAGACATGCAGAGGTTGCAGCCCTCCTCTCCCTGCCCAGAACCCGCCAAAGTGGTTGCCCAAAGCCCCTCAGGTCAGCGCCTGCCACTCTCTGATCAATTGCCCAGGTCCCACTAAACTCTAAAGGTGAAACACCTGGCTCCAAATTCCAGGGTGCAGCTCAGGGAAGCCACAAATCAGTCCAGTCCCTCCCCAGCCAGATGTAGTCCTGGCACAGTGCACCTGAGAGTTTGGGATGGCCCCGGCTATTGCCTCTTCTTCATGAGCCTGTTGTCTAGTGCAAGGGCTCTGCACTAACTCCAGGCATGTCCCTGAGTGGGTAGGAGGTCTGTAGTGGTGGTGGATGTCTTCTCACAGGTCAGATTGCACTGCACTGACGAGTGCAGCCCTCCCATGCTCTGTTCTCCATTGTTCTCCTCGCATTTTCTAATCTTCATATATGTATCTCCCCATCACCTTTTTGTTTCCCCTGCACTGAGTGTCCTACGTTTCTTCTCTGTGAATTCACAACACTGCTTCTAGAGGGAACAATCAGCATGCCTGCACTCTTCACCTCCTGCCCTGGGAGCGGTGAGCTGGTTGGCCCCCTCTAGTCTGCCATTTTTCCCCTCCAAGTTTTCCATTGTTAAAGAAAATTTCCAATGTCCTTCATGAACTCACTATCTGAAAAGAAGCTTAAGAACTGTCCATTTATCATCCATTCTTATGCCTAGAGTCATTTTAATGTACCACAATGCCATAAATAGTCCACACATCAGGCTCAGGACAGTGAGCATCCCTCGGGCAGCACACCCAACATCCCACCATCCCAACTCATCAATTGAAAGCCTCATGCTCCTACTTATCCTGGTCTCTGGAGGGTCCCTCCTATGCCTTCCAGCTACCTTGCTCCAATTCAGAAAAAACTCCAAGAAATTCACTTAGAGACTCATTTCCAATACTACTTGTATTCACCTTGCAATAGAAGGCAAAAGAAAACATTCCTGGGACTGGTGAGTTCACAGTTCTCAGGACAAGACGAATGATATAATGAACAACTTGAATAGAGTAATTCTCACTTTTTTGCTCACTTTTTATATTTATTGTTATAATCTGTTCATATTTTATTGTGATTGCAAATTGTTATTTCATAGACACTATTTATAGCCATGTTCTAGTGATTACATTTCCTGAAGGAGCTAACCCATTTGGGGGTGGTTTTCTTTTAAGTTCACTGTCTCTAAAACAAGAAAGAGCACAAGAAAGTCTTTTACATTTCAATCTGTACTTTGCTAGGCAAAACCAGTTTGTGTAGAGCTAACTAATATATATGAAAATGCTTTCCAGGTAGCAAGACTAGTATTATTATGATGCTCCTGAGGGCATCAATGCTATCACCCTCTGATCTCATTTCATTGCTCTACCTGCAAACAATAACTAAAAGGTCCCACCAGCATGGCCCTTCATGGCAAGCCAATCCTAAATGGGCCAGGAAGTTCAAAAGCAACTAACTGTAGTCTATTTGGGCTCTCTAATAGGAATAAGAATATTATTCCCTGGGACTAGTGACTTGGCTTCAATTTCTCATTTATGAAATGGGGATAAAATATCTACCCCACAGGGCTGCTGTGTTGACTCAAATGTATGTAAGTCATCTTCCATGTTGTCTGGCAAGTATTAATTGATCTCCTGCTCATCTCCAAGTGTCTGCTCAACTTGACCCAGTATATGAAGTACATGTGCTAGCCCTGTGGAACTTACATGAGATAACTCTCTATATATCTTGTATATATACATACATGTACAGAGTATATGTAGATATATAAAACACTACTACTTAAAGCCCAAAAGATCCCAGACTGCATAAGAGGAGGAAGCAGGAGAGCTACTCAGCTAGAACTAAACATCTATAGCCTGCCATCCAATAATGAGGCACGGGGAGATACACAAGCCTGCCATCTCTGGTGAGAAACACATGCCATGTGACGGTGGCGGTACAGTGGTTATAATGATGGTGAGCATATACTGAGGGCTTAGTATGTACCAGGCACTGCTGCCAAGTTCTCTACTGATATTATTTAATTTAGTCAACACAACAAACTCATGTATGTGTGTTATTACCCTCATTTTACAAATGAGGAAACGGAAGAGTTCATTGGGATGGGTACTAACTGGATGGAAGGGAATTCACACAAAGAGGCACTGACAGCAGAAGGTGGGACCTGGAACCAGAGAGCAGATCATCCACACAGAGAAGGAAGGGTAAAGATCAGCTGGTGCTAACCAAACCCTGGGCAGCACCCACATTTAAGGGGCTAAGGGGAGAAGAGGAACCTAGGAGGGAATCAGGGAAGAGTAGAATGGGCAGAGCTTCAAGAGTCCTGGGACCCTGAGCCCAGAGGACAAGGAGGACACTCAGCAGGGACTCCAGGGCCTGCCAGGGCTCTGCCCTTGGGGCTGCCCTTTCAGCACTTTCTCCACAGTTCGTTGGTTCATTTTTTTTCCCCATCAGTGTTTTAAATAAGGACAAAAGAAGTGAGTCCATTTCAGTTATGTGGACACCACAGGTATACAGGGAAAGCTATCCTGAAAGATAGCAGAGCTGAAACTGCAAGTGACTTCTACTGCCTGACATACAGAACCAAAACTAGCAAGATGACATTTAACAGAGATTCATCTAGCTCCCACATTCAGGTTCAAAAAAACCAACTGCACAGGAAGAGATACGGGGAGGTTGAGACTGACAGCAGGTGAGGGGATAAAGAGCTAGGGAGGGGTACCTGACCCCCACTTCTACTAACAAGGGGCCAAAAACATGACTCAGTGGCAGTCGGGGGTGGGTACTGCCTCAGGTCCCATCAGCATCAAAGTAGCCCCATGCAGGAGGCTGTGATCTAAGGTCTGAGAACTGGCTCAGACCTCACAGACAGGTCTGGGTCCATTCCCCCATGAATCTAACACTATTGATCATCCCTCCTATGAACATCCTTCCTTTCTCTCTGTATTGGTCTGCAAGGGCTGTCATGATAAAGGACCACAAACTGAGAGGCTGGAACAACACAGATGTATTGTCTCACAGTTCTGGAGGCCAGAAGTCTGATATCAAGGTGTCAGCAGGGTGGGTTCTTCAGAGGCCTCTCTCCTTGGCTTGTAGACGGCATCTTCAAGTTCACATGGCGTTCTCCCTGTATGTGTGTCTGCCTCCAAATTTCCCTTTTATGAGGACACTAGACATATTAGATTAGGGCCCACCTTAATAACCTCATTTTATTTAGATTGCCTCTGCAAAGACAATCTCCAAATAAGATCACATTCTAAGGTACTGGGAGTTAGGAGTTCAACATATGAATTTGGGAGACACAGCTCAACCCATAGTACTGCCTTTATGTCAATGACACCTGCCTTTATGTCAGTGACACTCAAATCTTTACCACAAGCCAAAGCTCTCTCCTGCTTTCAGACGTGAAGCCAACTGTCTGCTGACCACTGGCACCAGGATGTCCAGGACCCTCTGGCTCAACATGCCCCACACTGCTCCTGTCTTCTCTGTCCCATTAAGGAAGGAGGTAGTATTCCATGAGGGTTATGACCAGGGACTCAAACCAGAATCCCTGGCTGGAATTCTGCTTCCCCTGCTCCCAGCTGTGTCACCTTGGGCTAGTTATTTTCCATTTTCTTGCCTATTAATGTGGACTTACAGGCTTCTTATAAAGATAAACTAGTTAATCCATGTAAAAGGACTAGGGCAAGCCCTTGGACAGCACTGTGTCTTAAATGGTGTCAACTATTTATTAGGTTGGCTATGACTGTGTGAGCCATTCTCCCACAAACTCATGCTAGAAAAATGTGAATTTTAGGATCAGCTTGTCAACTTCTACAAAGAAGGCAGCTAGGATTTTGACAGGGAATGCACTGAATCTGTACCTCAATTTGGGTAGTATTGCCATCTTAATAGTAAATCTTCCAATCCATGAACACAGTATCTTTCCATTTATTTAGGTCGTCTTTAACTTCTTTCAGTGATATTTTCTTGTGGTCAGTATACAAGTCTTACACTTCTTTTTGCTAAGTTTATTCCTAAGTATTTTATTATTTTTTCAATTATTATAAAAATAATTATTTTCTGAATTTCATTTCCTGGTTGTGCATTGTAAATGTGCAGAGATACAACTGATTTCTATATGTAGATCTTGTATCCTGCAACCTTGTGGAACTTTTTATTATTAATAGTTCTAATAGTGTTTTAGTGAATTACTTATGCTTTTCAACATACAATATTATAGAGGCAGCTTAACTTCCTGCTTTCTACTCTGGATGCTGTTTATTTCATTTCCTGACCCACTTACTGCATTGGCTAGAATCAGTGTTGAACAGAAATGGCAACAGTGGACATCCTCGTCTTATTCCTGATCTTAGGGGGAGAGCCTTCAGCCTTTCACTATTAAGTACGATGTTAGCTGTGGGTTTTTCCTGGATACCCTTTATCCATTTGAGGAAGTTCACTTTTATTTATAATGAGGTTTTGATTTTGTTTTGAGCTTTATCACGAAGGGATCCTTCAGTTTCTTGCCTATAAATCCATTCTCCTCACAGCTGCTGGTATGGTCTTTCTGAAATGCAAAGCTGATAGATAGCATCACAGCTTTTTTCTTGGAATATGGGACATTGTCCACACTCAGGCCCCTCCCTCATCGCCACTTTGGCTTTGCTCTTTGCCTTCTGGCAGCAAATCGATTGGGATTTCCCAACATACTCTGCTCCTTCTTCCCTCCATGATTTTGCTCTTTTTGTTCCTTCTGTTTGGAATGCAATTCCTGTGACCATCCATTTGCCCCTAAATGCTTTTAAAACTTTGTGTGATTTCATCTTAGAAACCTTCCCCAAAGTGTAGGTCAGCTTCCCTTCTCCTATATATCAATACTCTGTGCACATGTGTTTCATTACAATTACCATATTACATTCTAGTGTTATGTTTATGGGTCTGTCTTCCCCCACAATCAGTTGTTAAAGGCATTATCTCTGCCATATTGACCTTTGTTTCACAGCATTTAACACAGTGCTTAGCATACAGTATATAACATACAGCACGGCTGAATGAATGAATGACTCATCAAATTGATCCTTCGTTTTACTGGCATAGTGATTCTTCTAAAGTGCAAGTTTTATTATAACATTCAATTGCTAAAAACCCTTCAATAGCTGCAGATATCCTTCAGGATAAAGTCCAGATTTCTTAACACAGCATCGAAGATTCTCCAGGATCTGGCCCTGCCCCCAGCCCATCCACATCTTTTGTGACACTATCCCATGCTGAAAACACGTACAACTCCCCTGACATGTTTGCTTATGTCACACCCTCTGCCTCGGACTGACTTGAACACCCTTCCCTGCTGTTTACCTGGAAACAGCCCAATCATTTTCTCAAGAGTCAGCTCAAACATCACCTTTGAGCTCTAGATTTGTTTATACGGCTGTCTACTTGCTTGGATGTTTCAAAGGCACCCTAAATTCCCCAAATCTAAGACTGAACTCACGGCAATCTCTACCCTGCCACTGCCAATAATAGAAGAACATCTCTCCTTATTGTCCTAGCTCAATAATGACTCCATTCCCCATTTTTGCCCAGGTCAGAAACCTGTGAGCCATTCCTAACTCCATCGTCTCTCTCTCTCTCTCTCCTTTTTTGTTCCCAAATATCTCTGAAATCCATCCATTTCTCTATGGCTCCACGTCTGCCTTACTCCAAGCTATTACAGCTTTTCTCCTGGTCTTGTACAATGGCCTCCTCACTGGCCTCCCCACACTGCAGCTGAGGTGCAAATCTCATCAATCGCATTCCTTCTTGCCCCTCCCCCACCTGCAATCATGCAAAGGCCCTCCCACTACTCAAAGGCTCCCCACTGCTCTGGCAATAAACACCAGACCCCATTGTAGCCTCCAAAGCTCTGCATTCAAACCTCCCCAATCACTGCTGCAGCCGTCAGCCCTGTTACCTTACTTTAAACACTGTCTCTCTCCTCCCTCCACCTAGCTAAAGCTTATTCAATGCTTACACGTCATCTCCCCAGAAAAGCCTAGTCTAATACCCAGAGCCAGTCTATGGCCTCAGAATCACATCCCTTTTCTTCATAGCTTTCACCACATTTTGAAGCAATACCCTCATTTGAACTGGATTACTACGTCTACAGACTATAAACTCACGGAAGGAGGCACCACACCATCATGCCCCTGTTTTCCAGCATGTGGCTGGCACACAGAAGAAACTCAGTAAAGTAACTGTCAAGTAAAATCCTTACTCATTGCAACTTTCAGGTAGAAATGATCAGTTTGCTACTTTGGGCTATGCCCATCCCAGGGACATAACCAACTCTTGTCAGTGTCCTAGCATAGCATTTAGGGTAACTTGTTAGAATCCCCTGTTGATAGAGCCCCTCCTCCTGGACTGTAAGTTCCAGTCAACAAGCTTTTTCATTTCAATCTCCAGCACTTAGCAGATGCTCAATAAATACCTCAGGATTGAAGGGCTCACTCAGTAGATGGGTAGATTCTGGGTACTACAATTAAAAGGGGCAAAAGTTTCCATTGGTAAGCACAACGAAGGGGGTGAGGAAATGGGTTTCCAGGCTGGGGCCATTTTGATCAAAGACAGAGAGGATTAGAGGAGAGGACAACCAGGGAAGAGCCTGTGCTCCCATCCCAGCAGGTGGCCCAGCAGGACCCCCCTAGCCACTGCACACCCCTGTCTTTGGTAGGGATGGGACTAGATTCTTTTTTAGTTCAGTAAGGATCTGCTGAACACCTATTATGTGAAGGCTAGGAACAAAGAAAATAGATACAGAAAAGACCCACACTGCAACCTGGAGGAGCTTGCCGATGACTGTGCAGATTGCTTTCAACCCTTAGACTCTAAGAAATCACTTTAATAAATTAGAAGAACAGTCTCATTTGTTTTAATATGTAACCTTTCAGCCAAAAAAGATAAATTTATTTGAGTCTATTGACATGTGACCCCCCCTGGCTGTCAATCAGTGCCCAAAAAAGCAGGATAGCTAAACCAATTGAAGGTATAATTTGATTCTTGCAACAGTTGCCAAATTGATTGGCAATGCCTAATGAGAAATGGGTTATGTTCTAATAACAACAAAAAAATATCCTCTTGCTTTTTCAAAGATGCTTGTAAACCTTTAAAATAACTAATCTGAGAGCCACCACTGACGTTCAAGGGCATACTGTAGGTAACCACAGTAATCAGTACCCATGCTTATGGCCCACAAGGGATGTCGGGGGTGGGGGTTGCAATCAGGGAGCCCAGAGTTCCCCCCAATCATATGGACTGTGTCAGCGAGGACAGTTTTCTTCACCTCTCTGAGTGGGATAGAAAGGGAAAAATTCAACATGGATAGAACGTTGGGAGAATCAGAAGAGAGTCACACGACACAGCCTGACACACGGGAAGCCCTCACATGTGCTTGACACCCCCTGTCTCTACTTGTTTCATGGATCATATGATCCCTTGACCAAACACACAAACATCTGGCAGCACAGAGACCTGAGCATTCAACCTAACCTGGACACTCACTGGTTATGTAACTTCAATGCAGTCATTTAACATCTTAAAGCCTCAGTTTCTGCCTCTGAAAAGTGAAAATAATGACAATGCCTGCCTCACAGGGGTCCTGTGAGGCTCAAAGGAAAGATGAATGCAAAAGTGCTGTGTGAAACTTTGGTTATTATCACTGCAAGCACTATCAAATTATTTTTTAATTACAAATTTATTTTCTCTCTTCTATCATACAAGAAAAAGACCACATGATTCCTAAGAGAAATCTGGCAATAGCCTGTATCTGCAGCAGGAGCCTAGGAGAGTGTGTAATGTAAGAAGGAAGCTGCTCAGACGCAGTGGAGCTCCAGCCCGGCTCCCTCCCTGACCTCTGCAGTCGCAGGAGATGCAGCCTCAGGCGGGGGAGACAAGAACGTAATCTGTTTTTAAGTTACAACCACGAACAAAAGAGTACAGCCACTGATACGATATGAAGACTGTCAGAGGAGCTCTAGAATGGAGATATGGCCAAGAAAAAACACGTACAAATAAAAAAGTGTGAAAGCAGAGAAAATGACAAAAATTTTAATGTAAGGAGAGAGCTTCAAAAAAGCAGATCCAAATAAAATGAGCATAAACCCATTATGCTGCAGCAAAAATTGGAAAAGCATTCCTTTTCTATTCAAAAGCTTTCCTTTTCTTCTCTCTGTGGATAAGGAGGAGGAGAGGGAGCAGAGGGAGGGGGTAACTCATCCATCATCAATGGATGACGAAGTGAGTGCAGGGGTCTGGAAAGATGCGAGAGCAGAGCATTGAGATTCCATGTAACATTCTGAAGCACTAAGCAAGGGGGCTTTCATCCGATTTGGGGCTAAGGATTCCATTTAAATAAAAAACCCAACTCTTTTCAATGAGTGGAACTCTCAGATGCCAATTTGCATTAGATCATAAATTTTCTTTTTCACTAAATTCCGTAATCTTTCTTTAAAAAAGAGGGTATTCTTTTTATAAGACTAATGTATTTTCACTGTCAAAACATTAGGAAACAGTGAGAAGCAAAAAGAAGAAAAATTGCCTATAATCCCAAAACACAGAAATAACCCTTGTTAACATCTCGGTGTATGTTCTCCTAGACTTTTTTCTATGCATACATATAAATGTATATTTTTATAAGAACAGGATATCATTCATACTGTCTTATAACTTGCCTTTTATTTCTTAAGTCATAGATAGCTCTCCACATTAATATGTCCTTCTAGATCTTTGTTTATCATGGTCATGTATCAAATGGATATATCATTTATTTAATTACTTCTCTATTATTGGACATTTATGTTGCTTCTAAGAATTCTGGTATTAAAAATAACACTATGACAGACAACCTAGTATACATATCTTGGTGCACTAGTCCATTTTCTTAAGGTAAACTAAATATGGAATTGCTGTGTCAAAAAATTTGTACACTGCGGTAGACCAAATAACAGCCTCCCAAAGACATCCACATCCCAATCCCCAGACCTGTGAATATGAATTTGGAGATGGGATGATTATCCTGGATTATTCGAGTAGACTCCCAATATGATCCCGGGGTCCTTCTTAGAGAAAGAGGGAGTCAGGAGAGTCCAAGGGAACTGAAGCTGCTGCACTGCAGGCTTTGAAGACGGAGGAAGGGGCCCTGAGCCAGGGACCACAGGCAGCCTGTGGAAGCTGCAGAGACAAGGAACACATCCTCCCCAGAGCCTCCAAAATGAAGCCGTTTCGCCCAGTGAGACTTTGGGCCTCCAGAACTGTAAGATGATGAATTTGTGTCGTATTAAATCACTGAGGTTATAGTATTTGTTACAGCAGCAATAGGAACCATTGCTGCTATATGCACATTTTTAATAAATTTAAATTTTTTTAAAAAATATGTTACTTCCGGGGTAAACTATATTAGATAATTTAATACAACTCTCCCATTCTCCTTCCCTCAGCTGATCCGTGTTTCTACTCTGGAGCCACCTAGACTCCACTGCTACAGATAGGTGGGAAAACTTTACCCTAGAGAATGGAATTAACATTTTCTTGAGCATCTACTGTGTGCCAAGCACTGTCCTGGACTGATCTCATATCTTCCCCTCAACTTGTAAACAATGACTCAATGACATGATTTTGCAGATGAACAAACTATAGCTCAATAATCTCAAGTGAGTTCCCCCAGATACATTTATTTATTCATTCATTCGACAGCTATTAGAAGAACACCTACTATTACCCAGATACTGAAGTTCTAAGCATTAAAGATGCAGCATGAACAAGACAGAGTCTCTGCCTTTGGTGGAGCTTCCAGCCCAGGAACATGACCGGGAAGGGGAGAGCCAGGCTGGGAGCCTAAACCCCACCTGCCACTCTGTGGGACACAGTAACCTGCCCTCACCTGCAAGTCTTTCTTCCCTTGCTCTACTTTTTTCTTTTGTTCCATAGTACCTAAAATTCCACTTCGATAACTTTGAATTTAAAATGCCTGAATCTACGTATTATTACATTCACTCTCTCTTCTACTAGAATACAGGCTCTGCCAGGGCAGGGGTCTTTATCTCTTGCGGTCAGTGATGTATCCCACACACGGAGAACAGTGCCTTGCATGTAAGCAGGCCCTCAGTAAGTATTTGTTGAATTACTGTCCAAAATCCATACATTTTCCCCTATATCCCACTGTTCTCCAACTCCTTAGAAATCTGCAGATGTCTCCTCTGCAAAGGTTTGCCTCCCACCTGCCTCTAAATCATGCCCACAAGTAAAGCACATTAGGCAAGGAAAAAAGAGAGCACTGCATTTTAAATAAAGCAATATTTCATAGATAATGCCAGAATTTCTTCTGAATCTCATTAGCTAAAGCAAGGAAGGAAGTCAGGTCTCTCTACAAATCCAAAGAAAATCAAGAATTACATGTAAAAGAGGAGCAAAAAAACCAAATCAAATTCCCGATACTATTTCTGAAACAAGCCTCTGTGAGGTGCCCGCAGATGGCAGTGCAGCTGACTGTTTCATGACAAAGGGCAGCCCCATGTGGCGAAACGGAGGAACTGCAGCATTCTGTGTCACTGGCTGCCTCCTCAACCTGGGTGGAGAAAATGGGCCAACAAGTTAGTTTCTAGAAGTCCCTCCCCTATTTAATAGTTGATGAAGAGGAACAGCTACTAGTGAATCAGACTATCCTGAGTTTGGAAACAAAAGCAAGAGAAAAAACATTACTGTTACCACAAACAAAAATTATGAGCACCCACCATCAATTACGGAGCGCTCACTTGCATCATACAATGTCTGGTGCTTAAATTAGTTAGCTCTAGAAGACTAAGTGGCTTGCCCCAGATGGCATAGCTAGCAAGCAGCAGAGTCAATATTCACTCCCTGGTCCTGCTACTGCAAATACAGTTCGAGTATCCATATCTGAAATGCTTGGCATCAGAAGCATTTCAGATTTCAGATTTTTTTTTTTATTTTGCAATATTTGCCTATACATAATGAGATATATTGGGGATGGGACACAAGTCTGAACATGAAATTCATTTAGATTTCATATGCCCCTTATAACCATAGTCTAAAGGTAATTTTATACAGTATCTTTAATAATTTTGTGCATGGAACAAAGTTTTGACTGCAACCTGTCACATGAGGTCAGGTGTGGAATTTTCCAGTTACGGCGTCATGTCTGCACCCAAGAAGTTTCAGATTTTGCAGCATTTCAGATTTTGGATCAGGGATGCTCAACCCGTACAACTGTTCATTTACCTGTATCATAGAGCCACAAGAGACACAGCAATGGACTCAATACCTAAACCTGGGCAATGTGGGGCCTCAAAAGGGCAGGGAGAAGAGGAAGGGGAGAGAGGGTTGCAGATGCAGGTACCATGGAACAGGCTACCAGGATGTCCAAAGTGTGCAGACAGTAACAAAGGAGGCCAAGTCCCGGTGTTTGGTAGTGAGGAGTCCAGCGATGTCTCTCCCTCAACATGCTCTCTCTGCCACCCTGTCTTGCCTTCTTTGAACAGAGGTGCCCCACCAGCCCCTACCAGACTTCCGTTAGGACACTAGTCCTGCTGTATGACACCATCTATCTGCCTTGAGCTTATGGCTTGTCACTTCTAAGTACAATTTGTACTGCACTGTACCAGTAGAATCCAACTGAAACTGAGAATCATGAAATGTCCAGTTTTCTGTTTTAAGAAAATCCCAAATGGAGGTTACAGCAGACAACCACAGCCCGCCACTCTGCTTTCCTGCCTCACTTCCTACCGCTCCGCAGGCCTGCACTCAGTCTCACACCCTCGGCTCCAGCTGTATTAAACTGCTCGTGTCTTCCCCAAACTATCATGCTGTTTTCACAGAAGGCTTTTCCATGCACTCTACCCTAGTCCGGAATTGGCTTCCTACTGCGACAGACAGTGCCTGTCTTGTTTGATCTATATTTCCAGGACTAAGTCCAATGCTTAATACGTAGTAGGTGTTCAATAA
This sequence comes from Propithecus coquereli, assembly GCF_000956105.1. Taxonomy (NCBI): domain Eukaryota; kingdom Metazoa; phylum Chordata; class Mammalia; order Primates; family Indriidae; genus Propithecus; species Propithecus coquereli. The sequence continues at coordinate 8,981,969 of NW_012148396.1, forward strand.
ATATTTAATGAACGAATGAAAGAGCAATCAATAAACTCTATGTAGCCTACTACTGCAAAATAATTAAATTGGGGGGAAGAGGGTAGAATCGAAAGTGTGAAGTTCTGTGGATGGATGGTGGTGATGGCTACACACAATGTGAATGCACTTAATGCCACTGAACTGTACACTTAAACATGGTTACAATGGTAGCTTTTATGTTACGTGTATTCTACTAAAATTTTTTAAAAAATAATTTTTAAGAAGCACAGTCTGAACTCTTTCAGCTCTGTTGAACTGCCTAGTTCCTGCAGCCAGGTGGCAGCTATGTAAATATGGAAGGCATGCTCACCACCAGCCCAGCCCATCCCAGGCAGAGCTGCAGGCCCACTCTATGGCCTTGTCCCCAGCAGAGCCCTCATCCCCATGGGGGCATACACCTTCACCTACCTCACAGTGACTTTCAAAGCCAAATGACCCAAGTTTCTAACTTGGGCTTTGAGCTCCTTAAAGAGAGGGACTAATCTCTTTCAATGCCCAGAACCTAGCCCAGAGTCCTCTACCCAGAAGGCATTCAGCAGGAAAGAACAGTAGCTGCCGGTCATGGAGCAGAGATTATGTATCAGAGATTCTGGAAGTTATTGTCATTTTCCACTAAAGACAATCAAATTCAAGTCTGATATCATCTCAATGCTGAATGAAACTACAAACGAATGAAGTGCTAAATAAAGGAATTCAGTAAGAAAGGGAGAGGGTGGCAGGCACAGGATCAGAGAGGCTTAGAAAGCCATGCTGCATGTCTCACATGGAAGCCAACACCTTGGGACCTGTCTGAATCCTGAAATCAGATCAGTCTGACCACACCTATAGAATACATCAAGATTTTCCATTAGTTATTGTAGCCTTTGTTTCAATAAATTGCTTTTTAAAGGGAAAATTGAGAGAAGAGAAGATTCAGAATACAATTACTAGTTCAGATCTCAAAAAATGGATAAGGTCAATGCAAAAGCCTATTAACTGCAGGTCAAAGAAGAGAATTGTAAAGAGAAAACTGATTCACGAATTATATAAAAAAGAAGGGTTAGCATTAATTAACGAATGGAAAGAAGGAGACATTTTTTGAGAAACTAAAAATATCTCACCTAATAAAAGAATTGCTAATTTAAATCATTAGTGAAGACAAGATAAGGAAGAATTTAGAAAGAGTAATATCTTTAAACGGTGTATCTTTTATCAAAGTATGTGGCAGACAAATGGGGAGAAGTCAGCCGGCACACACATCTACCCAGCAAACAGAGCCACGCACCTACCACAAGCCAGGGTAGTTCCAGGCAGTGGAAAAATGAAGATGCATAAGATCCACATCTCATTTCTGACTCATTTCTCTCATAATGCTTACAACCAAAGCACTTTCTGCTTACTTCATCCTGATGACTCCTCAACACAGAATCTGGCGTCTGCCCATATCTCTATAGAAACTTCTCCCAAATACTTAATAAGGTCATCAACGATTTCCATATTGCCAACTTCAGTGGATATTTTCCACATTTTTCCTACTGGATTTCCCTATTAATCATTTATGTCATTTCTGGACAAGCCCTTGGTTGCTGTGACCCACCCTTCTTCCTTTTTTCTCTTCAGTCTCTTCCATGAACAGCTCTTCATTTTCCCACCCCTCAGACACTAGGATGCAGGACTCCAGCAAAGGCCCAACTTCTCCTGAGTGTCTGCTGTCATTTCATGGCTGTCTTTCCCCCTACCTGGTACAACCACTGCTCTCTGGACCTGCATGCAGCACAGGGGCCACAGACTCAGTGAGTCCAGGTGGAACTCAGCTTGGACCTGCCACTCCCCATTTCCATCTAGAGCTGCCCAAGGCAGAAACCAAAATCCACCCCCTGCCACATCCTACCAATCCCTGACGTTTCTCAGCTTTACCCTTTGATGCCTCCTTTGTGCATCCTCTCCCATCCATACCTAACCTCTGGTTCAAGCACACATCATCCCTCAGCTTCACCACTAGCAGCCACTTGCCTCCTCTCTCTAGTCTACTGTGAGCAGGCGGCAAGGATGATGGGGCCACAACACACCCCTAATGTGCAACACTTGGCCCTGTTGGTAATAAGACGACACCATAAGTGCATATTGTGCACTAGGAATTGTACCAAATGCTTTAATGGATAAATGGGTTTGATCTTGATGTCCATTTTATGAAGTGAGTCCTACCATTATCCTCATCTGACAGATGAGGAAGCTGAAGCCCACGGAGCTGAAGTAACTTATCTGAGATTACATGCAAGTCGGTAGCAGAGCCACAGATTCAAGCTAAAACAATCTGCCCAGAGCCTGTACTACCAGCCAGTCTATCCCGGCACCTCTGCCCACCTTTGTAGTATCATCTCTTACCACAGGTATGATCTGGTGAGACTAATAGGAGTATCTTCCTATTCCTCACCTTCCTCTGCTCACGCTGCTCCCTCTGATTAAATGCCAGGATCCTGCCTTCCTTGATGCCTAGAGTGGCCTGACCTGTCCCCCAGGGAGCCATGACTGTCCATGCTGCCCACTATCTCCTTCAGGAGCCCTCCCTGCGTGGCCACAGCACCGTTCTCACACATCCACCTAGGGCCAGGTGGTGTGGGGTCCAAGTGGGACGGACTCCTCAGAGAGGTGACACTAATCATGATAAATATGTCTTGCCAAAAGGCAAGACAGAAAGCTCATCAGAACAAACCACTGTGAAATAATCTGTGCTGATCAGGTAAGGTGGCCCCCTTGCCAGTTGGGGTTTGTGTGAGGACAAGGACAATGACCACCACTACACCATTTCCAGAGGTGAGTTTAGAACGACAAAACTTTAACTAGAAAAAATAGAAACAGAAAGTAGCCTCCAGCCCTAACCTTCCCATGTAGCAACTGCAGCACCTATCTAAAAGTATTTACTCCTGGAGGACAGTGTTCCCACGGTCAGGAGCAGTGCGATTACTGGGTGGGCATTTGCAGCAGCACGTGATCCTCACCTTCAGGGCTCCGAGTTCACGAAGGGGAATGAGGACTATAAAGCACACAGGAAAGCGTGCACGTGCCATGCCGGAGTATAGTTAAGGAGGGTATAAAACATGCGTGTCTTGAATAGTGTTTCTAGGGAAATGTTTTCCCCAGCTCATCCCACTGCCTAGTGACATGTGTAACAAGTTCCTTGAGTGTGAAGGGTATCAGGCTGGGGCCTAGAAGGCCATGTAAGAAGGAAAGCTGCTGGCCCTGAGAGGTGATCATGCTACATACACCTAGAGCTTCACCAGGTCACCCAATAATCCCCTTTCAAAATGCATCTGCAAGGCTGGCACGGTGGCTCGCGCCTGTAATCGTAGCACTCTGGGAGGCTGAGGGGGGAGGATCACTTGAGCTCAGGAGTTTGAGACCAGCCTGAGCAAGAGCAAGACCCTATGTCTACTAAAAAATAGAAAAAATTAGTTAGGCAACTAAAAGTACAAAAAATTAGCCAGGTGCGGTGGTGTGTGCCTGTAGTCCCAGCTACTCAGGAAGTTGAGGCAGGAGGATTTACTGAGCCCAGGAATTAGAGGTTGCTGTGAGCTACCTCACAGAACAAGACTCTGTCTCCAAAAAAAAAAAAAAAAAAAAATGCGTCTACAGCCTCCTTATCCAATGAATAAACAGCCCTTTCCATGCACGAAGCCCTAGGTGGGGCCTGAGCTTAATGTGCTGCCCCAGTCCCTCCAACCTCAACAGCTGGGAAGGCAGCGCCTGTCCGAGATCTCACGGCTGCTTACGCTTGTCTAAACCCAAGGTGGCACCCCCTCCATCACACTGCTGAAGACAAACAGGTAGCTCAATCAACCTAACACAAGTATTGACTGTCAGCTGCCTTTATTTTTTTTTTTTTGCATTAGATTTTAATCTTTAATATCTAACATTCTGCTTTAGAAAAATTTTTCGCTGAACCAAGAATACGATGCTGATTACATAAAAATATACACATGTAAAAAGTAGTACTCCAATTTCCCAGGGCAAAAAATCCAAGTGTAACTTCTAGAATAGTCAAGTATCCAGTCTTATCCATTATCTTCTGTTTTCCTTTCATTATTTCAGGTAATTCTTTTTTTCTTTTTAATTCAGAATATTATTGGGGTACAAATATTTTGGATACATGTGATGCCTTTGCCTCACCCAATCCAGGGCTACAAACGTGCCCTTCCCCCATACAGTGCACTCCACCTCCATTAGTTGTGAGTTTACCTACCCCCCCCAACACCTGACTGGCACCCAGTGAATATTACTTCCATGTGAGCACCTTAGTTTTGATCAGTTAGTACCAATTTGATGGCGAGTACATGTGGTGCTTGTTTTTCCATTCTTGTGATACCTCACTTTGAAGGATGTGCTCAAGCTCTACCCAGGATAATATAAGAGGTGCTAGTTCACCATCGTTTTTTGTAGTTGAGTAGTATTCCATGGTATACATATAACCATATTTTATTAATCCACTCACGTATTAATGGGCACTTGGGTTGTTTTCACATCTTTGCAATTGTGAATTGTGCTGCCATAAACGTTCAAGTGCAGATGTCTTTATTATAGAATGTCTTTTATTCCTTTAGGTAGATGCCTAGTAGTGGGATTGCTGGATCAAAAGGTATTTCTATTTTTAGCTCCTTGCAGTATCTCCAAATTACTTTCCACAGGAGTTATACTAATTTTCAGTCCCACTGGTAGTGTAAGAGTGTTCCAGTCTCTCCACATCCACACCAGCATTTGTTGTTTTGGGACTTTTTGATAAAGACTATTCTCACTGGAGATAGGTGATATCTCATTGCAGTTTTGATTTGCATTTCCTTAATGATTAGAAATGTTGAGCATTTTTGTATATGTTTGCTCAGCTGCCTTTATTTTCACAACGATACCAGGTCACACAAGACAGAGTAGTCTAAGTGATAGTTCCTAGTCTTAAAACAAAACTTATAATCAGGTTGAGGAGATCAGAGTATGTGGAATTAATGTCATTAGCAATGTCCCACAGAGTACAGGTACAGAGCGAACAGCTAAGCCTCTTAGGACATAATAGTGACACTGACAATTAGGTGAGGGATTAATGGCTGTACCATAGATTTTTACATGAGGATTTTAAAAATAAGGGTGGTTTAGGGATTGGATGAGAGAAAAAATAATACTTTTGCACATATACCACCCACCAAAAGCACAATGTGAGGCACTTCACATACATCATCCCATTTAATCCTCAGAACAACCTTTAGACAGGCATCACCACTACCATTTTACAAGTGGGGAAACTGAGGTTCTGAGAACTGATCAAGATTATACAGCTATAAGCAGCTGAAATGGGTTTCAATCCTACATCTCACTGGTTAAAAGACAGCTTCAATTTTAGACATGTTGAATTTATAGGACCATGAAGGCATCTGAATGGGAGTATCTCAAAGAAAATTGGAAATTCAGGAGTAAAGCTCAGGTAAGAAGATGGAGCCAATGATAAATGTTAAGTTCCTAATATTTCATGAGCATGAATATGTATTTTTCTTCTACTTTAAAACCAAAAGGCCACATGAAAGCTAGCCTGGTACTTCTACAAAGAAACGACTGTCATTACATGGGAATGTCTCTATTTTCCTGACAATGAACTGATAGGAAAGTTTTCCTCTCACAGGAGAGCTCTGTTCTGAATGAACCTGCTCAAAGAGCAACAGCAACTCCAGCACCCAAGAAATACGCATCGCGGGTAAAAGGGCAAGTTGCAGTTTTGCGGAAATCTCTGCAGCTACCATGTGAAATGGGGCTGACGGTTCTCAGTCAGGTAAATGGATGAGACTGAAAAGACGTCAAGCTGCCATCTCCCACTCCGGGACCAACAGCTCTCTCACCCATCAGATGACAGGCTTAATGAAGAAATGCAGTGACAGCAGGGTAGTCAAAAGGGTATCCAGATGTCTTAATAGTGCAGCAGCCTTATCGTTTTAACATCACACATTTTGATCATTTCAAAGTGATCAGGGTTCTAATGTTCAATAACTTTTTAAATTGAAAGTGAAGTTGGCATAACATAAAATTGACCATTTTAAATGAGCAATTCAGCGGCATTTGGTACATTCACAATGCTGTGCAACCACCACCTCTACCCAGTTCCAAAACATTTTCTTCAACCCAAAAGGAAACCACATATCCCTTAAGCAGCTACTCTCCATCCCCCCACCCAGGCCCTGAAAACCACCAATCTGTATTCTGCCTCTATAGACTCACCTATTCTGAATATTTCACATAAATGAAATCACACACTTTCACTTCACTTCTTTCACCTAGTACATTGCCAAGGCTCATCTACGTTGTAGTGTATATCAGTATTCCATTCCTTCTAGTGCCTAAATAACATGCCGTTGTATGGCCCTTCCACATTTTGTTTACACATTCATCTACTGAGAGACATCTGGGCTGTTTCCACCTTTGGGCTATTGTGAATAATGCTGTTATGAACATGTGTGTATATGTATTTATTTGACTACCTGCTTTCGGTTCTCTTGGGTCTGTATTGAGGAGTGGAATTGCTGGATCATACAGTCACACCATGTCTATCTTGTTGAGGAACTATCAAACTGGCTTCCACGGCACCTGAACCATTTTACCAACAGTTATGTTTATGCACTATTAGTGCATAAGAGTTCCCATTTTTCCACATCTTCATCAACACTTGTTACTTTCCAGGTTTTCTTTTTATTATAGCCATCCTAGTAGCTATGAAGTAGTACCTTATCATGGTTTTGATTTGTATTCAATAATTACTTTTGATTTCAAGTATAATTAATGTTCACTATAAAAATAAGTAATAGTAATTTTCTTTTTATTTAATTAATGAAATTTTCCCAGTTTCCTGAGAGATGTACGGGCTCCTCTGGGCTCATGTTTCACCCTGTGCTTACCTCATTCATTGTTGGTTCACCTGACTGTCCCCCCAGAGGGACTGTGAGCCCCTTTAGGACAGTTTGTGTCAGAATCTCCAGCATCTAGTCATTCATTCAACATGTATTTATTAAAAGCTTATGATGTCCCAGGCACTGCTCAAGACACTAGGAGCACAGTAGGGAAGAAAACTTGTCTATGCCCCCTAGTACTCATGTTCTAGCAAAGGAGACACACAATAAACCATTCAGTATGCAACAGAGTTAAGGACTATGGAGAAAAATCATGCCGGGAAAAAGGATGGAGCTGGAGAGAGTAAAGTGCCCCTCAGAGCTGGATGGCCTGGCCCCAGGCCCATTCCCATCAACGCTAGCCCCTCAGGCAGCGACTGCTCACCTGGCCCTCAGCCCATTCCTTCCCTTCCTTTTAGGGAGGACCAGACATGACAGCAAGAAATGCCACACACGAGAATATGGACTCAACTCTGAAGACGGCAAGGAATCCTCAGGGAGCCCTCATAACTATTAGCAACTATTACTTACCTGTTTTGGAGGGCTACCGGTCCAAGGCTGATGCCACCCACCCCCCTGTGCATGTGTGCATCAGTGTTGGCTTAACACTTCTCTTTCAGAAGACTAGCATTAGTGAAATCTCTTGTGTACAGCAACAAAAGCAACAGCAAAGAACATGAATTTTGGAAACACCTTAGAGCAAAGTAACAAAGGAAATGAACCACACAGATGGGTAATGAAGAGGTGGGTCCGAGAGCTTTCAATCAAGAAAGAAGTATACATTCTCTTCTTATCATCTTACACCTAGGAGAACATTGGCCCAGTTACTGGTCAGCCATATTTCTGCCACATGGAACCTAAGAGTGAAATCAACTTGCAGGAAACAAGGAAGAGAGCTGAGAAATGATGTCTGAATCTGAATACAAACCTACATCTGAACTTTTCCATTGAATGAGCCAATAAATTACCTAGCTTGAGTAAACCACTTAAAGCTGGGGTTTCTGCCATGAATAATGTCAAGAATCCTGCTACAGAAATACCAGACTTTGAGTAAGTTTTACACAGGGAAGACCACTGTTGACAGAGGGGAAACTGTAGGGCAAGCCCTTCTAGGCACACTGCTGTATATGAGGTAGACTCGGGTACCTGATGACCGCACGAGCACACGACATGGGAGTGAGTGTGTGCTGCTTTCTCTACGCCTCCCAGCAGAAGCTGTTCTGACTGGCAAGCATCTGAGGCATGGACTGGATGGCACATGCCAGTGGGAAGAATCACTGCTTCCTTCCACTCTTCCTCTGTGCTCTTGTGTGGCCACCAGGAACACAGGTAGGAGGGTAAAATAAGCCAGGCCCAACCCTGCAGACCTGGCCATTTATCCCCAGCTCCTGCTCAGAGAGGTGTAAGATTTAGAATTAGGAGTGGGAAGAATATAGAAAGAAAACAAATCCAACTGAAGTCTCTAGCCCATGGCCTGTGTCCAAGCACATTATACCAGAGCTCAAGCCTGCAGGTCACAGGGTCTTTACATACCACACAGGGTGGATACTCTGAGTGCCCCTTAGACCTTCTTTCTTGCTCAGCTCCGTCAAGACCTCAGGCAGGGATGGGGAGGCCATTAACAGGTCACCACTGGACATTTGGGGGTCTCTGGTTACACAATCAGAATGCCCTCCTCGATCTTAATATTCTTATACATAAGCATTATGGAGACAAAGAAAATTGTTTCACTAACCATATACAGAAATCGATCAGTGATAGTATATACAGGTAAGAAAAAATACTCTTAAAAGAATAAAAATTACTAAATGAATGCTGCGACATTATTTATTCATCCATCCATTGAAAACATTAAATTTTTACTCTGTATATAATGGGGAATTATCTAGGCAGCCACTAAAGATTAAGTTCTCAGAAAGAACATGTCTTTAAAACTTTACTTATAAGTCACTGAGGGTCTCTGTGATTATTCATGCTTACAGCCATGTCCTGTTAAATCTTACAAGAGTTATTAATAGCAAGAATTATAAGTAACAAGGTATAAAAGTAACCGCTCAAGTCAAAGCACACAAAGAGCTGAGGTCCTCTGCCACAAAAGTTCTTCCACTCCCTCAAGCCCCCAAACACCTGCATTGCCTGGCAGTACCTCCGAGTGGGACAAAGGGACCCCGTGGAGCCTCAGAGGAACAAAATGGGAGAGTCCAAAGTCTACGTTCCTGAGATCCCCCATGCTATATTCCAGTGCCATAAGAAATATTTATGCTTTGTCACACACTGAATGTGAGACCTTGGTATGGGGGTATGGCACACCACACCAAGGCACTCTGCAGGGACTGCCTGAGGTGCTAAGGGCCAAAAATGCAGAACATAAGGGTTCTGTCTTCAGAAGCACCTGGTGTAGCGGGGAGGACAGAAAAGTAACGGAAAATGACAACTACTGTAGGGCTGCATGTGTTCTTAACCCAGACTTGGAGAAAGGCTGAGTTCATATCTGAAGGATAAGTACACAAATCATAGAAATTCAAGGCAATGATTGTCATGATTCAAGTGTGTGCAAACTACAGTGGACACACAAGAAAGAGCTGTCCTTTATTCAGGGACAGAAGGGCAGGTTGAGCCGTGACACTGTGCTGGACCTGAAAGCGCCAGTACACGTGAAATATAGCAAAACAGAGCAGAGCATGCTGAGTGGGAGGGAGTATTCCATGGAAAGAGGAAAGGATGCCAGAAGAGATAAAACTAAAAAGCCAGGATTGTATCAGGTTGAAAAGGGACTTTGAAGACCGTTTTAACTATCTCTGGACAATGGAGGAAGATTTAAGAAAGGAACAGCTTAATTAGAGTTTTGTAAGAGGTACAACAACAACAATACCAGTTGGCATTTCCTGGGTGCTTACAAATGCCTCACACTGTGCTAAACGCTTTACACGAGTTTAGAAAGTCTCCAGCACGTAGTAAGCATGCAATAACATTAGCTGTTACTATCTAAATAATTCTTTTAATAAACCTATGAAAAAAAATACTGTTATTCCCAATTTGAAAACTGAGGTTCAGTGAGACTAAGATTAATTTGACCAAGGTCAAGAGCTACTAAATGGTTGGGTCCAACAGTCTGATTATGGAAACTCTGAGCCACTATGCCCTCTGGCAGTCGAGGGGAGAAGGGACTGAAAGGGAAGAAACTGAGGCTGGGCGGCCAATGAAAAGGCTGCACAATGTCCATGGTCAAAGCCCGAGATCATGGCCCGAAAGTATAGGACAGTAGCTATGGAGACAGACACCCTGAAAAGTTGGATCCTACCCTTGATAGGCAGAGATAATGTTGTTCTATACAGTCTGTGTTTGTATAAGACTAGATTTACATTGACCTATGCACAACCTATTAACTGATATGACTTTTGATTAATAGTTTACAATTGTGAGAAAGGAGAGAACAAAGAGGGAACAGACATAGCAGGGAAACCACAAACTAGAATCCTCCAGTTAAAGACATCATCTGTTTAGCCCACTCAATGTCTTGTATTATAAAATTGATGGATGAATTGCCTTTGGTCAGGGTATAGACCTTCTGGACTCCACATACCTCCATTAGGGGATCTGTTTGCCCCCTGCAAGCATTTGCTCACCCTGGTCTAAGATATGCCTGTAGACCAGAGTGTAATCTTAACTATCCATCCACTCACTGAAAATATATACCAGGAAGATTGCTGTGAATGAGGTAGAGTATTAGAGAGCGAGCAAGAGCTATCTAGTAGTCAGACCATTCTCCAATCCTGGCCCTCCTGCTTACTGGTATGAGAAACTGGGTAAGTGCCTCAGTTTCTCTGAGCCTCTGATGACGTCAGCATCTGTAAAATGGGGTTATTATAATCATTAGGTAAAATGGCAAATATTCAGTTCCTAGCACAGCAGGTGATACGTCGTAGGAGCCTAATTAATGGTAGCCTTTAGAATTGCTATTCAGAAGGTATGAGTTCAAGAAAAGAAGTGAAGAAGAAGGAAAAAAATGTTTAGCTTTAGGGATATTTTTAAATTGAGAGATAATTCGCATACCATAAAATTCACCGTTTTAAAATGGTATACAAGTCAGTGGTTTTTAGTATATTCACAGAATTGTGCAACCATCACCACTAATTTCACAATACTACCATCATCCCCAAAAGAAATCCTAAGCCCATTAGCAATCACTCCCAATTATGCCTCCCCTCCTCCCTTCCCCCAAACCCCTGGCAACCAGCAATCTGCTTTCTGTCTATGGGATTGCCTATTCTGGACATTTCCTATAAATAGTGTCAAACAATGTGTGCCCTTTTGTTTCTGGCTTCTTCCATTTAACATAATGTTTTAAGATTTATCATCTAGCATGTACCAGTACTTCATTCCTTTTAAGGACTGAAAGATACTCTGTTTCATATGTGAACTAAAAGAAAATCTTAAGCCCCTCAGCTGACTGAATGGACTCCCTCTTGGCCAAGGGGACCTCAGAAATACCCTAAAGCTGAGCTGCTGGCCGTGAAAAGGGAGGTCAGACACACCCCATCATGCCCCCTCCCTTCTTGGAGAGATCCTTTGTGACTCATTAACAGAACTAAGGCCATGCCAGACAAAGCTTAAACCACACCTGCAGGTCATCCATTTACTTAACAGATCTCTTGAGTCTGGGTATATGTCTCGTAGCTTGTCTCTGGTTAATGGACTTCCTTATCTTAAAACATTCCAAGCCTTTAGACAAAGGTTAATTTCTTTAACCAATTACAAATCAAAACATTTTTAAACCCACCTATAACCAACCTATAATCCCCTGCTTCAAGATGTCCTGCCTTTTCAAGCCAAACCAATGTATGCCTTCTATGTATTGATTTATACTTTGCATGTAATTCCTATCTTCCTGAAATGTACAAAACTAAACTGTAACCCAACCACAGTGAGACCACTTGCTAGAAGGCTTCTTGGACATGGCTCTCTGGGACATGGTCACACATATTCAGCTCAGAATAAACCTCTTTAAATTATTTTACAGAGTTTGGGTTCTTTTTCCATTGACACATAGATATGCAGCAATTTGCTTATCCATTCATCAGCTGATAGACATTTGGGTTGTTTCCACTGTTTGGCTATCATGAATAATGCTGCTATGAACATCCGTGTTCAAGTTTTTGTGTAAACATGTTTTCAATTCTCTTGAGTATATGCCCATGGTAGAACTGCTGGGTCATATGATAACTACGTTTTCTGAGGAAGTACCCAATTGTTTTCTAATGCACCTGGGGATTGTTTTTCACTATAACCTAAGTCAAAGATATTTAAAAATCTCTTTAGAATTTAATAGAAAAGAAAAATGTGATGTTCATGGTGTTGCCTGGTTTCAGTCATCTAATCTCAGAATCCACTCAATATAATTTCCAACACACAACCACTTACACATTTCTTTGGAAAACAGTACACACAGCTAACAGGAAAATCAGCCAACAAAAGGATGCCAAAGAAAATTCATCCAATAGTTCCCAAAATAATTGGTTTTTGAATTATGAACTTCCATTATGCTGAGAGTCAATAACAGATTTATTTTTTCTTTGAGGGAAAGGGAATAAGCTGAAATTGACATCACAGTTGTCACAAGAGTTTTTTAGGCCTCTATTGCACAGTGTATTATGCAATTAAACAAGCAACAATGTCAACTTAAATGCCTGGCCAGTTTCTGAAGACAGGTTGGTTCACCTAGCATCTTTCTTCATTTAAATCATTCACTCAAACAAAAGAAACTGATGACAATGAGATTAGAACATTTATAGCTCACATCTCCAAGGTAAACTCTACTTGCTGACAAGACCAATTCTAAAAATAGAAAAGTAACTGAGTCTTAAATACATGCAGACAATAGCTGAAGACCTGTATCTAAAATAACAGAATCTAATAACTTCCAGGGTTTTTAAGCCCAACGCCACCATTCAACAGTTGCATGATCTTACGGAAATATTTAAATCATTTGACCTTCAGCCTTTTGTATGATATACTTCATGATAGTGTGCAACCATGCTACCAAAACTTCTGGAAGTAGTGAAGATTCTTTATTTCTGTAACAAACATTTACTAAGGATTATAAATAATAAATGGAAAACATCTAGCACTATCCTTGGCACATAGTAGGCAATCAATAAGTTATATGAAATACACACTTATCAAGCAATGAATTATCCATGCCAAACATTGGGCTGTGCTCTGGGGATATACACATAAAAGACATTCCTTGCTCTTAAGAAACAGAGTCTGATGGGGGAAACAGGAAAGGAAGCAACTACAAATCAGTATGTGCTAAGTGACATGATAAAGAAAAACACAGGGTGCCACTGAACACATTTGCAGATTGAATGGTGAGGAAAGACAGTCAAAGAGACCTCTCTTGAACTAGGAAAGTTGTTTTAATTGATATTATTGAAGAATGATTAACTTGCAAAAAAATGCTACCACTTTAAGTATATGTAGAACCTTTAATAAATTCATTTACCAGTGTAACCACCAGCAAAATTAACACAGAGAATATTTCCATCACCCCTAAAGTTCCTTCTTGCCTCCTCCCTGCCAATGCTAACAGCCACCCCACCAACAAATAATCTGCTTCCTGTTACTACAGTTTCATTTTACACGTTCTAGAATTCCTGATAAATGGAATCATACAGAATGTATTCCTTTGTGTCTTGCTTCTTAAGCAGATTACAATGTTTTCGAGATTCATCTGCATTGTTGGGCATATCAGTAGTTCATTTCTTTTTATTCCTAATTTGTATTCCATGGGGTGGGGAACCTGTGGCCTTGGGGCCACATGTGGCCTTCTGAATCCTTGAGTGTGGCCTTTTGAAGTTTGGATTCAGTTGAGAGGCTGCACTTGGGGATCTGGAGGGCCACGTGTGTTGTTTTCATTTTCCTGGGGTAAATACCTAGGAGTGGAATTTCTGAGTCTTTAGGTGAGAATATGCTTAATTTAATAAGAAATGGCTGAACAGTTGTCTAAAATAGTTGCGCTAATTCACATTCTCATTAATAATATATAAGAATACCAAGCTCTGCTATAGCCTCACTAACACTTGGAATAATCACTATTTTTAATTTTAGTCATTGTAATGGGTTATATAATAGAATCTCATTATGGTTTTAGTTTGCATTTCCCTACTGACAAATGATGCTGAGCATCTTTTCATGTGTCTGTTTGCCATCCATGGATCTTCTTTGGTGAACTAGCTATTCAAATCATTTGCCTATTTTTAAAATCAGGTTCTTTGTCTTCTTATTGCTTATGAGAATTTTATGTATATTCTGGAAACAAGTCTTTTCACACATATATGTTTTGCAGATACTTACTCCAAGGCTGAAATTGCTTTTTTGTCTCCTTAAAAGTGGCTTTTGATGAGTTTTTAATTTTGATGAAGTCTAATTTATCATTTTGTCCTTTATGTTTCATGCTTTTTTTTGTATCCTAAGAAATCTTTACCCACTCCAAGACGGAGAAGATTTTCTCCAAAGTTTTCTTCTAGAGAAAGCTTTATCTCGATTAAGCTTTATCTTTTATATTTAGGTCTATGATTCATTTTGATTTAACTTTTATGTATCTGTGGGGTAAGGGTCAAAGTTAATTCTTTGCATGTGGACAATTAGTTGCTCCAGCATCATCTGTTGTAAAAGTCAATTCTCTACCCCTTTGAATTACCTTGGTGCATTTGTCCAAAATCAATTGTCTGTTTATGGATAGGTCTATTGCTGGACTCCCTATTTTGTTCCCATTAATCTGTGTTTATCCTTATGCCAATACCACACTGTCTTAATTACTGTAGCTTTGTTGTCTGGGATATTTCAGCTCCTATGCACTTCAATATAAATTTTATAATAAAACAATCAATGTCTTTAAAAAAAATAGTAAACCTGCTGGATTCTGATTAGAACTGCACTGAATCTAAAGATCAATTTGGAAATAACTGCCATCTTAGTATTATGTATTACTACCCATAATCACGTATATCTCTCAATATCTTTCTTTCGGGTCTTTATTTCCTCAAGACAATCTTTTGTAACTTTCAACGTACAGTTCTTGCACATTTTTTCTTCACTTTATACCCAAGCATGATTTTCTGTTTTTGTAAACAGTATTCTTAATTTCATTTTCCAAATGTACATTGATGATACAGAAATAAAATTGATTTTTATATATTAACCATATATCCTATTATCCTAATTATTCTAGTAGACTTTCTGTAAAGTCATTAATATTTTCTACGTACATGGTAATGTTTTCATTTCTGTGAATAGAGTTTTATTTCTTCTTTTCCAAACTGAGTATTTTTGGGTTTTTTTGGTCCCTTATGGCACTAACTAGACTGTTCACTACATTGTTAAAGAGAAATAATGAGAGTGAACATCCTTGCCTTCTTACCAATCTTAGTAAGAAAGCATTTACCATTAAGTATAATATCAAATGTAGATTTTTCTATAGATGCCCATTAGCAAGTTGAGCAAGTGGCCTTCTATTTCTAGTTTACTAAGTGGTTTTTTTTTTTGTATCATAAACGTGTGATGTATTTTGTCAAAGGCTTTTTATATATCTATTAATATTATGATTTTTATTCTCCTTTATTCTGTTAATAGGGTGAATTATACTGATTGAATTTTGAATATTTAACCAACCACCAACCTTGCATTCTTAGAATAAATCCCAGTGGATCACAACGAATTACTCATTTTATACAATGCTGCATTCTTTTTCTTCTTTTAATAAGTATATTGCTGGATCACATTTGCTAATTTTTAAGGGTTTTTACGTATGTGTTCATGAAAGATATTGGTCTATAATTTTCTTGTAATGTCTTTGTCTGATTTTGGAATTAGGAAAATGCTAGCCTCACAGTATGTACTCCTCTACTTTCTGAGAGTTTTTATAAAAATTTGTATTTCTTTATTATAATGTGATAAAATTCACTGGTGAAACTGTATGGCTAACATTTTATTTTGGGAAATATTTTTAAATAATGAATTGACTTTCTTTTATTGAAGAAAGGGCTATTTAGATATTCTGTTTCATCTTGAATCAATTTTCATGATGTGTGTCTTTCAAGAAACTTTTTCATTTCATCTAATTTACTAAATTTATTCTCACATGAAGTTGTCCATTAAAATCTTTTATTATCCTTTTAATGTCTGTAGGAAAGGCTAATGTTCCCTTTTTCATTCCTGATATTGATACTTTACATCTTCTCTCTTTTTCACCTTGATCAGTCTGGCTAGAAGTGTATCTATTTTATTGATCTTTTCAAAAAACAAGCTCTTGGTCTCATTGGGTTTTCTCTATTTGTTTTTAATTTCATTGATTTCTGGTCTTTATTTTCTCCTTTCTGGGTCCTTCAGCTTTAATTTCTTCCTTTTTTTTTTTTTAACTTTAAGGGAGAACATAATTCATCAATTTTAACCTACATTCTTTTCCTAATGTAAGCATTTACAGCTACAACCTTTCCTCTAGGCAATGCTTTCACTGCATCCAGAAATTATGATATGCTGTGTTTTTATTTTTACTCAATTCATAGTGTTTACAAATTGCCCTTATGATTTCTTCTTGTAGCCAGGAGTAAGTATTTAGAAGTGTGTTGCTTAATTTCCAAATATTTCGGGCTTATTGAGACATCTTATTGCTACTGAGTTCTAATTTAATTGTGTTGTGGTCATAGAACATATTCTGTATGATTTAAATATTTTTAAATTTACTAAGACTTGATTTATGGCCCTGCATATAGTGTATTTTGCCAAATGTTCAACATGTATTTTAAAAGAATGCATTATTTTTGTCGTTGGGTGATCTATACATGTCACCCAGATCAAGTTGGTTGTAAGTGTTGTAGTTCAAGTCTTCTATATCTTTTCTGATATTCTTTCTATTGGATATGTCAGTTACTAAGAGTGGTGAAATCTCCAACTCTAATTATGGTTTTGTCCACTTCTCATTTCAGTCTTGTCAGTTCTTTGCTTCACGTATTTTGAAGTTCTGTTATTAGTTGTGTACACATGAAAAAATGTTGTATCTTCTTAAAGAATTTACTCTTTCATCATTATGAAATGTCCCTCTTTATCCCTGATAATATTCCTGGTCTACTTTGTCTTTTTGACATGGCTGCTCCTGCTTTCTTATGATAAGTGTTTGCATGTTACATCTTTTCCTATCCATTTATACTTAATCTGCGTTTTTATATTTAAAATGAATTTCCTGCAAGCAATATATAGTTTGGTCTTGATTTATTTTTTTTTCCAATATGATAGTCTTTACAATTAAATTGAAGTTTTTAGACCATTTACATTTCATGTAATTAGAGATACAACTGGGTTTAGTTCTACCACCTTACCATTTTGTCCCATCTCTTTTTTGTCCCTTTTTTGCTCTTTTCTTGATTTTAGGATTGAATATTTTTAGTATTCTATTTTTATCTTCATTATCAATTTATTCAGCTATGACACTTTGGACTTTTGTTTTGAAGTTGTTCCATGGTTATAATGTGCATATCTTATCACAATCTATCTTCAAGTGATATCATATAATCTTATATACAGTGTAAGAATTTACCATCATATATTTGCATTTCTCCCTCCCAACCTATGTATATTTTAAAAACATAACAAAATAGTGGGAGGTTTTTGTTTGTTTGTTTTGCTTAAAATGTAGTTAATTTTCTTTTAAGGAAACTTAAAAATTCCAAAAAATGAGTCCTATATTTCTACCATTTCCAAAACATTTCAAGATCTGAGGCATTATTTTTTATGCTTTAAGAACCTCCTTTAAGCACTTTTGCAGAGCAAGCCTGCTGGAGATTAATTCTCTCAACTTTTGTTTGTATTTTAACCTTTATTTTTTAAGGATATTTTTGTTGGATATAGAATACTAGGTTAACAGCTGTTTTCTTTTACCAAGTGGAAGATGAAATTCCATTGTCTTCCAGCTGCATTTTTCCTGAAAAGATGTCTACAATTATTATTACCTTTGTTTCCATGTAATGTGTGCTTTTTCTCTGGCTGTTTTAAAAATTCTTTTCCTCAATACAATCAGTTTTCAGCAGTTTGATTACAATGTATCTTGACGTGATTTTCTTTATGTTCATCCTGATTGGGGTTTGTTAAGCTTTGTGGATCTGAGGACTTCATTATCATTAAACTTGAAAACTCAAACCTTGACATACTTCTTCAATGTAAGGGCTCATGCACTTCTTAAGCAAATTCTCAGTCACTGTCTCTTTGAATATTTTTCTCTCCAGGATTTTTTTCTGCTCTCTATTCCTTGACCTCCTCCTAGCCATACATTGGAGCCTCTTATTCTACCCTCTGAACTACTTTTTCACGATTTCTGCCTGTTTCAGTGTTAGCCACTGTGAGGTTCCCTAAACGCTTATCTTCTGACTCACTTATTCTTTCCATCTTCAGTTGCATCTAGTCTCCTCTTTAACTCACCCACTGTGTGCTTTTAATTTCTTTTTTACTTCACTAGCTATATACATTTTTTATTTTAGAATGTCCCTGTGGCTCTTCAAATCAGCCTGCTTTTGTTTCATACTTGTGGTTTTATTTCTTGCAATACCGTTCTGACCATTTCAAACAGAATTGTTTAAAAGTCTCTTTCTTAAAGTATAAATTCTCCCATCTGCTGTACCTGCAGACTCCCCTTCATGACAGGCTGTCTGCTCATGTGGTTTGTAGTCTATGATTGTACACTCATCCTCTGCAGAAATTACTTCACGTCAAAAGTCCACGTGTCTGTGGCCAGGGAAGTGTCTCTGTAGAGCAGTTTATATCTGGCTTGGCTGCCCGCCATAGGCTTCATGAAGCCCTGGTCCCTAGCGGTAATTCTTTGCATCCCCATGGTGCTGGGCCATGGCATGCTTCCTTGCCTCTCCCCAATCCTGCTCCCAGGAAGGAGAGCAGACCTTCCTGGTCCAATTTCAGGGCAGCCCTCATGACTCAGAACTGGAGATCGCAGCCCAGGCTCCCTTCTCCACATCAGCATAAGAAGCCCAGTGCTGGTTGGTAAAGTTTACCTCAAGGAGGCGCTTTGGATTTACTTACCATTAATTACTTGGATTTTGCATTTCCTTTGTTTCAGGTACCTAGAAATCTTGCTATCTAGGTTTCTAGTGCATATTTAATCAAAAAATTCTTTAAATTATAGCTTCGAGGTTGAAGCAGGCAAATGTTCAGAAGACTTTCTTTCCCTAAGAACTTGGTCTATTAATCTGTTTTCTACATATTTCAACTAAATAAAAAAAATACAGTTCAGGAATGTTGACTTCCAAAAGTAACTGCCCATTACTTTAAATTCAATTTCACAAACATTTCTGAGAATGACTGTTTCCAAGCTGTTGTTCAGCCGACAGAAAATAGCTTCACTACTGATACACCGATGTCTGCTAATTCTTAAACTGACAGCTCTACCTTCATACTTACTTTAAAATGATGCGCACATTGATCTACTGAAAAGTGTCGTTTTGTTAAGTATACTCTCAACCTCCTGTTCAGAGCCTTTCCGTCTCATTCTCCAATAAAGACTATTAGGAGCTGGCAGAAGGAATCCTTGTACCATTTGACTATTAAGTCCTATGAGCTTACTTTAAGAAATTTCAAAATCTAAAAATACAATCTCCTGACACTGAGGACCTTATTGGCCTGGCTCTCACTCTCAGCCACATGCACCTTTACACACACCATGACGTGCATCATGCCATTCCCCCTTCTCTGCCTGACGAATGCTCATGAACTCTCCACACCACAGCTCAACCATCAGCTTCCCGGCATAGCCTCTCCCATGCATAGGAACCAGTAGTTTCTCCATCCTAGAGCAGTTTGTGTCACATAATTAGCTTACTATTACCTTCCAGAATAAGCTGGAAGCTTCCATATACATCACCTCCCTTATTTCTTATAAAACTCTGATGTGGGGAAAAGAAATGTTATTGAATTTATCATATTCTTCTCCCAGTTTCATCTTTCTCTACCACTAAACCATAATTTCCTTCAGGAAGAGAATCACATCTTCACTCATTCTTTAATCTAAAAAGCATTTGCTGAGCCTACTAGGTGCCAGGCCCTGTGTTGGGCACTGAAAAATAATAAAAATTAAAGAAACCCTGCCTAGAGGTGCTCACAACATAGCTGGGGAGCGGGGATGGTTGGTGGAAGACCTGCAGGTAGATAGAGTATAACAAAACTTGTCCTTCTCATTTCTATATCCCCAGATCTTGACAGCTTACTGAACACATGAGTGGGAGAGAGAGAGAGAAAGACCACTGAGTCCAATGACAGAACCAACAGAACCAACTCAGGACAGAGATGAACAATATTAAAAAGTACTAAGTACAGAACTCCATCTCTATTATTTCTCACTATATGCAGCAGCTCTGAGAGTTCATGTCTGAATTGAGAAGGGTCAAAAAAACATTACCTGGTAAACACTCATAAGCTTCTGCCAATAAGAAATTAAGACTGTGTTTGAGCACTCATCTTGTCTACCCTGTGATAAGGCCCAACCCTTCTGAGAACTGGCCAACATCATCATCTCCCCACAGGATTGGGCTGAGGGTGGGAATGGGCCACAGCTAGTAGGAAAGCAGGACGGCAGGGAAACAGCACAGCAGGTGGACGTGTCCGTAAGACCTCAGTGACATCTCTGAGAATGCCCTCTCTTTAAGTATGTACTATTCTAATTCACCCAAGATATGGTGTGTGGCCCTTTTTCCATTTTAAAAGTCTTATACTGTTCTTTAAAAAGCAATACGTAAGGAAGAAAGGATTGAAAGGAAATTCACCAAAGAGTTGACACTAGTTGTCTAATTGGTAGAGGTAATGCTTTTTTGTTTGTTTGTTTGTTTTTGTTTTTTTTGAGACAAGGTCTCACTCTGTTGCTCGGGCTATGAGAGTGCATTGGCGTCATTATAACTCACTGCAACCTCAAACTCCTGGGCTCAAGCAACCCTCCTGGCTCAGCCTCCCGAGTGGCTGGGTCTACAAGCACATGCCACTGCGCTCAGCTAATTTTTATATTTTTTGTAGAGGCAGGATCTCACTATCCCAAAGTGCTGGGATTATAGGCATGAGCCACCACACCCAGCCGTAATGCTCATTTTTTAAACCATTTTTATATTTTAAAGTAATTAAAATTAGCTACCTCTTAAACACTACTTTTACTATGAAGTAAAACACACATACAGAAAATTACCTAAAATATAAAGGTTAGCTCCATGAATTATTACAAAGCACACATCTAAATCAAGTGCTTAGCTGGAGGAGAACTCCCCCACATTCCACGGCCCCTCCTGCCTGCTCTCAGTTGCCAAGCTTGTCCCGTGGGGAACCTGCAGCCTCATGTGGCCCTCCAGGTCCCCAAGGGTGGCCCCTCAACTGAATCCAAACTTCACAGAACAAATCTCTTTATTAAAAGGGGTACACAGAGAAAGACGAAGCTTTTTTTACCTCCTTTGGTACTTAAAAAAGAACAATCTTGAAATCAGAAGGCTGCAGTTTCCCCACCCCTGCATGATTTGCATAGAAATAATGAATAAAAATGAAAGAATTTTTCATTCTTAAATTCACTACACCATTCCCAGATAGGAGAGCACTCTTCCCATAAGCTATCTTGTAGTTAATAACAGGATTAATAGTTATAATCCCACTATATTCTCAAATTCAGCCATCAATACAGCTATAGAATTGACAGTCTTTGGCAGTGGCTTGTGCCTGTAATCCTAGCACTTTGGGAAGCTGAGGTGGGAAGATCACTTGAGGCCAAGAGGTCAAGATCAGCCTGGGCAACATAGCAAGACCCCATCTCTAAAAAAAAAAAAAAAAACAGAAGAAGAAGAAGAAAAATTAACTGAGCATGGTGGCATGCACCTGTAGTCCCAGCTACTCGGGAGGCTGAGCCAGGAGGCTTGCTTGAGCCCAGGAATTCAAGGCTGCAGTGAGATACGAATCCTACCAGTGCACTCCAGCCTGGGCAACAGACCAAAATCCTGTCTCAAAAATAAATAAATCAAAAAAAAAAAAAAAAAGGATTGATAGTTTTTCACAACCAGAGACCATAACCCACACTGACTACCTAACTTTGTACCAGGCACAGAAGACATGGGAATCATCCAACAGGCACACAGGTGACAGGTACTCTTCAGCGCTAATGACACAAATAAGGACAAGACGCCCTCCTGCCCTCAAGGGGCTCAGAGTCCAGTGGGCACATACACACATCTTGTTATAAAATGTAGTGGATGGAATGATGGACAGGCCCATCTGAGAACAGGGAGGAGAAGAGAGGCACAAAGGAGAGGAACAGGTGGCTAGGGAGATAGACTAGCTAGAATACAAGTTTGGGTGCTATATCACCACCAAAATATTATACCAGCAACTGAAAGACTATTGAACTGTATATCTCTCTCCCTTAAGAGGCCCCACCAGGCAGTGCAGGCCTAATACAGCAGCTCCAGGAGGTTGAAGACAGATTCCTGCCTTGCTGCTCTGCCATCCCCAGGGTATGGCCTAATCTTTAGAGACAAGACTGGTTACCACTTCCTGGCATTTCCAGCCCGAGGGAGGAGGCAAAGTTCTGGTTATATTGCCTGCAATCTAGACATTTTACTTTCTAGAGCTCAGCCACATTCTCACACTGAAGGCCAAGGGCAGTCTCTGTCCAGGAGGGAAGCAGGGACCACATTGTGGAGTGCTGTGTGTGACATGCTAAGGAAGCTGGCGTTATCTCACAACTGATAAGGAAGTGGGAAGGATTTCAAGTGAGGATTGATGTAAACAAATTTATATTTTAGGAAGTGCTTTAAGTAGCTTTATAGCAGAGGGAAACCACAAGCAAGAGAAGCAGTTAGGACACTGTTGTGGAATCCAAGAGATACTTAAGGTCTGACCTAGGCACTGAGGGTAGGAATTAGCTATCAAAAGGAGACAAGAATGATGAGGCTGCAGAGGAGACCACAGGAGGACCCTTCTGTGCCTCAGTCACTTTGTCTATAAAGTTGGGATATTGATACCCAAAAGCTATTGTCATGAGGCTGTTGTGAAGGTCAAAAACACAAGGGATAGTGAAGTCCTGTGAAAAGTATAAATCACTACACACTATTAAAGAATTTCTATAACAAAATTATAAACTGACTATAGTCACTTATAATTATAGTCACTTTATAATTTTTATAATTTTTTATTATTGTTTCTTGCTTAACAGAACTAATTCTGTTTTCTTTGTTTAAAAAGTTATTAATACAAGGCCAGCATTACCCTAATACCAAAACCAAACAAGGGCACAATAAAACAAGAAAGCTACAGGCCACTATCACTGATGAACATAGATGCAAAATCCCTCAACAAAATGCTAGCAAACCAAATACAACAACACATTAAAAAAGATCATTCACCATGATCAAGTGGGATTCATCCCAGGGATGCAAGGATGGTTCAACATGTGCAAATCGATAAATGTGATTCACCATGTTAACAGAATCAAGAACAAAGACTATATGGTTATTTTAATAGATGCTGAAAGAGCACTTAATAAAATTCAACATCCCTTTATGATAAAAACCCTCATCAAAATGGGTATAGACACCACATGTACTCACCATCAAATTGGTTTTAACTGATGAACACCTAAGTGCGCATATAGGGATAACATTCATTGGGCATCAGGCAGATGGGAGCAGGGAGGAGGGCATGGGTATATACAAACATAATGAGTGCGATGTGCACCGTCTGGGGGATGGACATGCTTGAAGCTCTGATTGGGGAGGGGGCACAAAAGCAATATACGTAACCTAAACATTTGTATGCCCATAATATGCTGAAATAAAAAAATTTTAAAAAATGAGTATAGAAGGAACATACCTCATAATAACAAAGGCCATCTATGACAAACCCATGGCAAACATGGCAGTGAACAGGGAAAAAACTGAAGGCCTTTCTTCTAAAGGCTAGAATAAGACAAGGATGCCCATTTTCACCACTATTATTCAACATAACACTGGAAGTCCTGACCAGAGCAATTAGGCAAGAGAAAGAAGTAAAGGGCATCCAAATTGGAAAGGAAAAAGTCAAATTAGCCTTGTTCACAGATGACATGATCTTACAGCTAAAAAAACCTAAAGACTCCACCAAAAACTACTAGAGTTGATAAACGAATTCAGTAAAGCTGCAGGATAGAAAATCAACATACAAAAATCAGTAGCACTTATATATGCCAACAGCAAACAATGTGAAAAAGAAATCAAGAAAGCAATCCCATTTACAATAGCTACAAAAACTAAAAAATACCTAGGAATTTAATTAATCTTACCAAAGAAGTAAAAGATCTATACAAGGAAAACTACAAAACTATGATGAAAGAAAGAGAAGAGGAAACACAAAAAAGGGAAAGATATTCCAAGTTAATGGATTGGAATAATTAATATTTTAAAATGACAAAAGCAATTTACAGATTAAATGCAATCCTTATCAAAATACCAATTACCCTTTTCACAGAAATAAAAAAGACAAATCTTAAAATTTATATGTAACCTCAAAAGACTTCAAATAGCCAAAGCAATCCTGAGCAAAAAGAACAAAACTGGAGGAATCACACTACCTGACTCCAAAATTACAAAGCTATAGTAACCAAAACAGCATGTTACTGGCATAAAAACAGACATATAGACTAATGGAATAGAGAACTCAGAAATAAATCCATTCGTTTATAACCAACTCACCTTCAACAAAGGCACCAAGAACTTACAATGGGTAAAGGATAGTCTTTTCAATAAATGGTGCTGGGAAAACTAGATAACTATATGCAGAAGAATGAAAATAGATCCTATCTCTTACCATACACAAAAATCAGATGAGATCAGGCGTGTTCAGGGTGATGTTGCCATAGACAATACACAAAAATCAAATCAACATGTATTAAAGACTTGAATCTAAGACCCGAAACTATGAAACTACTAGAAGAAAACTTTGGGGAAATGCTCCAGGACATTGGTCTGGGCAAAGATTTCTTGTGTAAGACCTCAAAAGCACAGGCAACCAAAGCAAAAATAAATAATTGGAACTATTACATCAAGCTATAAAAGGCTTCTGTACAGCAAAGGAAACAATCAACAAAGTACACAGACAACCCACAGAATGGGAGAAAATATTTGCAAACTATCCATCTGACAAGGGATTAATATGCAGAATATATAAGGAGCTCAAATAACTCAATAGCAAAATAATAACAATACAAACAAAAAGTGGGTATAAGATCTGAACACACATTCTCAAGAGAAAACATACAAATAGGCTACAGTTATATGAAAAAATGTTCAACATCACTAATCAGAGAAATGCACATCAAAACCGCAATGCAGTATCATTTTACCACAGTTAAAATGGCTTATATCAAAAAGACAAGTGATAATGGATGCTGGCGAGGATGTGGAGAAAGACGAACCCTTGTACACTGTTGGTGGGAATGTAAATTAGTACAGCCACTATGGCGAACAGTATGGATGCTCCCCAAAAAGCTAAAAATAGAACTTCCATATTTCCCAGCAATTTCTTCCCAGCAATTTCTACCTGGATATATATCAAAAAGAAAGGAAATCAATATATCAAAGAGATATCTGCACTCCCATGTTTATTGCAGCACTACTCACAATAGCCAAGATATAGAATCAACCCAAGTGCCCATCAACGGATGAACGGATAAAGAAAATGTGGTATATTTACACAATGGAATACTATTCAGCCATACAAAAGAATGGAATCCTGTCATTTGCAGCAACATGGATAGAACTGGAGGTCATTATGTTAAGTGAAATAAGCCAGGCACAGGAAGATGAATATCACATGTTCTCACTCACAAGTGGGAGGTGAAACAGGGATCTCATGAAGACAGCGAGTAGACAGGTGGTTACCAGAGGCTGGGAAGGCGTGAGGGTGGGGATGATGACACGGAAAAAATATATAAATATATTTAAACATTACACTTAAAAATAGTTAAAAAACAGTAAATTATATATGTATATTTATCTTAAAAATTTTTTAAGTTATTAAATGGCTACTTACATTTAACATTACTATTTATAATATAAGCAATTATCCTTTTCTTCTCCTTTTTTCTTAATTACTTGAAGCAGGTAGAAAAAAAGGAATCCTAAAATGATCAGATCTTGACAATATGAGTGAGAACTTCTGGACAGTGAAACATTTGCCCGAAGGTGCAGAATCATCATGTCTTCTTAATAATTATTTTTAACACTAACAATTAAACCCAACATTTCAAAACCTTCCCTTGTTCTTTTGACTCAAGAAAATCAACAAAACTATGGTTGAAAGCCAATAAAAAACACACCAAATATCATTATAACTCTTGTGGAAGTATCATATTTATCAAAAATATTCATTTGTTGGCCGTGCGTGGTGGCTCACGCCTGTAATCCCAGCTCTCTGGGAGGCCGAGGTGGGCGGATTGTTTGAGCTCAGGAGTTCAAGACCAGCCTGAGCAAGAGCGAGACCCCGTCTCTACTAAAAATAGAAAGAAATTAATTGGACAACTAAAAATATATAGAAAAAAATTAGCTGGGCATGGTGGCGCATGCCTGTAGTCCCAGCTACTCGGGAGGCTGAGGCAGAAGGATCACTTGAGCCCAGGAGTTTGAGGTTGCTGTGAGCTAGGATGACGCCACGGCACTCTCGCCCTGGCAAGAGAGTGAGACTCTGTCTCAAAAAAAAAAATATATTCATTTGTTACTTCTCTCTGCACGATATTCTACAGGCTGGGTATCCCTTATCTGAAATGCTCGGGACCAGAAGTGTTTCAGATTTTGTATTTTTTCAGATTTTGGAATAAAGTTGACCCTTAAACAACTTGGGTTTGAACTGCATGGATCCACTTATACGCAATTTCTTTTCAATCAGATGTAGATGGAAAATATAGCATTCATGGGATGTGAAACCCATGTATTTGGAGGGCCAACATTTTGTATACACCAGTTCTTCAGGGCTAACTGGGAGGCTTAAGCACATGCAAATTTTGGTATATGTGGGGGTCCTGGAACCAATACCCCCACACAGCTTATGTTTGCATTATACTAACCAGTTATGCATCCCAATTCCAAAAATCTGAAATGCTAAGCATTTCCTTTGAGTGTCATGTTGATGCTAAAAAAGTTTCGGATTTTGGAGCATTTCAGATTTGGGAAGCTCAGCCCGCATTAAGAAGCTATAGCTGCAGTAGGTTCAAGGGTCCCACATGGCTCAGACTCAGCCCAGGGCTACCCTTCCTGAAGGACGGGTCAATGGCCATGTGTCATTAAAAGATTCCAATTCTTCGCTCCAGTCCCTTGAAGAAAATTGAAGAGGAGCCACTTCACACCCCTAAACCCCTTTCATACATCCCAATTTTCTTTGACCAGAAACAAAGACTCTAGAGCCAACAGAAAGGCCCCAACTCCAGCTCTCACATGTCAGTTCTTGCAGATGGTCGGCAGCTGGGCTCTTCCCACACCTGTGAGCCCTCTGGGCTTGTTTGGCTCTTCTTGTTATCCCAGTTTTCTCCCCCAAAAGATTCAGGAGCAGCCAAGAAAATAGTGCCCTCCTCAGAGATAATGGAAGAAGGAGAACCTGAATGTGTGACCCAGACTAGAATATTCTTCTGCAGGTTAGTTAGTAGGGGGTGGGGGGAAGACTGTCCCCAGCATGAATGAATGGCAGTGTCACTGCCTTCAGGGAATTTAAACTTTAAACAATCCCTGATATATACAAGTACACAAAACATAATAAAATCGATGCATAAACACAAAATTGAATAAATATACGAAAACTTGAGTAGAAACGCATAAATGAATGCATTTTTCCCAATCCTTCAACTGTTGTCCTCTAGACTCTCAAGTTTAAGTAACATCTCCCTTCTCTGAACTCCAAAACACATTACTTCTCAGCACTACTCTTAGAAAGTTAGTGTTCTGTATTCTATAGCACAGTTATTTATATGCACAGCTTATACCTTTACCTCTACTGGATGCCTGCTCCCTGCAAAAATTCCAAACTCTCACTCTGGCCTTGCTGGTGCAGCTCTCCCAACCACACTGATCCATGCCTGCTTCTGGACACAGGCTTCCCCTTCACCAGCCTCTGCCCTACTCTGGCTGACACCCAGGCCTGAAATGCCCTTTCCCTCTTCATCCTGCAAGTCTCTTCACTTTCCTGATGCCTCTTAAATGGGGAGCCACCTTGCTCCTCTTCTCGTTCGATTCATTCCAAGGAATCACACACAATTCAACCACCATCCCCAGGCCGAAGACCCTAATTGGCACCCCCAGGCTGCACCTGCCTCCAGAATGCCAGCCGAAACTTACTTCTCCAGCAGCACACATGGCCTGGACAGCCAACAGTCTCTAACCTGGCGGTGGCTCTGCCATCTATTACATGCCCAAATAACACTACAAATACTTCCAGAGTCTACCCCATATCCAAATATTGTTTTTCACCCAAATACTTCTAACATCGATCTCCACTATACCCTCACTAAAACTGCCTTCTGTAAACTTTAATCATCTATTTCTGGGCTCTTTCAACAGCCTCCTAAATGGCCTATCACATGCCGTTTGCTGAAAAAATGCTACAACAAGTGAACAGTTTTCCTGCTACCTCTAGTATCTCCTCCTGCCAGTCCAGCCTCCACACAGCCACAAGAGTGACTGCCCTAAAAGTCAGCTCTGATACATAACTCCCTGCTTAAAAAGTTTCTGCCAGCTCACTGTTTGGCAAGACTAGCTTCTTTCATCAAAGTGTTATCACTGTGAAAATCTAGCAACCCAAGCATCAAACCAGAGGTGACTGATTTGTAAGTCATGTTACAGTTCTATTGGGCAATAACTTAAGAATATGCTTGACCTTCTTCCTTTGATAAAGTCAGGGCAACAAAACTGGGTATGAAAGTGTTAGGCATGATGATCAGAGGGATTCCAAGTAGGTATTAACTGATTCAGGGAGACTGGGTCCAACTGCCCGAGGGTACACAGAAGAAAAGCGTGGTGAGAAAATGCTTATAATTTTAGTGGAATGGGCAGAAGACTAAACTGTCCATAAGATATGATGATCTCACCTATGTAAAAAGATACATAGACAAAAACTGGAAGAAAATACACCAAAATGATAATAGCACTCATTTCTGGGTAGTGAGATTAGAGGGAATATTTTGCTCTTCTCCTTTACATTTTTCTGAACTTTCCAGATTTTTCTTACAAGGATCATTCATTACTTTTATGATAAAAAATAACAAACACAAGTAAAACAACAAATTCCACAATCTTTTGCTTTGCACTTGCAGCTCCCAGCACATGCCATCTGGTTCCCAAATCCTCCCCTTCTCTCCACACCTCAGCCACACAAACTCCTCCTCCTCCTCAGTGACACTGGACGTACGCCAGTCCTGGAATGACAGCCAGGCTCTGGGGGGGGCAGATGCATGGTCTCCATCTCTCTTTTGTCTGTCTTGGGCATCACCACATTCTATCGTAAGTTTGGAAACACAAATTCTTCCATTAACATTGATAAATAGAACTGAGAAGACAGAGAAATCAAAGCTAACAAGCACCTGTTGATCACTGTCCTATACCAGAAGCTCTGGTCAGAAACCAGAAGTGAATGTGTTACTAAAGTTCTGTGGAGACCAGCTGAGTATTAGGGATGATCATCAGTGGAATTCTGAGCAGGTATTAACTGGCTCAGGCAGACTGGGTCTAATTGCCCAGGTCTACACAAATGCAGAGCCTGGGAGAACCAGATCTGTCTTACTTGAGAAAAAGGGCTCATTGTGTTAACAAAGGAATGTTGCAGAAAGAAAGAGGCAAAAAGCTGACCAAGAGAAGAAACGGCTGGCCTCTTTTTTATTGCTTTGTATCCTTCCTCACTCCGGAAAGTTGCTATTTGAGAAGTGATTTATTTAAAAAAAAAAAAAAAATTCTCAGTAAATTCGAGAACTCACCCAGTTTTGTTGCGCAAAATTTACCAAAGGAAGAAAGTCACATATATTAGAAATTAATAGAGGGTAGGGCAAACCTTTGGAGATGTGAAGTATGTTTTTGCTGCAACCAAACAGAGTGCCATCTCTGATGCTACATGGTTGAGGGATTCTCTAAAAATGGGATTCTCAAGTTCACTATCCAGTACCAAAGTCATTTCTGCCATCAATCCCTGTTCACAAATCAGAAGAACCAGCAGTCTCTTGGAGAGGCCAGATTAGCTGACAGCAGAGGACTGTACAAAGCAGGGTTGGGATCACAACATCTTCTAAAATTCTCAGTGTCTGCCCCCACCAAGGCACAAGTGCATTAGTTTAGGCTTTGATCACTAGGAGAGACAGGAAACTTTTATTGAGGGCCTACGGTGTAACAGATGTTTTCACGTGCATTTTCTCTAGCCTCACAAGAACTTTCAGAGGTCCATATTGTCTCTATTTTACAAATAAAGAAACCAAAGCTCACAGAAGCCCAGTAACTTGCCAATGGATGATATTGGTAGTGGTAAACCCCTGAATGTGAAGCCAGGTCCACCTTTGAAGCCCAAATTCTTTCCCAGTCCCACATTCCCTCCAATAATACTATGCTGCTCACAAAAAGGCAGGTGTCACTGGGTTCATACCCCACAGTATAGTGGAAGGAGCACAGGTATATGAATAAGAAACCTGGGTTTAAATCTCTCCTACTCTTTCCAACTACATGACACTAACAAATTACTTACTTCTCTGAGCCTAAGTGCCCCTGAAGGGAGATAAGTATCCACCACTCAGGACTTAAATGAAGATTTAAAAAGATTATGAATGTTGCCTGGCACATGGCAGGCATTTGAGAAATATGGCATCCCTTCTATTCTGTATAAATGTTATTAACATCTTGGAGCTTTGGTTAATCAAAACCCTAAATCAACTGTGTTCATTTCTAACACCAGGCTTCAACACAGGTTCCTCGAATGGGCTATAATTTGCAAATCCACATCCAGTCAATGAAGGCCAAGGAGGCTGGGTAAATTGCCAAGCTTAGGAAAGGGTTCCAGAAAGTTAAAGCAAGGTCACAAGAGTGGCACATGTGTAATTCACTCATTTAAATGAAAGTGGCTTCCTCAGGGCCATTCAGAGCGATGGGTGCCATATTTCATGACATAATCACCTTGAGGTAGGTGAGAGAACTCTGCTCAAAAGTCATTGGCTGACTTCTGCCATCAACAGGTCCATTTATCCACAAAGTAAAGTGATATACAGAAACCTCCTAGCACAGTGCCTGGGACATATTTTGTAGCAAAGGGAAAGAACAGGCAGTCCTTCCCTACTCCTCACGCTATGCTGTGTGGGCAGGGAAACCACTTTATATGGAACCTACCTTCAGCAACTGCAAAACCTACTCCAGCTAGGCTTAAGTACTAGAAATAATATGCAATGTTTGCAAATATTTTCTCCCATTCTATAGATTGTCTATTTACTCTGTTGATTTCTTTTGCTGTGCAGAAGCTTTTTAGTTTAATTAAGTCCCATTTGTTTATTTTTGTTTTTGGGGTCTTAATCATAAATTCCTTGCCTAGGCCAATGTCCAGAGTTTTTCCTAGGTTTTCTTCTAGAATTTTTTTTGTTTCAGGTCGTACATTTAATTCACCTTGAGTTAATTTTTGTATATGAAGAGAGACTTTCATCCAGTTTCATTCTTCTGCATCTGGCTATCCAATTTTCCCAGCACCATTTATTGAATATGGTGTCTTTTCCCCAGTGTATGTTTTTGTCTGCTTTGTCTAAGATCAGTTGATTGAAATGCAAATTAAAACCACAACAAGATACCATCTTATGCTAGTCAGAATGGCCATTATTAAAATATCTATTGAAAAACAATAGATATTGGCAAGGATGCGGAGAAAAGGGAATGCTTATACAATGTAAATTAGTACAAACTCTATAAAAAACAGTATGGAAATTTCTCAAAGAACTGAAAATAGATCTAGTATTCAATCCAGCAACCCCACTACTGGGTATCTACCTAAAGGAAAAGAAATCATTAAATCAAAAAGATACCTGCACTCATATGCTTATTGCAGTACTATTCACAATAGCAAAGATATGGGAATAATCATCCATCAACTGATGGTTAGATAAAGAAAATGTGGAATATATATACCATGAAGTACTACTCAGCCATAAAAAAGAATGAAATCATGTCTCTTGCAGCAACTTGAATGGAACTGGAGGCCATTAATCTAAATAACTCAGAAACAGGAAGTCAAATACCGCATGTTCTCACTTGTAAGTGGGAGCTAAATGAGTACACGTGGACGCAGAGAGTGGAACAATAAACACTGGAGACTCAGAAGGTGGGAATGTGGGAGGGTGGGAGGCGGATTTGGAATGAGAAATTACCTAATGGGTACTATGTACACTAACTGGGTGAGGGTTGCACAAAAAGTCCAGACTTCACCTCTCTGCAATATATCCAGGTAACAAATCTGCACATGTACCCCACAAATCTACAAAAATAATTTTTAAAAATGCAATGTATTAAATGGAATGCTTTTCACATATGTAGCTATTAACCATTCTATTTATTAGATATTTTTCCCAAACTTCCAAGGAAAGGCTGTTTAAATCTAGCAGAGGTAAAACAAGTATTCCACTGGGGAAAACACCTCTGCCACATACACCTTCATTCTGGAGTGGCTTGGAGGAAACTTTCTAAATAAATAATCTTTTAAATTCTTCCCTCATCAACCTAAAATGTGAAAATGTGTTCCTAAGTGACTTTCTAATGGAGATATTGGCTATTCCCCCACAGGAATAAATTTAAATTACATACTCAGAGCTAAAGGCTTAGATTCTTGCATATCAAAGCTTAAAAATTGTGAGCACAAATTTAACCCAAACAGAGTGACCTACCTTCAGAACAGAGAGCAGTTGCATGATGTAGACATTGCAAAGTCCAGCTTCTTACCTTAGTCAGTTAAATATAAATCTACAAAGTTGAGCTGAAAATATCTCCTAGGACAAACTATTTATTTTTTACATCACTGGCACGTTTAAGAAGTTCAGATTTGAACCAGAAGAGAGAAAATGACATTTTTACACAAAGCTCCATAAAAGCAGAAGGAATCTCTGTACTTTCAGGGGGGGGAAAAAAAAGCTGGTTTGGTAATTGTGCCCACTGCTAGAATGTCCACTGGAAAGTGTGAAGCTGGCCTAGAGGAGGCCAACCATACTAACGGGAAGAACGTGTGCTTTGAGGTCAGGCAGCCAGGCCACCTCCAAGCTGTGTGACTGGGGACGAACTATCACTACAAATGAATATAGTAATACTTACCTTTTAGGGCTGGTCTGAGAATTATCAGTAATGTATGCAAAGTACTCAGCAGAATGCCTGACACAGAGCAGGTTCCCAATATGTAGAAGCTAATACATTTTTCATTTTGCATAAGACAATAAGATAACATTCTGGGAAAAGTCCAAGAAGTGGATTCAGAAAACACAGGGTCCAATCCCAATTCCGATGCTTACTTGGAGCCACAAACTCTGATCCCAGTTTTAATCTATCATTCTAACCCTAAGGCTCCCAAGAGTGAACTCTCTTAAAAATAATTCCATAAAGATCGTTCCTCTGCTTAAAACCCCCATGACAACCCATGTGAAATCCAAACTCCTTGTATGCAAATGTCCCTATCTTTTCTGTCTTAACATTTGTTGTCCTTTCCCTGCCTTCCTAACTACTCCTATCCTACCCTTCCCTGGCTTGCACCCCTTCACACCAGCCCATCTGAAATACCATCATCCTTCGGTATCTGTGGGAGATTGGTTCCAGAAGCTCTCTAGATTGCCAAAATCCTCAATGCTCAAGTCCCTGCCATACAATGGTGTAGTATTTGCCTATAACCTATGCACATTCTCCTGTATACTTCAAATCATCTCTAGATTATTTATAATACCTAACACAATATAAATGCTATGTAAATAGCTGTTATACTGTATTGTTTAGGGAACAATGACAAGGAAAAAAAGTCTGTACATGTTCAGTACAGATGCATTTCTTCCCAAATAGTTTCAATCCACAGTTGGGCTAAAGAACCCACAGATACAGAGGATGACTGTAAATGGAGCTTGTGAAATGTACTCAGCACACTCCCATCCCCCGAAGGTACCTGAATACATACTCATCTTTCAATACCCAGCTCACCTATCAACTGTGCTTTGAAGCTTCAAAATCCATATGTGCAGGTGCATGCACGCCCAGATACTCACAACCCCCATTCCTTCTGCACAGATTACACCTGTGGCACTAAAACACGCTTAAAGATTTACAAATGAACTCCTTTTGGGAAAGTACTGTTTTATCTTTTGCATCCCCAGCATCTAGCAATTGCCAGGAACAGAGTAATGCACAATAAATGTAAACTACATGCATAAGTGAAAGCATACTTGATCACTGCTTCAGAGAGAATTGTGGAGACTGATAAAAATGAAGGGGACTAGACTGGGAAAACCAGGAAGAAGAGAGGAGGAGGAGGATGAAGAGGGCAAGGAGGAGAAAGAGAAAAAGGGAGAAAAGGAAAAGAGAAAAATTTGGGACATATTTAGGATAATTTGGAAATAAACCGGGCGTAAGCTTTGGAATTGATAATCACAATTCTACCTAACGTTAACATAAGAGTGCTGCAGTCTAATAAAAGCCCCAAATATCTGTTACTTCATTTTGACCCTCTTAAAAAGCCTATGAAGTATTTGTATACACAAGGAGTGCAACGCGCACCACCCGAAGGATGGACATATTTGAAACACGGACTTGGGGGGGGGTACCAAGGGCAACATACATAACCTAAACATCTGTACCCCCATAATATGCTGAAATAAAAGAAAAAGAAAAAAAAGGGGGAAAAAAAGCCTATGAAGAGAGCACAGCAGGCATTACCTCCCCACTTTGCACACGAAAAACCTGAAATCTAGGAAATAGGAATAAGGGAATGGAACTTGGATTCAAACCCGGAGTAGCTTCCTTGCTGTTTGCACGGTATGTGGTCCTGCTATTGGATGCACCTGCCTCAATATCAAGGACTATCCAGATGAAACACAGCAATGTGGGTTTTAATTTCCTTTTTCCTTACCAGATACATGTTGACATTCAGGCCACAATCCAACCCTTAGGAATATTTCATTTAATGAGCTTCGTGTTGCTTTTTAAAATAGCCATATCTCTCCAAGAGCAGAGAATATAAAAGAGTATAGAACAAAAGAAAACAAATCAAGATTTGTCATGGGGGAGCCAGTGCAGGCTAAAGACAAGGGCAGGGCAGGTAGTCTTCAGGGATCAAGAAGAGTCTCTCCCTGAAGCTTATAGGGCACCTCAGATGAACTAGCTGTCACCTGCTAATGCATCTAAGATTAATGTTCGAGAAACAACAGAATGTTAGTTTTCTCCGGGATGCCTTGCGCAGTGAGGTGAGAAGGAAGCTCAGTGTATGGACTGTCTAGTCTCTCAGACTCAACTTAAGCAACACCCGTCCTGAAGAAACTGTCTCTGCTTCCATCCTCAGAGTATTCCCAGCATCCACGTGACTCATGGTATCAAGGTCTGCTTCAAGTCTGTCCCTATGTTTAGAGTTCCTGAATGGCAGGAACCATTTCTTTCCTCTGGTAGTCTCAGAAGTTGGCCTAGAACCAAGAACGTTCTTGTATTCTGCAAATATTTATCAAGCACATTTAACGTGCCAGATATTGTGTTTGAGATGAAGGACACCACAGTGAGAAGGACAGAGAGGAACAGATGACAACAGCACGGTACCCTAAATGCTGCAACAGACAGCACACGGCAAGAGGGCAAGTGGAGGGCTTCATGGAGGAGATGCCAGCACAGCTGAGGCCTGGCACGCTGTAAGAATTCAGAAGAATGAGTGAAGCTGGGGAATTGTGTGGATCACAGCTTCTTAAAGCACAGCACAGAGCAGGGCTTCTCAAACATTAACATGTACTCTAGCCACTGGGGGACTGTGAGAATGCAGATTCCAAATTCAGTGGGATCTGAGGGTCTGTATTTCCCACAGGCTCCCAGGAGATGCTGATGCTGTTAGTTGGTGAGCCACACTTTGAGTAGCAAGAGTGTAGAGTATTCCAGATATATGGATACACATAGATATTCCAATCTACACGCCAATCTTGTGAGATACAAGTTACAGGTGAAATAATTACTCAGAGAGGTTAAGAAACTTGTCTGATGTCACAGAGTTAGTAGGTGCCAAGCTAGAATTTGAACCTAGGGCCATCTAATCCCCCAGAACCTTTCTCCCTTCCACTGCATCATGCTGCTTTCTCAAGAAATGTCTGTTAAAATCAATAAGCTACTGAGGATCCCAAAATCAAAGGTAAATATTGTAGTTTTGCATCATTTTACCATAATCTATATCTGTATATCTTTAATTTTCTGAC
Organism: Propithecus coquereli; assembly: GCF_000956105.1. Lineage (NCBI taxonomy): Eukaryota > Metazoa > Chordata > Mammalia > Primates > Indriidae > Propithecus > Propithecus coquereli. Next base: position 9,018,353 of record NW_012148396.1, read on the forward strand.
TGTACATGCCTATGAGTTTAAAAAAAAAAAAAACTTCTGAGAGTGCATCCCCAATATGCACACTTAAATTATACACAAGTACATTTTAAACACATGCAAAAATAAATGTTAAAAAGGATGAGACAGTAACTTTGGAAGGCAGTGTTCAAACTGGAAACTGTGTGACTAAAGACAAAAGGAACTGCACAGAAACTACATACTCTAGTTGGTAAAGTCGTTTCTCACAGGTAAGGATGAACAATTCCATGTATACTGAACAAATAGGTCAATGATGGCAGTGGTGGGGCCAGCCTCTCACGGAGAGGGAAGTTACAGATAAACAAGTGGGGAAGAGAGAACAAACCCCGTGGGACTGGATTAAGTTAAACTTGTGTTTAACATAAACAGATGTTAACCAGATGGGTAAATACATAAATAATTACAGATATGTGTAGATACAAGGGTTTCCTATCCCTATCCACTGAGGGGGCCTAGGAACAATGCTACACCAGGACAAATCCCCTTTATAGAATTCCAAATAATTTCTCTAGATACTTCCCTTACCAGAAGGTAGTGCTTAGTTCCCACCCTCCCATCCCCCTGCCTCCAGCCCCAGAGTGTGGCCTGCACTTACTGATTTGCTTCCCAAGAATAGAGTATGGAAAGGCAACTAAACAAGCAACTTTCCAATGGAGAAACCTGGCAAACACTACCCTGGCCAGGTAATCAAGGTCAACATCGCCAGCAATGGGTCAAGTCGGCACCGCTGATGCAGTGTGAGGGGAGGGGTGTCTCAGCTCTTTCTCGCTGTAAGGAACACATCAGGGAAACCTAAAGTGAGGAAAACTCAGCAGAATGTCTAACCAGCACTCTTCAAAATTGTCAAGGTCATGGAAAACAAGGAAAGACAAAGAAATTGTCACAAACCAAGAGGATACTAAGAAGACCTGAAGACTAAAGGTCATCTGCTATCCCACATGGGACCCTGGCACAGAAAAGGAAAGTAGTGGATAAACTAGTGAAATCTGAATAAAGGACAGAGTTTAGTTAATAGTGATACACCAATGTGGGTTTCTTGTTGTAGCAAATGTGCCCTAGTAACGTAAGATGTTCAAAAAAGGGGAAACCCGTAACAGATATATGGGAACTCTCTGTATTATCTTTGCAGATTTTCTGTAAATCTAAAACAATTCTAAAATAAAAAAGTACTTTTGAAAAGGATGAGATGAAAATAAATATATTTAATAATATTCTTCTTGTGTTCCAATGGCTTGTCTTATACATACCCTCTGGGGAGACTATTGTGCTGTTCTAATGCCCAGGTACAGGGCTCACAAGTTCAAGTACCTTCAGAGGCCAGATGGCTAAGAAGAACATGAGAAGTAGGCAAGATGTATGTACCAGGGAGTGGGACTCTGGCGGATGGGAAAGCACACACCCTGTCTAAAGGCATCCAAAATAAAATATTTTTAAAGCATGTCTAGTCCAGACATAAACTTGCAGGCTGAGTTTCCCAGCCCATCCAGCCAGTTTGCTTCCTCTAAACTGAAGTATAGATATTGGAGACTGTAATGTCATTTTTACAGCACAATTAATTTTGCAGTTTTATATAGTTTCAGCATATTTATTTTTTGGAAGTTTTAATTAATATTAGGGCTTTGTGTGCTTATATAGATTAAGTTTCTTGAGAAAAGGTCTCCTATCTTGTATTTCTTAGTTTAAGCATTGCTAACCTACTGATCTGGCTTGGTGTTTTAAAAAAAAAAAAAAAAAAAAGTTCCTGTATGCTTCCAAGGATGCCTCAGTTGATGTTTCTTAACACTCACTTGACATTTGACAAATTTTATTTTAAACTCTTCCAAAAAACAAATCATATAGTTCTCATCCTCTTATTCAATGTCTATTGTGTATAGTGTTACAGAATATCTTTGATTCCCCAGAGCAGATCTAATTTCAAACATTATACCTCATTGTCATTTATATGTTTTTTCAGATGACAGGTCCTCATATTTAATTTTAAAATACAGTCATACTTTAACTGAATCATTTTAATGCTGGGGGCATTGTTATGCAATGCATCTGGCTTCCACTCAACCACCAAGTCAATGTTATCATCCTAGAGCTTATCAAAAGGAAGGATAAGGAAAAGGACAGCAGCAGGGATGAGAGGAGGCTGAGGCACAGGATGATGGCCTGGTGTGGCACAGGCATGCATCACCCTGAGGACACCAGCAAGGCAGGTACGAATAAAACAGTGCCTTCAGCAGTGCTCAATGTCAAGTGGGAGGGAGACAAAACACTCAATTTACTGTGATACAAGATGGTCAGAGCTACAGCAGAATGGGGAGGGCTCTGAAAAAATAATGTGGAAGGTTCCAGCACTGCGAGAAAGAGGCTGGTGTCAGACAAAGCTGAGTTTGTACCACAATGACCACAATGGCATTCATTAACTGTATTTTTTTTTTTTTATTTTTTGTTTTTTTTTTTTGAGACAGAGTCTCGCTCTGTTGCCCAGGCTAAAGTGCAGTAGCATCATCATAGCTCACTGCAACCTCTAACTCCTGGGCTCAAGCCTCAGCCTCCCAAGTAGCTGAGACTACAGGTATATGTCACCAAGTCTGGCTAATTTTTTTTTTTTTTTTTTTTTTTTTTGTAGAAAAAGGGTCTCTATTGCCCAGGCTAGTTTTGAACTCCTGGCCTCAAGTGATTCTCCTGCCTTGCCCTCCCAAAGTGCTAGGATCATAGGCGTCAGCTACCATGCCTGGCCTCATTAAATGTATTAACTGTTACAAAGTATCTGCTGTAAGCCTAGGTTTTTTTCTCCATCACAAATGGAGATATTGACACATTACAGGTTGTTGGTGAGATGAAAAGAGCTCATCTTTTGTAACAAAAAGCAATAAACCTTTCAAAGATTAATAAGTCATGTCAAAAGGGCACAGGAACCAATTTAAGAAAGCTCTCTTTGGCCAATTATGACAATTTGAGCAATAAGAATAACGACTAAGTGGATCAAAACATTGAATCAATGAAAATCCATAAGTCTACAATGATACTCAAAAAAAAGGAGCGGGGGAGACAAAACCCTAACTTCTCACCATATGAAGAAACTCTTAAATAGCTCCTTACTTTGAAATTAGAAAGTAAAAGAAAAAGCAGCATTTGCTTCTGTTTTTCTAGTAGGCACCATATTTCTGGGGAATCAAATAGCCCCAGTAGTTGAGCTGAAAGTTCTAATTTATAAGATAAAGCCACTTTATAAAAGTAGAAGAAATAATAGAGAAAACCATTTTATAAAATTTTAAGGACATTATTAAATCAGGCAAAGATCATCAATTGATTTTAAAACCATTAGATGCACGGCTAATGCATTTTTATGACTGCCAGAGTATCGACACCCAGAATACTCCAGTTGCAAGAAGGAAAACACAGTGGGCTCAGAACTTGATCGTCCCATCCAGGGGTCAATCTTAACCCCACTAATGGTGGCACAGCCAGAGACTAGGCATCTCTAGGTGATGCAACTTGAAGTACAACTTCACCTATGAAATATTCTAGGCAAAAATGTTTCATCTGAACCCAGTAAGCCTTTACATACAACTTCCAGTTCAAGGGAAATCAGGGGATAGAAGGAACAAATCAAATAGAACTGTGAGGAAGCAACTAGACAAATCCAAAAAGTAGGACATTCTACAATACAACTGGTCTCTTCAACAAGTCAGTGTCCAAAAAAAAAAAATGGTGCTAGCTTAAAATAAACTTAAGCAACACAGTGATCAGATGCAATGAGTGGTCCTGGATTGTATACTGATTTGGACTAAATAGTTGTAATAGAATTTTGAGGTCAAATGGGGGAAATTTTAATATCATCTGCATCTTAGAAGAAATAAAAAATTACTGAAACAGAAAATGGAAAAGCACTAATTGAACAAAGCAAGTTACAAAACAGTATTTATAGTGATCTAATTTTAATTTAGGGGAAAAACACGCACACAGGTATATGTGTATGGGTGTTGACTAAAAAAGATCCAGAGCTATACACACTCTGGTTTCACAGTAGTGATCTCTGGGCAGGACAGTGAAATTTCACTCCTTTCAGTGTTGCTGTCTCAATTGCATTATTGGATTAGATTTTGCTGACACTGCTTCTATAATGATGAAATGTTTGCTGTTCCTCTGAAATGTCCCCATGCTCTAACAGCCTGGCAATACTGCTCAGTGACATCAGGACAGTGACAGTGCTAAATGCTTGTCATTTATGATAATGCCAATGCCGACTTCATTTGATGAATAGTAAGTCCTCTAGCAAGAAGTAAGATGTGAAAAATCAGGGAGCTTGCAGGGAGGTTGAGCTAACAGACAAGTGCAAGGTAGATTCCACAGAAGTCACAGATGAGGCGAGTTGGAAAAGACCAAAGGAATTCAGCTGCAGGCAAGCAGGAGCTCAGCCAAGGTCGTGGCCCTGTGTGGTCATGGAAAAGATCACAATGGTCTAGAGATCTTTATAGGGAAGAACCTGCAGGACTTCCTGGCTAGCTGGGTACTGCGGGTGGTGGAAGGATCATCTAAGAGACCAGGGTATTAAGCTTCAAGGACTAAGGACATAAAGAGAAGCCAGAAGACTTCTATCACACATAAAACAGAGGGAAATGAGGCAGATGAGGGAAATTACAGCACCCAGCAGTCTCAAATTTGGTGAAAAGATGGACGATGAGTGAGGGCAGTGAGAAGATCAACCATGGGAGAAAAGTTCATGGACACTCCCAGAGAAAGTAATTTCATAAAAATGCTGAGGATTTAAGCCAGATGCTAGAAGGTTAAAAGGAGGGAAAAGACAAAAAAAGAAAAAGAAAAAGAAACAAGTAAGTATGTGTAGGAATACTCAAACTAGATGCAGAGTGACCATATTAAGTAGCAATACTGAAGCCTCTATTACTATGACTAATGTCAAATTTATGCTGCCTAGAAAATTCTTAGTGGCACCAGGGGTTAAACAAGGTATCACTGGTAGTTAGAAGATACAAAGATTACCAAAAACATGGATAAATCATTTGACAACTCAAAGGTTACCAAAAGGAAGTCATTATATTGCATAATGCATGAAACCATGTCCTGAAGGCTACACTAAATGCATTCATTTACTCTTTGTTTTACAAGAATAGGAACCCAAAACTACTAAATATCTAGAAAGATCAAAAACATTCATTACTAAAAGCATCATTTATAAAGAGAGTTTTATGTAAATCTCATTAATACAGTATTAATGTTCTTTAAATGCTGTGATCCAGAGGAAATGGTAAGATTAAGAACTTTAACTTAAACAAATTCTTAGAAGAGTGCCACTCACTCCATGGCCTACTTGAAAACAAGAGATTTTTAACTCAAGAATGCACGACATGAACTATTTTAAAAATCGAAGAGTACAACTCAAATAGATTAATGAGAATACAGATGGAATCCCAGTCCAGGAGCCCTGCTAAATTCTGTTTACCTGGCATCCTGACAGGCAGTTCAGGCAGGTCTGCACGACATCATCGGAATCCACACTCCTACTGGCTAATCCTCCATTCTCCATCTCAGGTACCAGAGGCAGCACCTGCTCAAACCTTGTAGCCAGACATCCTTGTCCATTAACCTCACACTCCACACTGATTTTCATCATGAGGTATTGTTGACAGGAGAAGCCTCTGAAAGGTGGCCATACCTCCCTATTCCACCTTTGTGGTCCCATTTCAGACCCTCACCATCTGCCCCATTGACTATCTCAGTGAACAGATCCTTCACACCTTTTGTCAGATTTATTCCTAAGTATTTCATGTGTTTTGAAGGTAAAAAGGATGCTATATCAGGATTAGGTAAGGTTTATCCCAAGAATGCAAGGTTGGTTTAACATTCTAAGACCAATCAATGTAAGTCACCATATTAACAAACTAAGAAAGAAGAACTATATAATCGTATCAAAAGACACATTAAAAAGCATTTGAGAAAATCCAGCATCCATTCTTGGTTTAAAAAAAAATTCTCAGCCAACTAAGAATAGAGGTTCATAAAGGTAAAATTATTATTTTCCATGTTATGGAACTGCTTTTAAAGTTAGCCACAGCATTCTCTATTGTATCTAACTCTTTTTATGCATCTGGTCTTATATTTGCTGTCTTGCTTCTCTTTTTTGTCTTAAAATTTTGGCATGGATGTGGAGAGATAGGAATACTGATACACTGCTGGTGGGACTGCAAACGAATACAACCTCTGTGGAAAGTAACATGGAGATACCTCAAAGAGCTAAAAGTAGAACTACCATTTGATCCAGCAATCCCATTACTGGGCATCCACCCAAAGGGAAAAAAGACATTCTATAAAAAAGACATCTTACTTGAATGTTTATAGCAGCACAATTCACAATTGCAAAGATGTGGAAACCCAAGTGCCCATCAATACACGAGTGGATTAATAAAATGTATATGTATACCATGGAGTTCTACTCAGCCACAAAAAACAATGGTGATATTGCATCTCTTGTATTACCCTGGATAGAGCTGGAGCCCATTCTACTAAGTGAAGTATCATAAGAATGGAAAAACAAGCACCACATGTACTCACCATCAAATTGTTATTAACTGATCAATACTTATGTGCACATATAGTAGTAACATTCGTCGGGTGTCGGGTAGGTGACGGGGAGGAGGGGATGGGTATATTCACACCTAATGAGTGTGGTGCATACTGTCTGGGGGATGGACACATTTGAAGCTCTGACTTGGGTGGGGCAAAGGCAATATATGTAACCTAAATGTTTGTATTCCCATAATATGCTAAAATAAAAAAAAATTTAAATTTTTCCTTAGAGCCTGTTATTTACAAAGCAATGATTTTCTTTATCATAGGATGTCTTAATGTATAATCTGAGATGGACACCAACAGATTCTCCATATCCTGTCTTCCTTGGCAGAGCAAGGAAGAAAACCTAGGACATTTCAGTTTTGGTTTACAAAGGCAATAAATTTAGCTAGGGTATGTCATATGTTATTACTCCCTATGGTCTAAGGTGGCTCCATGGCCCATATATAGAGTGTGGATCTTTAAAGTGGCATTCAGGATTCTTCACTTGTGTTCTCACTTTATTTTTCATTTCATCTTTTATTGTCATACTTCAGCAGAATTGCTCCAAATATGTAAAAGAAGCCCATTCCTTCTTGTTTTTCCTTGGGCTGGTCCCTCGTCTTGGATTGTCTTCTCACCACTCTCTGCTGACAGGAGGGATGACTCTTCCTCCTTTCTGCCTACCTCCTTCACGAGCCACTCATGATCCTTTCAATAGTAACCCTCATTTATCAAGTATCCATGATGTGCTAGATAGTTCACTAGGGGAAAGGTAAAACAGCATTTTCTGCCTTTGTGGAGCTTTGGTTTTAGTGGGATGACAGACTGCTGATGACTCCATCAAGCAATGGTTTGATACCATAGGACCTCTGGGCCCAGAGAGGGGACGCAGGAGTTGCTGCCTCTCTTCAGTCCCAGGACACTGGGTCATTTTCCGCGGTTGGGTACTATGTAATCTGCTTCACTATAAGAACTCTCGTTGATATTACTAAGGATTATCTCCATTTCATAGATGACTTGAAGTAACCCGTCCACTGTGACAAAGCTGGTAAAAAGCTGAGGTTCCTTCTAGATCTGTCTGAAGCCGAATAAACGTGGGGTTTTTCCTCCTTTGTTTTGCCTGTTTCCATAGTGGAGATATTTCCAGGTGGCGAGGGATAGAATTCTTTTGTTTGATGTCATCTCTATTTAAACTGCTTTGGATTTTTTTTAGGAACTAATAATGTCACCTAAATGTCCTTACCCAAGGCAAACATATTTGCTTTCTGTCAGTCATTCTGAATAGCAAACCTAACTCAATTTTCTTGTTTGGCAAGAATGCGGTAAAAGAACACTTTTCTTCCTACTGTCTGTTTCTATTCCCCATTGTCTTCAGATGAATCATGCTGAATACAGTGGCAGAAGCTGGTTTTGAGATAATAGTTCACAAGTCTTACCTAGCACTGAAAAGGTGCCTCAAAATTCCTATAAACACCACAGATGAATCACCAGACACTTCTTGGCAACAGGGTCTCACAAGATGTGAAGGTTTCTGGTGCTGTGCTATTAATCCTAACCTGTGGAAATGCCTTAGACTGGAGCAGGGCTGTCAGATTTATACATTTGCTAGATGTGTATTTCTACACTTCCCCAAAATAAGCATTTTAATGCCTAGATTTAATTTTCATTGTATGCTTTTGTTATGCTAAAACTTATATCACAAATGTTTATGAAAATTCCTTCTCAGGAATCCAGGTACTATAAATCAGTCACCGAGGCACCTCAAACTGAAATACTTAGAGAAAGCTCACCCTGTGCCAATCTGTGAGGTACATCAGAAAGGTCCAGAAGTATTCTTAAGGATGCTTACAGTCCAGACCCATAGACAACAAAAAATGCAAAACAAATTGAAAAATATTTCATCTCGTAAGGCAGTGGTCCTCAGAGTGGGGTCCCCATAGCAGCAGCAGCAGCATCACCTAGACTTACTAGAAATGCAGATTCCCAGACCCTCATCCAGACCTACTAAAAACGGGGCCCAGCAAGCTGTGTGTTAACAAGCCCTCCAGGTGATTCTGTCACATGCTGACATTTGCAAGCCACTGCCTCAAGGCACTGGTATGATCAGAGGTAGCACATGATCAATAGGAAAACGAATTGAGAGAGCATAGCAATTCTTTAGAAGCCATTTCATTTTCTTGTCCATTCATTCGACATTTGCTGGGAGCCTACTATGTGTCAGCCCCTGTACAAGGTGCTAGGAATGCAAAGATTGATACAATATCATCCTTATCTCTCATAAACTCACCCATCTTACTGGGGAAAATTAGGCACATAAATAACTTAAAATGTTGGCAGTTGATGCTGACATTCCACGTAATGTTCTGACTTCAGCACAGCCAATCATCACTGACACAGGCTGCGAACAGCCTGCATGGTCATGTTCCTCCTGTTACATGCTATCTCTGCAGCAATTTGCTCATGAGCTACCTGAAATAACGAGCAGTACGCACTCCCATTTCTTTACTTCTCTACATAGCACTTATCACAACCTGGCGTTCGTTTGCTGTTTGTCCCTTCTGCCAGATGTAAGTTCTGGGACTTCGTCTTCTTCACTGTTGTACCCCCAGCATCCAGAACTGGGCATACATTAGCTGCTCACTAGATATTTGTTGAATGAATCAATTAGATGAGACATTGCAGAGGGTTCAGATGAGCAGTGATCATCACGGAAGGCAAAAGTTCTAAAGTGTCACAGAACCTCAAGGAACATTCCTTTGACCTCTCTCTGTCCTGAACATTTGTTTTAGAATTCCACATGCGGCAGACTCTCTCATCTCTTACGTCTAAATTTCTTATTAAGTTTTGAAATTGTTGAGCAGATTAAAGGATTCCTTTGCAGCTTTTATGCTTAAACTTTGTAGAAAGAAATTCCCTGTCTCTGTAACTATTACTGGGACAGATTAGAAATAATTTAGAACTGAATTGGATTTGCCATTTTGTAAGCTTTTCTTATCTACCAGGGCTAATAGGAGACACTTAACTCCTTACAATAGCCCAGGAAAAAGTATTATTATCTGCAATTCACAGATTGGAAACTGAGGGTCAAATAGCCTAAAAAGCTTATACTCAACTGCTCTATAAATATGGCTTGAATCAATAGAGAATGTTGTATATCCCATAATAAGTTTGACAACTTAGAAATTATATATAGAGGGGAAGCATGATATCATGAAAATAGCACAAGCTGTGGATTCAGACATTTCTGGGCTTGAATTTTAACTTCTACTTAGGAACTGCCTGACCTTGGGCATACTATTTAATCTTTCTGAACTGTTCAGTAATTTCCACTTGAATAATGTGAAGTTGTAGTCATGAGGGAAAGTTATCTGTAAATACTGTTAAAGTGCTAAATCTCCCTGGCATGACATCCCTTGCCTCTCTGTCCCACATGCCTGCCTGGCCTTGGTGTGTTCAACTGCTTGCCATCCTGGGATGCCAGCTGGGAAGCAGCTCAGGGGCAGCTGGGAAGGGCTAGGACCACGAGTTCTGTGATCTGATGGCCCACTGCTATTGGGGTGATTCTGGGTGAGTTACCCAACATGTCCAAGCCACCTTGTCTTTATCTAGAACGGAAGTGTGGAGAACATCTTCACCTCACAGGCTGTCTTCTCCATCACCTTGTCTGCCTGGTGAATCCCACCCTGCGGCCTTCACTCTTCCCAACTCCTCCTGCTCGGGGTGCATCCCTCCCCCAGCTTCCCATGCCTCCCCTGCCTTTCCATGCTGTTTCTCTGCCTCCCCTGCCTTTCCATGCTGTTTCTCTCCTTTCCTCGCTTCCCTTCACTCCCACCCCTTTTCCCACCCAGCAAACAGATTATTGCACTAATGCTCTGGGCATAAACAGATAATTACAGTATTGCCTGTCCCCAAGGAAGTCAGTAGTACCGACTGCATACCTTTATGACAAGAACACTGTTGGGCTTTGATGCTTATATGTACATTCCTGCCCAGCTCTCTGTAAGCTTTTGAAGGGCGGTAAGTCCATCTTACTGAGCCTGTAGCCACAGTACCTCATGCACATCAGGGTTCTGTAAATGTTCACTGAATAAATGGCATAATACAGTGGTCATCAACCTTTTTGGCACCAGGGACTGGTTTCATGGAAGACAATTTTTTCCATGGACTGGGGGTAGGGGATGGTTTCAGTATGATTCAAGTGTATTACCTTTATTGTGTACTTTATTTCTATTATTAATACATTGTCACTCGCCACTCACTCATAGGGTTTTGATACAAATCTGCAAGCAATTGATTTATCATGGTCTCTGTGCAGTCAAACCTCTCTGCTAATGATAATCTATATTTGAAGCCGCTCCCCAGTGCTAGCATCACTGCCTGAGCTCCACCTCAGATCGTCAGGTATTAGATTCTCATAAGGAGTGTGTAACCTAGATCCCTCGCATGCACAGTTTACAGTAGGGTTCACGCTCCTATGAGAATCTAATGCCACTGCTGATCTGATGGGAGGTAGAGCTCAGGCCATGATGCAAGCAATGGAGAGTGGCCGTAAATACAGATGAAGTTTCACTTGCTTGCCTGCCACTCACCTCCCACTGTGTGGCCTCGTTCCTAATAGGCCACAGACCAGTACCAGTTCACAGTCCGGGGGTTAGGGACTGCAGCCATAATACATGTTCTCCTCACAGCTGATGGGAACTTTAATTCTGCTGCTCCCATACCCCAAAAGGTTGACAGGAACCATTTTCAATCTGTAACACAGCTTGATTAAGAAACAATGCTATTTTGCTGCATAGCATAAAACTTTTTTAGAACAACTTAAAAATATTTGCTCATGTTTTCTTTGCAGATTCTTCCAGTCAGTCCATTTGTAACTATAATTATTAAAATTTTAAAAGCATATAAGAACTTTATGAACATTTCAAAATTC
>NW_012148396.1:9030836-9066900 GCF_000956105.1 Propithecus coquereli
TCCATGTCCCTGCCACCAGCAGAGGAAGGCTGGGCAGACCAGGTGACTTCAGAACTTGCCCAGAAGGAGGATTTAGAAACATGCCAGGAATGCAAAGAAGTGAGAAAGAATGTCCAATCAGAGTAGACAGCTTGTGTACCAGACTGGCAGTGTGAGAGGGCATACCCTGTCTGAGCCAGGTAAGCAGGTGAGGGCAGCTGACCTTGAGAAGCCCAATCAGCCTCTTACTATCAAGGATAATGGTAGCTTCTGGGGTTTTGTAAATGCAGTTTATAAGGTAGGGGACGTTCCCTTCCATTGCTAGTTTGCTGAAAGTTTTTATTGAAAATAGATGTTGGATTTTGTCAAATGCTTTTTCTGTATCTATTGAGATGTTTATATAGTTTTCTTTTTTTAGTTTGTTAACATGGAGAATTACATTTTTTTTTGTTATTTTTTTATTTTTGTTTTTGTTTTTTTTTATTTCAGGGTATTATGAGGATACAGACATTTTGGTTACATTTTATGTCTTTGCCTCACCCAAGAGAGGGTTAAAGGCATGTCCTTCCCCTCTACAATGCTCCCCGTGTCCTTTAGTTATGAGTTTACCCCCACCATCCCCCAATCCCTGGAGAATATTACCACCATGTGAGCATCATAGCGTTACAACCCAAGTGGCCATCAATTCATGAGTGGATTATTAAAATTTGGTATATGTATACAATAGAATATTACTCAATTATAAGAAACGACAGTGATCTAGCACCTCTTATATTTTCCTGGATTGAACTTGAGCCCATTATCCGAAGTGAGGTATCACAAGATCGGAAGAATGGGCTCCACTTGTACTCACCATCAAATTGGCACTAACTGATTAACATTTTTGTTTTTTTAACGTTAAACCAACCTTGCATTCTTCAGAGAAACCTCTGTCAATATTTTACATATTTTTAGACAGTTTACGCTAAATTTTTGCTTAAAATTTTTTGTATCTATGTTCAGGAGGGCTATTGGTCTGTAGTACCGGTGGTTTTGTTTTTTGGTTTGGGAAGTTTTTTCCATAATCTTGCATCTGGTTTTGATATCAGAGTAATGTTGATCTCATAGAATGACTTTAGAAGAATTCCTTCTTTTTAAGTTGAAAGAAGAGTTTATATAGATTTCATATTATTTCTCCCTTAAATGTTTGGTAAGATGCATGAACAAAGCCATCTGGGCCTGAATTTTCTCCATAGAAGATTTTAACAAAAAAATCCTATTTCCTTAGTGAATATAGGGATATTCAGTTATCTATTTCTTTATAATGAGTAAGCTTTGGTATATTGTGTCTTTCAGGAAATTTGTAATTTCACCTCAGTTTTCAAATTTATTAGCATAAAGTTGTCCGTAATGTATCCCTGTTAGCCTTTTAATATCTATAAAATCCATGGTAATTCCAGCTCTCTCATTTCTACTACTGGTAATTTTGCATCGTTTTGCATCGTTTCTCTGTTTAATCTGGCTGTAAGTTGATAAATTTCACTGATTTTTCTCAAAGAACAAGCTTTGCTTGCCTAGTCTATAGTAGGTTTTTTGTTTCCTATTTCATTGATTTCTGCTCTGGTCTTTATTTATTATTTCCTTTTCTACTTACTTTGGGTTAATTTCTAGATGTTTTCCTAATTTCTTAAAGTTGAAGCATAGTCCCTGGCTCCCATGGGAGGTGCCCGTGAATGAAACTGCAGCTATTATGCCTACCTGCTGAAATTTTAAAAGGCAAGGTGTTGTTGACAAGGGTGATCAAGTACCCACAAGCTCTCCAAAGCCAAATGTGCACGGAGCCTAAGGGAGGGCCTGGCCCCTGCCTCCTGGCAAACTCTGGTTTTGTTAGGATTTCAGAATTGCTTTCCAGTAAGCTATAAGCAGGTGTGAAGTGTTTACAGAGCAATATTGTAGATGGAGGGGAGAATGGAATCTATTTAGCAGATACAGAGCATGCTGTGATAAATGGCTGCAGCAGTCTTTGCTAGAGTTGGCTTTCTGACTATTCCACAGTCGTTCCAGCCTCTCAAAATGCTGTATGCTCCAGGGCTCAGCTGGCTCCCACATCTCCATGTAGTCCAGCTCCGGGGGCTGTGAGTTGGATGCTTTGGATGGGCAAAGCTACAGGTAGCCTTTAGAGACACACAGCACAGTCCAACTCAGGTGAAAAGGTCCCTGCTGCCTGGGTATTTCTGCAGCCCAAGCCCAGGACAAGCACCCCAGAGCTTTGGCCCCTCTCAGGAGCCCTTGCCCTGTCCTTGTCGTGCTGACATATTATATGCACATTGTATCCAACTTAGAAGGTAGACACTAGCCTCACTTTATTGTTGGGGAAAGCAGGGCTAAGTAGCATTAAGTAACTGGCCTAAGGGCCACAGCTGATCTGGACAAAGACCAGACTCCAGGCCACGGGGGTGACCCCCATAACCCTGTTTATTCCAGAGCTGCTCTTGCTGTTAACAACCAGCAGGTCAGCGACTGACCCAGGCTCACTGACCAAATCTCATTTTTCTCTTTATAAAGAAGAACGAAGTCCCAATTGATTTGGCCCAGCTTTATTTCCTTCTCCTGCCAGGCTCTTTCATTATTTAAGCCTCCCAACAACCTTATGAAGGAAGCATTATTGTTCCATTTTATAGACGTGGAAGTTGAGAGTCAGAAAGGCTTTATTGTAGAGTCTGGCTTATATAAATATTATTTCTAATATGCATTCACTTTACACAATCTCTACTTTCAATCCTGGAAGAGTCCTCACAAGGTACGCAGGAAAAACAGTCCTGAACATAGACAGACACAATCGCTGCTAGCTAAACAGGGGAAGATATCTTTCTGGAAAATCTGAAGAAACACATGTTATCTTTTCCCACTTCTTGGGATGCTCCCTAGAAGCAGCTTTCACTGAGTTACTTGTTTCCATGGCTACACCATTCCTCGGTGATAATTTTATAGGTTTAGCACGATTCCAATTAAATTGCATCATTGCTGCTTCAGGGAGAAGGGCTCTGTAACAAGCTCATGGTGCCAGATGCCCCCACAGATAGCACCATAAGCCACTTCACTTACACAGGTCCTGCTCCGCTCCTCAGAGAAGCTCAGCTCTACCACAGAAGACAAATCTTGACAACAGGAAAATGCCACATAATTTCACAGGTTTGAAATTCCACCACTTTCACCACCAATGGATCTTAGACAAACTGAATTGCTCCCTTTTACCCCTGATGGCTCCCAACATCCCACCCTGCTGGCCTTTAATGGTGCCGTGTCTGTTACCGGGAATGCCCTTCCTCCGATCTTTCGTGTCGAATCCTATCCTACCTAAGGGTTGAACCCCAGGATGAGGATTAGTAGAAAGGATGTGGATCCACGCTCCTACTCTACCACTCACCAGCTCCGTGAACGTGGGCAAGTCTTCCCTAAACTCCAGTTTCTCCACTCACTCATAGGATACTTGCAAGGATTGAGTAAACTTAGGAATGTAAAGCACTAAGCACAGTTCCTGGCTCATAGAGCACAGTCTGTAAATATTAATTCCTTTACCCTCAGTTTCCCAGGAAAAGACACCAATGGAGGAGGCTCCCAGGACCTTCGATGGAAATGACAGGAATTTCAGTGTGGCTGAGAAGTGGAATGGGAGTTCTGAGACAGAGAGAACCAACAAACTGGATGGTCCATCGGGTCAAAGCACAAAGGGGCTTGAGTGCAAAATACAGAGGCTCTGGGATTCTGATCCACAAGTAAAATTCAGGAGGAAGATGTAGTAAGAGAAGAAGGTGTCACAGTGCAATGGACAGAGACCAGTATGGGTGACTTAGATAGTGTGACATTACCTCAAGGAGCCTCAGTTTTCTAATTGGAGGATAATACCATCTACTCAAACAGCTCTCATGAGACCCTAGAAGGACAATTTATATGTAAGTGCCTAATACACAAGACTTGTCTGGTAAATGGTAATTATATTTAAATAATTACATTTAAATACATCTACAAACATTCTTCTGTATCTCTATACATTTATCATCATTCAAACAGAAAAACACCACATTCGCTCTTGCAACATCCAATTGAAGAAAACAAAATTCATGCCATAGGCAACCAAATGTGAACAGTATCTCCTAAATTTTGAAATTTTACACTAAGCTGTAAGAGTTTATCCTGTGGGAGAAAGAGAAATCCTCTCATCATCTAATATAGTGCCTGAGATGTATTAGATGCCCCCAAAAGAAGCATGAGTGAGTAAGAAAAGTAGGAAGGAATTGATGAACTTAGCATGCCTTCAAAACCCTTCACAGCCTGGCCACAACTTCCCTTCAGTCCTGCACGATGTTCCTGTGCTCCAGGACACCAGACATGCAGCAGCATACTATGCATATGCAGACCTCAGTGCCTTTGCACATGCCATTTCCAACTTCAGGAATACCCCTCCACCCTGGTTTGCTGGCTCACTCCAGTTTTTTCTTCCTTCAATATACCATTCAAGTACCAATTCCTCTGATAGGCCTTCCTTGACTTCCTCTGCACAACCATAGCGATCAGCATTACCTGTATTCTAGTTGTTTTTTCTTGTTTTGTTTCCTTCTATCTTTCCCACCAGCCCATGAGTTCCTTGAAGTCAAGAGCTGTCTGATGCATCCCTGTGTGCCCATCATCTGGCATGTTACTCAGCACATAGTAGGTGCTTAGTAAACAATGCTGAGTGACTGCACAATACTAACTACGTTTCAGTTGTTGACTTATATGGTAGCCTCCTGGTTAAAGGGCACCTAAAAAGTAGGCCCCTGAATTCAATCATCGTGTCCCACCTCCAGGGCCAAGCATCATAGCTGACCCATGACTGGAACACAATATAGGTTGTGCTTTCATTAAGCAAACAGGTAGAGTGAGGGTGGGTCAGAAAGGGGCCTGAACCCAGCCTTGGTGGAGAGTCAGCACTGCTGGGATAGGAACCTGTCCAAAGGAACGCAGCACCCAATGCGCCGGACACATGCTCAGGGCCAGAGGCACAGGAACACAGTGGCATAAGGGGGAGCTGCCACATCTGGCCCCACTGCATCAGTGCAAAATGGATGGAGGGATGAGGGGTAGAGAGGCAAAGTGAAGACCTCGTCTCTGGCCTCTACCTGGAAAGAGGTCTGGAATAGCACAAGAAAGGGTGAAAGGAAGATATAAAGCAGCATAAGGTTGAAAAGTAAACTCTGAGGGACAACTGGAGTCTGAGAGTGGGGCTGCTCTGTGGAGAAGGCGTCAGCGGCAGTGGACAGCCTTTGACAGGATTTGAGTGTGGAGAGACAAAGGAGTGGATACTAGCTGGGCTCCTTTCCCATGGAAGAGTCCATAAACCTGTGTCTGAATTTACATCGTAATACAAATAAATGCAGTACCCTACAGTGGCATCAGAAGAGTTTACAAATAAATGTAAGCACCCCGGTCCCCCAAATGTCTTAAGTGTACCCATGCCAGCTAATCCCTACTATAATAAAGGGAAATAGACAATAACAGGGATCACACATTGAATAAAGTAATGGAGAATGCTATAAGGAGTTCAGGTGCTCAGACAAAAGCACATAGACGATCTACATATAAAAGTTCACCTGCTCTCACACCAAAAAAGCAGCAGAGCTGCTGGAAGTTACTATAAAACTTAAGCCTTTCTATTACTCTGTCAACATTTCGGAAATAAACACTTGAGATATTAATGGGCTCAAAGCAACACCTTTCCAAATAAACATTTTTCATTCCATCCTCAGCTTTGAAGGAATAACCAGAAAGCATGTGGGGCTGAGGGTGGGCACTTTCAGAATGGCTTAGTGAGAAGTGTGGCTAAACCTCTGCCCAGATAGCAAAAATAAAAATGGACAAAGCCATCAAGAACAATCATTTAAAGACTTTTCAAACTGAGCAAAGGCATACAACAAATTGAGAAGAATCTATTCATGAAAATCTACTTGGTCTTGATAAGAATAAGGGAGACTGCGTTTAGCCAGGGGCTGTTCCCTTCGCTCCGCCTACCCCAGCTCCTCAGTGCACGAGCTCAGCCTGGGCAGGGGAGGCAGGTGGGAAAACTGGCAGCTCCACTGCCTGCTGGAAGAGGCTGAATTTTTTTGGAACAGAGGGTGGAAAACTCATGGGGTGTTGTCAAAAATAACTGCAGATCTAAGGAGCAAACAATCAGGGAATGCTAACATTGTAGTTTACCTGAAGTCATAAAACTAGCTGGGACAAACAACAAAATGGCACAGACCAGCCAGAAATTTAACAGAAAGATCTGGTGCATGAAAGAGGAAAAGAAAGGCCAGGCGCGGTGGCTCACACCTGTAATCCTAGCACTCTGGGAGGTTGAGGCAAGAGGATCTCTTGAGCTCAGGAGTTCGAAACCAGTCTGAGCTCTGAGCAAGAACAAGACCCCATCTCTATGAAAAATAGAAAAAAATTAGCCAGGCCACCTGTAGTCCAAGCTACTCGAAAGGCTGAGGAAGGAGGATGGCTTAAGGTTGCTGTTAGCTAGACTGATGCCATGGCATGCTAGCCAGGGCAACAGAGCCAGACTCTGTCCCAAAAAAAGGAAGAAAAAAGAGCAAAAGGAGGCCTTGGTAGCACCCCATGTATCCGTGGTGGCCTGCACATGCAGGAGCCCACACACAGTCAAGAGAAACCAGAGAAGGCCCCAGTGAGCCACTGGTCCCTGGATCAACGTGAGGCCTTATGAATTCAGAGAGGAAAAACCAGGTATTCCCCAAGGCACGTGTAGATCCATTGGTGAGGGGTGGAGCCTCACTGAATCAAAGTGTTTAAGCACAACTCTAATCACATATTGGATCACTAAGCCCCCCTGAACCTGGGGTAAGCCCTAGGAATCCAGGCGAACAATAAAAATAATAATTAGATAGTAACAAGTAGAGACTTTGCACACAGTGTGGGGGAAACAGACTCCACAAAAATAAGGCAAATTAACAAACAAATAAGAACAGCAACAACCACCACCCCAAGGAAGGAAGGGAGGTTTAGAATCCAACATGTTACAATATATTACCCAAAGGGTCCACCTTTCCACAAAATATTATGAAACATGCAAAGAAAAAGGAAAGTATGGCCCATACACAGGAAAAACTAGCAGTTTCTAAGGGAGACACTCTCCTCCTGATTTCCTGAGGGGCACTTCTTTTCCATCTCTTTAGCCTTTACCCACCACCAATAGTCTTACTACCAAACCAGTACTGATCATTTGTTCAAAACCAGACACCAGCTGAGTGAGACGTCACTAGCAGCAGAGAGACCCTGGGTGACATAAACCTTCCTTCCTTCAACATTCCTCACTCCAAAGCTACTGCTGTCTACAGAAAGCCATCGTGGCCACCGGCAGCATCCCTGACAGCTCCAAGAGGAGACTGTGTGTGTCGCTACGGGTAAGAGAGACGCGTGCTGGCTGCTCTCGGTGGCAGACAGGCGCTGAGGCCGCACACTGGGGCCGAGCATTGGCAAAGGCAATGACACAGAAGTACATAAACACAAAGTCCAAGGGTGGCGAGGATGAGGCTATAGGAAGGCTGGGGTTGGAGTGAAACTGGGGCCTTCTGAGAAAGTCCCCTCTCCCGCCTGCTCCCCACCCCTCCCTGTCCCAGCCCCTGCCCCAGCAGCATCCTATGTGCGTGTGCCGTGCTGTTTGCTCCTTTGTGCCTGTGCTCCCTCTGCTGGGAGTCTCCGCCCCACACCCAACCCCCTGGCTAACACGAGAGCCCCACCACGTAGCAACCAAGCAGCTGTGAGGGGCAGCACCCCAGTGATTGAGGGGTCCCAGCTATACCAACATTCTCTTTCTTTACTGCAGAGAAAAGAAAAAGGGATAAGACTCTCCCCCTGCAACCTAACTCCTTACAGTTTTGATCCACAGACATGACTTTTGTCAACCACAACTGGCCATGACCTCACTTTCCACAGCATCTCGCATTCCTCTACCCTTCACCTGGGTTTACTCAGAGCAGCTCCAATCCCTCAAAATCTGTTGTGCCCTAACTCACAAGCATCTTGGCTAAGTCATTCTTACGGTCCTAACCAGTCAATGCACCTCTTAATTTTGGCATAAGGATTGCAAACAGTGTTCCAAAGGCTGGCCCTAAACACATGCTCACCTGAAAGTGACCGTGCTGCCTGCCCAGTCTCAGCTCCTAAGACCTTCAGTCCACCCACCACACACACTACCCCCAGGCAGGTTCAAACAGCCAGCGCTTCCCCATGTGCTGATAACGCAAAAACTGGGTGCTCTAGAACAGACCTCTCCTTGGAGCCAGCTGTCTCTGCTCCTGCTGGTACCCAAGCCATCTCAACTTTGTACTGACATTCACTTTTTATTGGTATATTCATTTTGGCTTCCTCGGTGCTTATTCACCAACAACTGGAAAGAGCTAACGAAGGATTAATAAAAATGTATGGGATAGATATCTGAACTGAGAATAAGCATGCAATAAATAAACTTTTCAAATGAATAGGGAAAAGGCAAGAAATATTCTACTTTAATCACTGCACTGTTTGAGTCAGCCCACAAAATCTCAATGTTTCAAGGAAACGAGTTTTTGCCACCCCAACACAACGCACTTAAGCTTCATTGTAACTGGTTTCCAAAACATTGTACAAGAACGAAAAATACTGAGAAAGCAGCTGTCATATACACACTTCCTTTCCCTTCTGAAAAACATTCAAAACTTTGCTTCAGAAAAAGCTTTGCAGAAACCACAAAAGGCACTCGACAAACTAGCTGTCTATAGAATCGACTCACCTTCACATGGCTGAAGTCACCAGCTTTGCTGCTCTCAGATGGATTCATAGGTTTGCTCTCCACTCGGGGCCGAACGACTTGTCGAAAAGGACTGGACAGAGGAAAGCCACTCACACTGATTCCATCTAAAAAAGAAGAATAAAAATTGTAAGTTAGCTTGATATTTTTAATGTAGAGGGTTTTATTTAAAAACAATAACTAGTGGAAGCTGAGACAGGAGGATTGCTTGAGCCCAGGAGTTCAAGACCAGCCTGGACAACACAGCAATACCCTAACTCTGAAAAAAAAAAAAATAGTAACTGGAAGAGCACTCCAAGTCCAGTTTCTGTCCTTACTATCCTATCTTGTATTATTTACAACTGCCTGATGAATTTTCCATAAGCATACATTCACACCTACTATGCATAAAAAGTAGAGAAAGTACCACTCCTGAAAAAGGACAGCTACTTTCCACCCGCAGTTGACAGCCCTAGGCCCCCCAGCCTTCCTTTTAAGCTCGGACCATGCCAAGCCCATCCCTCTCCTCGGGCCCTCTGCATGGGCTGCTCCCTCGGGCTGGGATGCTTCTCCCCCACTTTGTGGCCAGCTCCACTTTACCACTCTATCTTAGTCTAAATGCCACCTCATCGCCCGATTTCAAGCAGCCACCACTCTCTGCCACAGGACCATATTTAAACCTCCGAGGACCATTCACTGCCACCTGGTCTCAATTGTTAATGTTAACTATCGGTTGACAGTAAGTCCTCTCTGGGTCTAACACCCCACGTCCCATCCTGCTAGCTCTCAGAGTACATCCACAAATGGCTTTCACGGCCAGCACCCTGGTCTGAGTCACTGCCATTTCCATCCTGGCTGTTCTCCCGCGTCACCCTTGCTCCTGTACCATCTACTCTCCACACAGCGGGCAGAGGTAGCCTACCGAAGTGTAAACCACACCATGCCCTTCCCACACTGCCCAATTTACTCAAGAGGAAATGCCAAAGTCTGCACAGGTCTCCAGGACCACTGCCTGATCTGGACCTCAGTCGCCCACTAATTCCTTCCCATTAACTGAAGAGAAGACCCCAGCTGAATTAGTGAGTTGTTTGACTTATAGTTTTATCATTTTTCAAGAACATAAAGAGATTTCCTCCTAATAAGTTATTTTCAAGTAGTTTAAGTTCCCTAACAGAAACCAGCTGGCATGTAGAAGTATACCTATGAGTATGTCAAGTGTGATAGACTTCCAGTGTAAACCAGGCCAAAAGAACAAACAACCAGAGGCAATCTGTGCAAGTGTTAAAAGTTAATACTAATTTTGGCTTAACACGCATGGAAACAGCAGAGATGAAAGAGCAAATGATAGAAAGTGAGGTTGGTAAGGTGTCAACTCATATCATATGGCACTTTATAGTTTATAAACTTGCTCCACTTTAAAGAAGAGCGATGAATAACCTGCCCAAGGTCATATTAGCAATAACTGATGTTAGACATAGTACCACACATGAATGGACATTTAATAAAATTGATTGGATGGATGGGTGGCTGGGCAGATGGATAGGTGAATATATGGTTAGCTGGGTAGGTGGGTGGATGGATGGGTGGATGGGTGGGTGGGTGGCAGATCTGAAACTCACATTCAGTGGCTTCGATTCCAAGTCTACTATCATTTCTATTACAACACAGTCGTTGGGAAACAAAACTTAAATGGTTGCAAATGGCAAACAAACTCAACTAAGTAATTTCTTATTAAGAAAGTAAAGTTTCTTGTGATAAGATGAAGAGTGTTTACTTTTAATTGATACAAAAAAGATATTTCCAAATTCCCAATCACTTAGACCCAAGGCCTTATCCCTAATATCTCTTTGCAAAAACTTGTAATTAACCAAGCATAACAAAAATGGTTCGTGATTTTCTTTTAAAATAGAAAAACTTCTCTTAAGCATCATTTGCTAAGGTATGTTCCCTTGGCAGAAAAATTGGCCGAATGATTGAACATAATTTCCTCCCCTCCACCCTAACCCAGCTGGAAAGAAATCCTTCACAGGTGTTCAATTTTCAGGATGTCAAAAAAATATTCAACTGAGGTAAAGAAGAATTAAATAATTTTCTACTTGGAGCCTTCAAATCTTCAAATGCTAAATTATCTTAAATAAGTTTTAAAAAATAGCCTACTTGAAAGGTTTATTATACCTTTTCCTCATAAAGGCACAAGCATGAATCAGACACTGAGCGTCTAGAGTAAGAAAAATTACAAATTGATCTGTTTCTATTAGTAATGCCTATGCAAGACACATATGAAGATTGTGATTAAGCCTTTAAGGGTAAGTTTATCTCTGCACTTCCAAAGCAAATGGAGGTGCCAAACAGGCTCTTGTTCAAGCGTCAAATGCAGGCAACAGAGGCACATCTGATGCCCCACAAGCAGCTCAGGCTGAAGCGGTGCAAAACAGAACAGCAGAAGATTCTACTCCTGATGACAAGACAGTGCAGACCAATTCAGCTGCTGAGAACAACTAGAAAACATGGACGAAGTACTCTTAAAATCCATTCAAGCATTAGAGAGCTAACAAAAACAAGAGGGCTATGATTTAGCAGAAGGAAATACAGAGACATGAGCCTGGCATGAAATTCCCCCTAGAGGTGCAGGAGGTCTGCATCTTGGCCCCCACCATCTGGCTGAATGACCTTTACCAAGTTACATAACCTCTATGAGCTTCAATTTCCTCATCCCTAAAATGGGAATAATTAGAACACAAACTGTAGGATTATCTAGAAAAACAAATGAATTACTGCATACGAAGTATTTATCACAAGGCCTGGTGCATGGCAAGCATTCAACAAAAATAGCTATTATTATTACTGCAGCAACTTATGCACATGTCTTAGATTCCTTACATGACTACAAATGCCTTGCAAACTGAATTCTTGTCAAATTCACAGTAGCTGACACAGGCTCTAGCAAATTGTAAGCCCTCAGTAAATAGTAACTAAATGAATTAATAAATTACAGGGTCAAATTCATTATTTGGTTTACACACAGTTTACATACACACATGCACAACAAAAATTCCATCATCCCAAAGTCACATTCAATAACCAACTACTAGTTAACTGAAATTTCATCAGGTTTCTCTTATTTGGAAAGACTCAATCAAAAGCTGTTAAGTTTGAATAAGTTAATTTTCTCTATTTTTTCTCATTCTCCTAGCACCATGGACACAATTTATAAAACCTCTCTACTACACCATGATGCTTGCTGCGAAAGGAACTAGCATTGTTAACAAAGACATTTGCAAAACATAAACTCCACATTTTTTTAGCATCCTACCCCAGAAACTACTTGGACACTAAAGCCAGGTGCCCAAAGGGGTATGCCATCTCCACCCCACCCACAGACACATACACAGCCTGGCAAACAGCTTGGTTAGCTCTTCCCCAGGGAAGGCTCCCATCGTTAGCAAACTACACAAATGCTATTAGCTGCCAAGGGACTCAGATTCTTTTTTGCCTTGGAAATATCAATCCTGTTTTATACTTATAACAATGCTAAATCTTCATTTCTGGCAGTGATCCAGAGGTATTGCCCTATAGTGGAGGGATACAGTGAACACCTGGTTTTGTCTGCCCTGCACTCCCCTTTTCTCTGAGGAGCAGCTCCTTCTCCATCCCATGAGGTTCTGGTGGGGTCAGAGGTGGCCAAAGATGGAAACATCCCACCAACAGAGGACAATCAGAAGACACAAAAGGGTCACATGGAGTCCTTCTATGAGATTTCATCTACAAATTCTAGGAGGAAAAAAGGAGTAAGGTTTGTCTTCCTCTGAATCATGTGCTGTGAAGATACAGCTATGGGGCTTTCCTGCAGCCATTCTTCCCACCACACTGAGAGACTCTGGGAACTCACACAAGTCTACCAACCCTAGCTTTCTGGGCTCCAAAATGGGAACCAACTCATGGAACTCCATGAGATAACTGGTGTAAAAATACTTTGGAAAAATACAAATTTGCAACATCTTGGAACTGGAAAGCTCTGGGATATGGGCATTAAAAAAAAAAAAAGGCTAAAAATTCCATCTGAAATTTGCCTCCTTTTTTGGACACAGACCTCAAAACCTCAAAAACCTGTCATCTTCAAGCTCAGAAAAATACTAAGAAAACCACACTATGGACTCTTTATAGACTAAAGAAGTCTGTTCTCTAATCCAGTTGAAGATGGAAGAGACAAGTAGCATATAAATTACAAATGGGGACAGAATATCACCAGCATAGGTAGGAGGCAGAAGCCAGCATTTGGAAAACTGAAGATGAGCCCTTGGCCCGTACAAGAACAGAGCTGGAGAGAAGAAGGGGGCAGCTGCAGAAGGATGGTGAGAGATGGGATGGAACGAGATGTCGTGAGCAGGGAAGTAGATCACTGGGAACGCCTGTGAAGGGTTCTTTCCAGCTGGGTTAGGGTGGAGGGGAGGAAATTATGTTCAATCATTCGGCCAATTTTTCTGCCAACACAGGCTATCACAAATAGAACAGAGAACAGATTGGGATGACAATTAATAGGAAGACAAGACAAAAAAAGTTACAAACAGATGAAGGCAGCTTAGTAGGAAGACCAAAGAGTCTAGTGGATTTATCAGGACAGAGGGTATCTAAGAATGGTATAAGTCTGGTAGACGATGGTGAATAAAATTGAGCTTTTAGAGAGAATTTCATAGTTACCATTTATAGTGCTCAATTTTTCTATTAAGAGCATTTCTGTGGGCAATTCAGAAATACAATTTTGTACACTAAAATAATACTTCTCTCTTGAATTGAGCAATATCACAACCATGATGACAATTGGGAAAAATGATAGCTGAAAGCAGGATTTGTGCAGAGGAAAGAAAAATCAGAGTCACAATAAAAACAGCTCTACTAGTAAGAGCTGATGGCTGAGTGCCATGTCCTTGGCTTGGCACCGGGCACTTAGTGGATGCCATTTGACTGACTCCTCACCCTGCAGAGTAGGCATTATCTTGTTCATTCTACAGATGAGGAGGCTGCGGTTCCAAGAAGATATGTAACTTGCTCAATATTACACAGTCCATCACACAGCCAGAACAAGAACTCAGGACTGTCGGATTCGTCGCTACCCAGCAAAACTGGGCCCAATAACAAATTTCAGTCCTAATGCTGAACTCCTATAAAAGCTCACCAGCCCAACTTGTCCTGCAGCACACCACGGGGTCACAACCGTGCACCGCATGTTCCACTAAACCTACCGTAAGGACCCTCACAATGGCTTAGCACCCATCTCCAGTGCTGGGGTCTAGTCAGGTCCATTTTTGTGTACTTTCAAAAAAGATACTAATATAACTAGAATAAAATACATTAACAAAGGCAAAAGGAGGAATGATCTCTCAGTGGGAGTTTGTTCGAGTATGCTGTTCCAGGTAGAATATATTTCAGAAATGCTTTTTCATTTATTCATAAAATCCACAGGTGCCAAAAAAGCCCATCTGGTTATCATAAAATATCCTGAAGAAAACCAAAGCAGTAGAAGCAGTTGGCTAAGAAATTAGCCAATACCCATCCTTAATTTCCATAGAGAAAGGGGCATGTTCATTCATTCAGAAACTTTGGAATGTGCTTAGGAAAGAAAAAAAATAATCACACAGAGACAGTAGCCTTCATGTGCTATTCAGATGGCAACAGTCCTCGTTTTCCATGGGCAGCCTCACCCTGAGACTGGTCTCCCTCTGTTGGGCACTCCCTGCAATGGGACCAGACTTGAGGTCTTCTGCCCTCGCTGATGTTAGGAGCTTTCACGTAAATGGATGCTTCATAACTACCAGTTGAACACATGAAATGTTTTGGGTGGTTCCCAACCTATTCCAAACTTAGATTTTGGTGATGATTGCACAACGCTGAATACACTAAAGACCACTGAAGTGATGGTACTGAATTCTATCTCAACAAAGATTTTTTCTAAAGTAAAGGAGTAGTACAACTTTCTTAGGATACAAACACACTTCAAGGGAAAATAAAGATAAAGGGAAAAGACATATTATATCCAAATAAATCCCAATTAGACCAGCAGCTAACTTAGCAGTAGTGGAAGCCATTAGACAGTAAGAATTCATCTTCAAAGTATTAAAGGTAAATTATCTGTGTGAACGAATGATCTAATAACATTTCCTAGTTACCACGTGATGAGAAATGCCTCACAGCCTCAGGTGCTGCCTGGCACACAGGTGGCCAGGCACGCTCCCTGGGCCATCATTCACGGGGACAGTGACACGCAGGTGCTCCCTGAAGTTGTGTAATGTAGAGGCCTGGAACTGCACACCTGCATTGAAAAGCACCTAACAAAAAGGAGATGAATGAATGACTTTGTGAATTAACGTCTTCATAAATGAATAGGTAAATGACCATCTTCCCAGCAAAAAAAAGAAAAGCAGGTTTTTGCTAGGCTTTCAAATCCAAGGATTATTTTTTAAAACTACTAGTAAATCACTTCTTTTCAGTATAAGAATGTCAGAATGGACTGCTCGGAAGAGTAGTGAGTTCCTTGTCACTAGAACTAGCAAAACAGAAGGCAGATAACCTCCTGACCAAGATCTTGGGGAGAACGAACTGAGGTAACCTGGCTCCCCCTCAAGGCAGTACAAACTGCTTCCATCTCTTGTCTCCGGTAAGCAGGGGCAGTGCTTTCCACGGCATCAGTGCACCCTTGCCCAGGGCTTCTCCCTGTTCACACAGAGAAAGGCAGGATAGAACAGAGCTGCTGGACAAAGTCCCCAAGGATTGAGAGTCATGTGGGTCTGGGCTCAAACCCCAGCTGTGTTCTCTGCATGTGTCCAGAAGTAATCTGCCAGAAGGAGTACTAGACATGGAGGCCAAGCCCTGGCTCTGCCCCTCTGTCCCGAGGAAAGACATTCGGTGCTGCTGGGGATGGCCAATCACGATCTCAACAGTGCTAATATTGTGTTCCTTTTAAGTTTCCACTCCAGGCTTTATATCTTTTATACCTCGTTTACAGGTGTTACTCCATTTCTGCTTGAAGAGAATACACAAATAAATACATCAATTCTCCAAAGAAAGTCACAGAAATTGCTCAATTATCATATGTAATTTTAGGATAAAAATGAGGGAAACAAAACCAGACTACTGTTAGTTTGAGATTAAAGTAGAATGCCTTTTTCATAAGACAATAAAGGGTGAACGGTGGTGTCCCAAGCCAAATAATGACATGTGCTTATTCTCCTTTTAGAAGCTAGAAATTCAAAGTACAATCTGAATGTTTTGTGCAGTCTTCACAGCAGTCCCAAAGCACTGCACATCCCTAAAAGACAGCGGAAGTCATTATTCTTCATTAAATAGTCAGCCAAATCAAAGAAGTCAAAAAGCTGACAGTTTCAAGGTAGAGCATCGATTTAAAAAGTTCTCAAAAGTAAAGGCTCACCCCCAACATCATCTCACAAAATCTTTCTTCCCCACAAATTAGTTTTAATTCCTATGGCCTAAGTCTCTTAGTACTAACTTTATAAAAAAGTTTCTCTCTCTCTCCCTCTCTCTCTCTCACACACACACACACACACACACATTTTTCAAAAATGTTAAGTTCCTGGAATTTCCTTTGCCTTTTTCTGCCACAGGGCTTTTACACATGCATAAAAAACTGCTTTCCCACCCTACCACTTTCACCTATTTAAGTCTGGCTCCTTTTGTAAATCATTATTTCCCCAGAAAGCCTTCCCTAACCCTTTAAATTAGGTCAACCTTGATTATATACTCACAGTATCATATACTTTTCATACCTAGCATTTAGCAAAGTTACAGTTTTTCGTTTAGTTGTGAAATTGCTTGTCCCCCCCGCTGGACTTATGTTGTCTAATACAACAGCCCCTAGAGAAATGTGGGTATTTAAATTTAAAGTCACTAAAATTAAACAAAATTAACAATAAGTCCTTTAGATGCCCCATCCATGACTCCAGTGACCAAAGCCACATGTGGCTAGTGGCCACCATGGTGGACAGCACAGAATAGGGCACTTCAGCCAGAGTCCTGTTGGACGGCACTGCACTGACATGAGCTCCGTGAGGGCAGGGCTGTGTCTCGCTCCTCAGGACAATCCCAAGAGCAGTAGAGCGCACAGAATAAACCGGACACTCAACAAACATCTGTGAGGGCGAGAGGGGAAGATAGAAACTATGATTGCTTACTTTATAAATTATGTACCACTTTATAAAAAACCAGAAAGAGGAAGGAAATTATGTAAGTTTTATTACCTGATTAGAACAGAATATTAATAGTTACTTCTATAACTTAAAACTGTATGACACAATTCCAAATATTCTAGAATGCCCGCTCCCTATTCAACAAATATTAATATTTGTGAGTACCTAATATGTCCCACACGATACTACACAAAAATTTAATTCAGAACAGCTCACAGGCCTAAATGTGAAAACTAAAACAATGAACTTTCTAGAAGAAAACATGATACTACCATGACCTTGATGTAGGAAAAGATTTCCTAAACAAAAATTAGCGCTAACCAAAAGGAAAAGAATGATGATAAAATTAAGAAATTCTGCTCATCAAAAAACATTAAGAGAGTGGAAAGCCTAGGCACAGACTGTAAGAAGATGTCTGCAATACCCACGACTGACAAGGGACTAATGTCCAAAATACACTGAGTACTCCTATCAAGGATTTAGAAGGTAAATAGTCCAATTTACAAAATGAGAAAAATATTTTAACAGACACCTCACAAAAGTATATACCCAAATAATAAGCATATGAAAGGTGTGCAACATCATCGGTTAACTGAGAAAAGCAAATTGAAACCACAATGAAACACCACTATACATGGACCAGAACAGCTATAATTTAAAAGACTGACGCCCGGCACGGTGGCTCGGGCCTATAATCCTAGCACTGTGGGAGGCCGAGGCAGGAGGATCGCTTGAGCTCAGGAGTTCAAGGCCAGCCTGGGCAGGAGCAAGAACCCGTCTCCACTAAAATATAGGAAAAAAAAAAATTAGCCAGGAGCCGTGGCGTGCACCTGTAGTCCCACATACTCGGGAAGCTGAGGCAGGAGGATCTCTTGAGCCCCAGAGTTTGAGGTTGCTATGAGCTAGGCTCACACCAGGGCACTCTACTCAGGGCAACAGAGTGAGACTCTGTCTCAAAAATAAGTAAATAAAATAAAATAAAATAAAATACTACCAAAACCAAGGGGTGGTGAGAAGCAGGAGCAAGGGAGAGCTCACACATAGTCTTGGTGTGTATGGAAATCAAAATAACGACTTTGAAAATCTGTTTGGCTGTGGATCTATTAAAGCCAACAAAAATGTGGGCTTATATCCACCAAATACACACACAAGAATGTTTATAGTAGCATCATTCATAATACCAAAAAGTGAAAACAACCCAAATGTTCATCACAAGTAGAATGGATAAATTGTGGTATTTTTACCCAATAGAACACCATCCAGCAATAAAAAAGAACAAATGTAGCACAAAGCAATATTCATGGATCTCAGATATAATGTTGAGTGAAGAGAAAAAAACAAGGCTCATACACTGATTGATTTTGGACTTCTGATCTCAAGAAATGTAAAAGAATACATATGTGTTATTTTAAGCCAAATAAAAAATAAAACAAAAGTCTGTATGCTATATTTATTTCTTCTATATGAAATTTAAGAAGAAGCAACACTAATCTACAATGACAGAAGTCATAATTATAATTATCTCTGTGGAGAGCTATTCACTGGAACAGGACTCCAGGGAACCAGACGGGTGCTGGAAATTATTTATATCATGATCTGGGTTGTTACACAGATGAATATGAAAATAAAAATTAAAATTCATCAAGCTGTAAACTTAACATTTATGCTCATTATTGTATGTAAGTTATACTTCCATTAAAAAGACCTCAAATACCATTTACAACACAACAAAAATGACGTATTTGAGAATAAATCTAGTGTTAATAAAATACTGTAAGACTTTCACAGAGAAAATTATAAAACGTTATTGAAAGATGTTAAAGAAGACAAATAAATGAAGAGAGATACAATATTCATAGATAGGAAGATTAAGAATCATAAAAATGTCACTTTTCCCCCAAACTAATCTGCAGATTCAATGTAGTCCCAATCAATATTCTAACAGACTACTTAGAGGAACTTGACAAACTGATTCTAAAATTGATAGGGAAGATGAAAGGTCATGTAGTCAGGAGACTTGGCTCCCAGATTCCAAGACGCATCAGCACAGGAGAGGCAGAACAAGCAGCGACTGGGACTACCTGGAGGATTCAACTCACCTGGGATCCAGAGAACGATTAAGAGTTTTTCAAGAACACAAGCAGAAGGAAGATAGGCTATTCCCAAACTTTTCTACACATTAGAATAATTTGGGGAGCTTTTAAAAACCCTAGTGCTAATGCAATCACAATGGCTAGGGGTGGAGCCAAGCAGGTTTTCTAAGATCCCCACGAGATTCCAAAGTGCAAAAACGTTGAAGAACCACTGGTCTATAATTGTAGGCCGCAAATGTGAGGGCATGGCAGGTCAGAGAAATGTGAGGAATCCAGTCTTTCTGAATATAAGCCAAACGAGGGAGAAGGGTGGGCAGTGAGGCTAAGTGGCAGCAAGGGGGCAAGACCACGCAGCCTGCAGCAGAGACACAGTCCTGGGGAAATGGATGCCTCCGGAAGTTGTACAACAGAAGAGGAACAAAATCAGATTCTGCTTTAGAAATAGGACTGTGATGACAATGTGGAAGACAGTAGAAAGGGGGCAAAATTAGCAGCTAGGAGGGCAATCAAAAGACAAGTACAGTGGTAATGATGAGAAATGGCAAGGGCCTGAATCACAGCAGTGACGCAGATGGGGAGAGAAGGGTGGGAGTACGTAGAAAACAAAATTGGCAAGACTTGGTGTGATCAACACCATGAGCTAACAGTAAACCATCCTGCAGTGATCCATAGCAATCATCCCTTTCGTCTTTGGACAAAAATACTCTTAAATCTCCTCTACTGAACACCTACCTAATTTGTTTCACAGTGAGTCATCATCAGCTTGGTTGGAAAAGGCAATAATGAGAACAGTGAGATCAATGGTCCGGAAGACTTGAGGCTGCCTGAAATAGGATCACCTGTTGCTGATGAATGGCAAACACCTGGGTTTTCATTCTATCCTGGTGGTTTAGGAAGTTATTTTCCAGCCCAGATTTAAATCAAAGAACTGATTCAACCTTCCTACCTGCAGGGATAGCAGTGGCTAGGGGTAAGTGTACTTCACGGGTTATGAGACTGATGTCTGGGGCAAGAATTCAGCTTAGGGGTGTTGTAAAACTTTCTGTATCGAAGAAAGCCCTGACACTCAGAGATGTGCTCCTGAGAGCCCCAGGGAGCAGGAGCAGGCTGACCTTTCCCTTGGCTAAGCAGTCATGCTGTGAAATTCCAGTTTGTGAGTCAGAAGGCTGGTAGGTGGCACAGGCTAAATATAACAATAGGCAGGCTGTCCGACGCATCGTTAACCTTTTTCCTGCAGAACAAAAGCAGATAACCCACTGAACACAAAACAAAAGCAGTGTATAATATGACGAATAGCCAACACAATCCAAAAATAATTGCAGATTTGCATTAAAATGTAAGATGTGAACTGATTTAAGCTGGAGACAGCTGGAAAATGTAAGATGTAGAGAGCTAGAAAAATGCATTGTGCCCACCCTTATGGTGACAAAAAAAAAATAGTTGGGTAAACTAACTTTCCCTGACTGATCAGAGAGCTGAAGTCACAGGAAAAACAACTAACCTGAAACGTGGAGAGAGACAGCTGTAGGGTAAGTAGGACCCCAATGTTGCCGACACAAGACCCTGCCAAGTTCCAGGCGAGCCAACAAAAAGGTTCAGTGGGACTCTTCAGTGTGGGCTAGCAAGAGTATAAGGCCCTGGGGCTCAGACAGGGGCTGTCCACTGCATGCAGGCTTTTCTGCCAGGAGCCCGCTGGGAAGATAAAGAAGGACCCTGAGAAGGCTTCTCCTTGGAGCCCCTGCACCAGGCCAGTCTCCCCATCTCCCTTACAGAGTCAAAGCTGGGTGAAGAAGTGTGAGGGCACTGATAGAAACCCCCCACCACTTGGGGAGGGGAACAGCAGCCCAGACTCACTTCCCTGTCTCCCTACAAATCAAAAGCCTTACAGGCAGGCAGCTGGATGGGGCAGAAGAGTCGCAGCAGTGACGTGAGCAGATGAGAAAGTGTTGGGGGAGCCTAGGAACAAAGTAGAAGAGGACCTTGGATAGAGCTCTCAGGAATTCTGAAATTTGATGGCAAAGAGGAAAAGGAAGAGTCTCCAGATGAAATGGACAAAAAGCTACCCCAGAGGCAGAAGGAAAAGCAAGAGTATGGGGAGAGAAAGCATCTGACAGGCACAGAGCTAGGAGCTGAGAATTAAAAGGCAAACAGGACCCTGGCCCTGCCCTCCGAGTGCACATAGTGGAATCAGAAGGACCAAAAGTGCAGGCATAGTTCCATTTGTGGGGACAGGTGCGGGCATGGGGGTGCACCCAGAGGGGTATGGGGAGGGAGGACGGTAGGCCGAGGCCATGTCTAACCTCCTCTCACCACTATAGTGAGAACATGTAGAAAGTGCCGTCCCAGCATCTGAACGTGGTGAGCACTCACATGTTTACGCTCTTTCCGTCCCCTGCACTCCAGCCACAGGAAAAAACGCAAGTTTCAGTAAAATCTCTGGCTGCCTTCTTAATAAAGCACATGTCTGTGAAAAACTCAATCTAGGAATTGCAAAGAAAAAAAGAATTATGGCATTAATATTCTAATCACCTTTGTCTTTGAATTCTGGGTAACTCGGGATTAGTCTCTGTTCTTTAAAAAATAAGACTGAGAATTCCAGAAATTAGTATTTATTTTCAAGAGGAGAAGCAGACTATGAGAAAGACATTGAATAACTGTCCCAATTTCAGAGCCCAATAACAGGGAAAGGGGCAAGGTATGAGAGTGAATATTGTATATTCAAAAGTGAAAGCTCTCAAAATTAATTCCCAGCCACAATGATAAGTTGAAGCATCCATTATCATTAAATTGCAAGGAAGCAAAATATAATGAAATGCCACACAGAAATTTTTCTTTAAAACTAGTCTCCAATTCCCTGACAAAAAACTGAACTGATTTGAACAATTCTAGCTTCCCACAGGCAGAATTTGTCTTCAGCCTGATAAACACGAGGCATTTCAGGCAAGAAGAAATGCATTTTCCTATGGAGACAATAGAGTCTAACAGGAGCTCACCAAACTGCTTGACCAGATGCTAAACTGTGTGCTCTCAACAGCATTTCCACAGTCTGCCCCTGCTCTCCAGCCCGCCTGGCACTCTCCTGGTTAAGCCCTGCATGCCTCACCCTCCGACAGTCACCTGCCACACCCGAGTGAATCTCAGAGGGCACTTCCAAGCCAGCTTGCTCACCTTCTTAAAACAGAGTCTCCATCATACCAACCTTCTTTCAAGAAGCTTTCAGTGGCTCCCCAGTATCTTTCCAATAAAGCCCAAATTACTTCTGGAGTTTCAGGCCTTCCACAGCCTACCTGAATCTGCCCTTCCCACCCAGAACCTCTCTTACTCCTGGACCCTCTGGGCTGCCCAGATTTGCCTGTGGCCCCCACCCCTACCCGGTGGCATTGAGCTCATCCCTAAGTTGAGTCTCTTGCTTGCCCTTCTGGGTGGATGGCTTTTGTCAACAGAGCGAACAGGAAGATGAGCAGGTTTGGAGTGAATTACAACATATCAGAGTTTAGACAGGTTGAATTTGAGGCACTTTGGGGACTGTCAGGTGAAAATGCTGAAGCCAGCTAAAAATACAGAAGTGGAATTCAAGACCAGAAATAAAGATCTCAGAGTTGTTATCATAGTGTTGGAGCCTGTGAAATCATTTAGGGAAAATACGGTGTAAGAAAAGGATTAAGGACAAAATTGTTAGGAATACCAAGAGTTGCAATGCAGACAGTGAAGGAGAATCAACAGGAAAGTCAGTGTGGTAATGGGAGGGCCAGGACAGAGAAGCATCTCGGCCTGAGAGGAGGACTGTGTCCAAGCCGGTGTCATCTGACGAGGACTGTTAAGTGGTGACTGTGGAACAGGGACTGGAAGTCAGAAGCCTCATTTCAGCAGGCTGAAAAGCACAAGAAGGTGAGAGAGTAAAGGGGAGAAGAGGAAGGAGTAACTAGAGAGAAACTGTGGTGTGGAAAAGGATTTATTCTGGTCTGTACAGATTTATAAGATAGACAAAGATTTAGTTTATCTGCTGAGGGATTGGTACAAAACTGCTCCAACCTCGGGATGCAGAAGACTCCCCCGGGGAATGAGCCAGAAACACAGACCCCAGCCCAGTGCCCACAGAGAGAGATGTGGAAGAGCTGGGTGGGCCGAGGAGTCTGCATTTCATTAATAGCAAGTACCCTCTGACACAGGTCATCCAGGGACCATGACTTAGAACAACACTGGCAAGTTCAAAAGTCCAAAGAGAGAGGATAACTGATCAGAACACAGGCCAGAGAATTAGCCTCTGGTGAGAGCAGCGACAGTCTTCCCCCAGGATCAAATAGATGCAGAGGAGGAAGCTGAGGAAGCTTCTGCCTGGCGGCTTCCACTGATCCCTGAAAGGGTCATCTGCTGAGAGGAAGGGGTGCAAGAGTAGGGAAGGGGCCTTCAAAAGGGTGGCACACTGATAGTAGCCAAAACTGGGCACATATTTGTCCATATTTTTTGAATGAATGAATGTTGAATAGTGGGAGAGCCCTATGATGCAGATAAGCACATCTTCCCCACAGCATTAAAATTCGTGAGATTAAATGAATGCTACTCACCAAAGTCAACTGGTCCCTTCCCCAGATACGAAAGCAGCAGATAACTCAAAGGACAGGGTTTACCACCCACTCCCTCTCACCCTCCCATCTGCCAAGGGTGGGAAGACACCTCACGTGGACTGGTATCATATCCCCATTAAAAAAAAAATCAAGTGTCCATCTGTGCAACAGAACTATGACATTCAGTTCCCAAGAAACCAGAACTTTATCTTTATAACCACCACAAAGATGCATCTAGAAATATTGTTCCTTTTGTTCCCTAAGGGAGGCAAGAAGCAAAAAACAGTAAGACAAACTCCCATGGTAAGCAGGGACCCTGGCGCTGTGTGAGGCCTTGGAGAGACTCACTTTCCTGTTTTGTAAAACACATTAGACCAGATGACATCTACCATCTCACCTCATTCTGTGATGCCAAGGATCACTATTTCCCATATTGAAATGGAAATGCCACATTTAATTATCATGTCTAACAGAAACTGTCAGCAGGGAAAGCTGACATTTCCCTCCTTTCCCTTACAAAACTGAGAACCAAACCACAGACAGAGAAAACCAAATTAAAGAATTAATTAATTGAAAAGGAAACCAAAAGCAGGTGATGCTTTCATTCCACTGTCAAGAAACAGCAACCCCTGAAGATAGCTTTCATCTAAAGCATCAATCCCAGTAAAATCAAAATACTAATTTATCAGTCTCTCTGATAGCTCACTGTGCTCAGACACGTCCCTCAGACATAGAGGGCATATGCAGCAGACTGTCTTGGTCTTCTAGATAATACCTTGATGAAAAACTTCTTGGACAAAAATAATATTCCATCTCATCAGATGAGAAAGCTATTACACAAAAGTATTATTACCGAGACATTTCTAATTGTTTCATTCTTCTAAAAACTTTTTCTTGTAAAATATAACACTGATTGACAAAACTGCATGAAATAAATGGATAGCCTAATGAATTATTATGAAGCAAATGCCATGGAAACCACCACACAGGTCAAGTAATGGGATTGTGCCAGCCACCCCGCGGCCCCGATATACCTCGCCCTAGTTCTCATCCTCTTCCTGGCCCCAAAGTGCCCACTGCCTGGACTTGGTGGCATCACACCCTTGCTTTTCCTTGTCATTTTACCACCTGAGCATGCAGCTGTGAGCGCTGTGCTTTAGCAGTGCCTGTTTATTTCCAAATACATCGTTTAACTCTCTCTTCAATGCAGGTAGCCCTTTTGTCCCTTTTTATGTTTTCTTTTGTATGTGCCAAATATACATAGCTTAAGATTTGCCCTTTTAACCATTTCTAAGTGCACAGTTCAGCAGCATTAAGTACTTTCACACTGTTGTGCAATCATCACCACCATTCATCTCCAGAACTTCATCCCTTTCCCCTTATAATTTACTTGAAGAAACCAATTCGTTTGACTGCAGAGTCTCCTGGAGTCTGGACTGCCGACCGCGTCCCAGGGTGTAGTTTAACAAGTTTTTGTGTACTCTGAAGTCCTGTAAATTAGTGGTTAGAGCTAGAGTGGTGATCAGCCTCAGGGGTGACTTTGGGGGCAACACTGATTCCCAAAAGGTGCTGTGTTCTCCCAGCAGGAGGAACATAATGTGTGGTTGTCTCCTGTTTTGTTATGCGGATTATTATTATCCATTAACCTATGAGGGATCTCAAGATGGTGATATTCTAGTTCTATCATCCCTTTTTCCACTGTTAGCTGGAATATTTCTATAAAGAGAAACTCTCCTCATCAACTATTCAATTGTCCAATGGTACAGTTTGTATAAAACAGCAGAATAAATACTCACTACTTACCATTTTCAAAATAATGAATCGGTTCCCCATCATTTTCCAAAGGTGAACAATTCTTTTCAGCAGCATTGAAAACTCATAGATTGAAACACAATTCTCTTGATTAACACTCAGATTGCCAGAGGTAGCCTTTTCAGGTTGGGTCCTTTCGACACAACCTTAGTACTACTCTCTAATCGCTCCCCTGTACGGGTTTGACAAGATGTTCCAAGGTCACCTTGCTAACTCCATGTCCTGCTCCAGACCTGGAATTGGCCATGTGCATTAGGAATGTCATTGCTGCTGGGCTGGTCTGTTTCAAGGCTTTAATAATGTACTGGGCTAGGAGATGGATGATTGAAAGTTAGAATTTTAAATAGCTCATGATTTCTTACTGATATTTTATTCAAATTCTAGACTATGAGATTTTTACTTAATCTCTTATATTTTACATCAGTTTCCTCCTGTCTTCCATATAAGAATCCTAGTTCAAGACCAGACTCAGATGATAGAATTAGATGATCACAAAATTAATCATTTACTTTACTCCACATTAATACACAGTTTCAGAATATCAATACCAACACTCTCTCTACCAAAATAGTTACTGAAAACAGTTTAAAAATAACTTTTGCATATGATTTCCCCATGTTCCCCTATCTTTTAAATTATTATGATATATGGACATTTTAAGAGCAGAGTGCCATGATATAATATATTCTCCCTTTCAACGCTCATCTAGTCTGAGCTATACAAGTAACTGTATGTTCAAAGCTCACCATGAGTCCTTACAACAATGTCTCTCTACTCATTCTAGCTGTCCTTCCCTAGTAGAATCCTCAAGAAGGAATCATGAGAACATAATCCTTGCTTTGCTGCATGTTGACAACAATTTATCTAAGTCCTTAATGCCTAAAAGTTAGTATGACTGGACCTAAAAATCTCTGGCTCACATTTTCATTACACAGGTATCTAAAGCACCCTATTCTATTAACTTCTGGCATATATTGTTGCTGTCAAAAAGTCCAATGATAATATGATTTTCTTTATTTCATAAATCACTTGCTTTTTGGCCTGAAGGCCCAAGAGATTTTTTTCCCCCCCCCAGGTCCAGTAATTTAATCAGAATATGTCTCGGTCATTCTGGGTCAACGTTCTCAGTGTGCCCATTTAATAAATAGCTTTAAGTACTTTTTTAATTTCAGAAAGTTTTCTTGAATTATAGTTTTTAACATGTTATGGTTCTATTGTTTTGGTCTCCTTTGGTGTCTCACAGCTGATGAGATATATACACACACACACACACACACACACACACACACACACATTTATATTTATATGTGCGTATATATGTTAGATCTTCTTTGCCTGTCTTTTAAATGTGTCACTTTCTCTTTAATCATTTTTCTCTTATTCTTTTTTTTCCTTCTTTTCATCTTCTGCTTCCCTTAATGTATCTGTTAGATATATTCTACTCACTGGAAACTACATTGATGAAAAAATTTTTTCAATTCTTTCCTGAGTTCTATCCATCTCATTTCTTACTTTTTCTAATTCAAATTTATGTTATTCTTTTGCACTGATATTATTTCTTAATGTCTTTTAGCTCATTTTGAAATACTTATAATTTTCATCAGCTTTTGAGCATGTTCTTCTGGCATGCTTTCATGGTTTGTAGGTATCTGATTTTTGTTTTCATTACAATAACTTTATAGCGTATTTGACCATATTTGTCCTTTTCTGTTGACTATTTTTACATGAAACTAGTTTACATAAACTTTTAGGAGGGATGATGAGGATAGCTCTTTCCACTGATAAATCTACACTCTGTACTCTATGTTTCTAGGCAGTTGTCAAAAACATGAGGGCTTATTTTCCAGTCCACTTAGCTCTGCTCCCCTCTGCCACTTGCAGCTGGACCTTCCCTTTCCTTTGCTCCACCATCTCACATCTATTCCTGGCAGCTTCTCCCCAGCTGAGTCTTTGCACTCATCTGCTATCGAAACATATAAAGCCCCTCCCTGTTTCAGCTGTTGATCTCAACTTGGCCCACTGAACTGCCCAATGAGTACCTGCTGACTGGGGATGCCCGGGTCTGTCAATTAACTAGGTCCGTGGGGATACTCTAGTATCTGGTTTTGTTGTATATTTTGCCTATGTATGTATTTGGTTTTCCTATCTGAGTTTTTCAGTGTATTTTACTGGATAATTCAGAGATATCCAAAACCTAGGACAGTTTGCCACTATCTTCCAAGACCTCTAATCTTAAACATAAAATTCTAAGAAATCAGATTTCTGGGTATTGTAAGTATCATAGGAAAAGGATATATCATTTTCTAGGTGAAAAGTTGACTACTTTTACACTAGGCTGATTGTGTGAGTGAGAAAAATAGAGTGATAGCTCTCAAGAATTTGAAGACAATTTGCTATCTTTCATTTAGAAATCAAAACAATAGTAAAAGTAGGTGCTCTACAAAGTCATCTTCTCCTCACTATTTTTTAATTT
Source organism: Propithecus coquereli (assembly GCF_000956105.1). Lineage (NCBI taxonomy): Eukaryota > Metazoa > Chordata > Mammalia > Primates > Indriidae > Propithecus > Propithecus coquereli. The sequence continues at coordinate 9,058,742 of NW_012148396.1, forward strand.
TAAAAATACCAAACCTATAGAAAAGTTACTACAATAGAAATGAATACCCATATTCCTTTATCTAAAGCCACTAATTTTTAATAACTTGACATGTTTACTTTATTTTTCTCTATATTCACATTCACACAGTATTTTTTTTTCCTGAACCACAGCAAAGTAAATGGAGGCATAATTATCTTTCACCCTTCCTTAAATACTTCAGCATATATTTCCTAAGAACAGGAACATTCTGCTACAATTTCAATTTCATTATCACATTTAATATATTTGTCATTGATATAATGATATTATCTAATATATAGTATGTATTCAGTTTCCCCAATTGTCTCAAAAATCTTTTGTTTTTAAATCCAGGATGTGATTAAGGATCATGCATAGTATTTGACTGTCATATTGCTTCAATCTCTTTAATCTAGAAACTTCTTCCCACTTGCTCTTATAAAATAGGAATTATGAAATTTACTTTACAGAGTTGTTGGGAAGATTAAATAGAAATAAAACAAATAAAGTGCCTAGCCCATTCTTTATACACAATTATTGACAATGCTCAATAAATATTAATTTTCTTCCATCTGTCTACAGCCCACACTGAATCCAGTATCCTGGATTTGTGTGTCAGCTATATTTATTGCTGTAAATTTTAAAAGTGGCATCTAATTTCAGTAACCATAGTTAACGTGAGTCCAAAGCAAATTGAGTCCACATGTGGTCCCAGTTAGAGGTTTCTGAGTCTGTCAGACTGTGAGCCACCAAGGAGTTCTTCTCCCAGTCCCAAGAGGCCACAGTGAGCCTCTGCCACTGAGTTTGCAGCTGTCTGCAAAGATGGCCTCATGATTCCTTAGACTGAACTGCACATAGCAATGCACCACCTGTGGACCACATTTGTAAGGGTTCTGTGTGTCCACCTTTCTCCTCTATAAACCTTGACCTGGTTTCCTCTGTTAAGACTTGCCCATTAAGATTCTCTGTCTCATTCTACCATTTGCTGTGTAAATAACTGGCCAGAACTTCTATTAACCATTATCAACAAAGTGGGCATCTAATTAATAATAATCATGTGCTGTTTCGCATTTGTGCTGTATCTAATTAACCAGAAATTAGGCCAGCCTTACATTGACAAACCACTTGATAACTATAATTCTAGTTCTGATTTGGTTTTATTTTAAAAGGTAGAAGAAGATATTCCCAGGCTACGAACCCCAAACTGCAATTTTACTCTCAGCTTAGAAGGGGAGAGCAAATGCCCAGTCCCATCTGTAACAAAAGTCAGGAACACAACAACAGAACAAAATAGGCCTGCATTGGACACATAAACCCAAATAGCCACCCAAACACAAAAAGCCAAGGTTTCCACCCAGAAGCCTTCTATACAATTCCACAGGACAACGTGACACAGGTGGTCAGTGGCAGAAGCTTCAGTCACAGTCACTTCTAGGTGACTTCACTTCTAGCCCGGAAATCTTCCAAGACATACCCCTGGGATAATATTCAATCAAGCATTCCTAGGACGGGTGTTGGACACCATGTATCCTGCCAAACTCTTTTCTTGGGAGAAAGAAGTCAGAACCTAGGTAACTCTCTGTCTACTGATTTAAAAAAAAAATGTAGTTCAGTGGTATAAAGCAGTTTACCAACAAAAATCCATTTCATCAGACATTTTAAGTCTTGGTATAATTTTAAATCTACCTGACTTTTTTCTAATGTGTCCAACACTAAAATTCTTTTCTTATCTTTGTTAATATTATAAAAATAATGTTTTATTAAGTACCAGGATTACATAAGGAATCTCATTATGACTGTTTAACATATTAACTGTCATGTGAGTTGTATTTAACTCATGGTTTTGAGCCTGGGGTCTCCTGAAGCAAAACCTAGGCAAAACCCTGCAATTCGTTCATGAAAATCTTACTTGTTGATGTTCTTATTGTTACAATTAATATGGACAAATTAATTCTAAAATTGTGGATTAAATGAATGGAAGTCAATAAATTTTGTTTTTCGTTAAAGTTTTCATTAAATTAGAAAGGATCGTTTTGTTTTCTAAGTTTTTATTCCATTTTCATAATAAAACACTGTGGCCTTAAGGAAAAAAAAATTTTTCTAGTGTGGCAGTCAATGTATTAGACATTACAGAGAGCTCAGACAGCAAATTCTATGGAGGGTGTTATGGACACTATTAGGAAAGTGGGGCCTTTGGGGGGTGATTAGGTTTAGATGGGGTCATGAGGGTAGGGCCCCCGTGATGAGATAAGTGCCCTTATAAGAAGAGAGAGAGACACCATAGCGCCCTCTCTCTACCACGTGGGAACGCAGCAAGAAAGCCACCATCTGCAAACCAGGAAAGCAGCCCTCAGCAGAAACCCCTCATGCTGGCACCCAAATGCAGACTCTCAGAACTATGAGAAAATACATTTCTGTTGTTTAAGCCATGTAGTCCATGGTATTTTGTTATAGCAGCCTGAGCTAACACCCCCCATAGTGCCTCCAAATGAATGTTTAAATGCATGCTTCATAATTTGACATAATTAATCTATGAAATCTCATCCCTAATCAGTCCTAATGTTATAATAAATATAAATTCCCATTTCCTTCTCACTCCATCTCCAGATAGAAATCACCCGACTTTGAAGGAGAACTTTATCATCACAGCTAATTAGATATCTAAGGAATCACAGCAGTTATACTCGAAAAAATGCAATAATTCCTACATTCCACTAATTTAGAATGACCTCCTGGCAAGTGAGTACAAAATTGTCAAGAGTGAGAATTAAGAAGTCGTTTAGCTAAAAAGTACTTGTATTACTTTCAGACACATACAATAAACTCACTCTGCTAACAAAGTGCCCAAGAGATGTCTCAGGCAGCTTGAGTTAATGAATGACAAGTAAGTTACAAAGAGAAAACAGCAGGCATCAAGGATGGTGATTGCTACACTGTATCTTGGATGTGATGTGCTAATTAAAATTAGGAAAGCGCTTACCGTCACTCAGATCCTGGAGGAGGTTCTCCTGGCAAGAGAAATCCAGCTTCACCTTGATGTTGATGGTGAAAGTGGCCACCTTCCCAGGCTGCAGAGGAAACTGGGCAAGGGTTTCCTCTAGGTTCCAGCTCAAGAAGTCACCGTACAATTTTTCTACAATAATAATAATAATCAAGATGATGTAACTAAGGCAATATGAGATTTACCAGTCTCATAGAAAATTCTGGTGCATTCTCAGAAGCAAAGTAAAAAGCATGTAAAATGTCTTAGATCAAAGTACCAAGAAAATTCCAGAATCCAAGAGGTGTTGCAAGACAATCACCCCTGTTTATAAACAAGGCACAAAGAGGAGGAAGAGCAGGTCATCGTTAGAGGCACCGAGCTTCAAGCCAAGTTGTCTTTACTCCTAGTGAGCAGCTCCTTCTTGCAAAATAAATGTTTTTTTTTTTGTTCTTGCCGACTAAATCAGAGTTAAACTATTAATAAATTTCTCCACAACAAATATTTTCTGTATCATATCACCTTAAAGAGAATGAGATCCAAGTTTAGTAGGGGAAGCATATTCAACACAAGAGACCCTTTCCAGAAAAAGAGAATACAAAATCAGAAATAGAGAATGAAGTACAGTACCTATGAAAGGGTCTGTGGAGGAGAGGCACATCCTTAGCTTGCTTGCAAATACACCTCTGTGTTTCAAAGATCTGAGTGTCGACTCAAATGGCCCTGGGTTTGGCGCCTTTTTGACACTGACTGACTGGAGTATCATGGAGAATAATGATTCCTTAGAGCCAAGGTTTCTTCGTGTATAAAATGGAGATAACAACTGCTACATCGCAGGGTTGTTTTACAGATCAAACAGAGTAATGTCTGTAAAGCACTGAGAAGATCACAGCGAAACGTACTGAAGGGAGGAAGGAGCACAGGAAGGGCACACGGATGTTCCCTCCTTCATTAGACACTGGGGGTGGTGTAAGACAAAATTAAGGCCTGATGTGACATGCTGCCTTGACAAACCCAGAGGGCCTCAAATGGCCTCCCCACAAATCCCCTTCCCATTCTGCTCCTGCAAATAATGTCCCTCGGCCAAACAGCCCTCCAGGTCACAGAGCCAGGCGCAGTCCTGCATATCCCTGCTTGTGGGTTTCAGCCCTGTGCCAGCCTGGAGGATGACTAAACGAAGCCAATCACATCCTCCCACAGGAACTGGGGCACTCCTGCCATCTTCACACCACAACACAGGCCTCCCACAGCCACTGGGTTGTTCTTCACTCTGTTCCTGAGTGCAGCCCCCATGTGACCCTGTGCGGCACGGGGTCCCCCTCCCCTGGGCTCTGCGTAATATACTAATAAACTGCTCTCAGGCTCATCTGTCCAGCATGAGGTGTGTGTGTGGCTATCCCCATAGGGTAGGGCAAGAATCCCTCCTCACCAACAGGGAATAGGAGGCCATTAAAATAGGTCCCTCCTTCTACCAAGAAGGCCCAGCTCTGTTCTCTGCTCTGGCTGGAAAAGCCTAGCCTCTTGGCCCTGCTAACCCTCCTCCAGTTGTGCCTTCAGTCTTAGAGGTGGGAGCAACTTGCTGCTCTTCTTACCATGCCCTTTTTATGAACCAGTTTTCTGTGCTGAATTTCCTCTGTCTGAATAAGGAAACTGAAGCTCAGAGAGATTAGGTAACTTGTCCATGGTCACAAACTAGGGAAAAGATCTAGAATTCCAGAGCCAAATGATTCCAAAGTCATTATGTTCACTTCCTGCATAAAGATACTTCATGTTAAAAATATAAAGTTCTGGTCTTAGGACCCACAAACCAACCTTGCAGGAATTTAGTAGAAGATAGATAGCTTGACCATGGTCCACATGAAAGAAAAAAGATCTGTGGGGTTTGCTAACTGCAAGAACACAAGGCCAAACTGTGCCGCGAACGCAAAACAAGTTAACATCTTCCTGGCCAGAGGTGTGCTCAATCACGGCACAGTCCCTCCAGAACTGATCAAGCTCCAGCTACAGCATGTCTCACAGACGACATTCAGTTCTCTTTGTTTCCTTAAAGAAGGTGCCAACAAACAGGGACAGGTTCAGGAGACGGTATCCTTGAAAGGTGTTTAGAAACAACATCACATTCATTTATTTACTTAGTTATTCACCAAACACCTCAAATGTGCAGATACTTTCCACGTGTCACTTAATCCTCCCAATAATCAGTAACACAGTCGTCATTATCCCCACTGGAAACAAAGGCAGTTAACACATGTCCCTGAGGTCATTCAGCTGATAAACTGAAGCCATGGCCTGTGACAGGTGCTCAGTAAATACCAGCTGCCCTTCAGCATCACCCACTCCACTACCTTACAAGGTATTCAGGAGTTTTGTAAACTGCTGTTATCACATTATTCTAGAATGATCTAGGAAAAGATAGACACGAAAAGGATGAATTGTTGAAAGGGTTGGTTCCTGGAAAGTAAGGCTCTAATGACAGTGTAAGGGATTAATCACCATAGGGTGGGATGGCTTCAAGAAGCTGTGGATGCTCAAAGATTCTTACAGGAATTTAGAAACAGAAATGGAAATGGAGAATTTGAGGGACGTATTAGCCAAATCTCTAATAAGGTGGGAGAAGGAATGGGTCAACACAAATAATCTAAAGTAGAAGTACATCTCATCTAAGATTAGCTACTATAATTATAGTATAAAAATATAAATATTTCAGCCAAAGTTTTGGGAGCAAAGGGTATAAAATGCTGATTCTTTAGGCATTTAACTTTGATAATAGTTACTGAATTATCTGTCCAGAAACCTGCTTCAACATACAATACTTGGTTCCCAGATACTCAGGGGAATGTGGGGACACTCACATACATGATCTATCCTACAGAAGGTAAGTCAGAAAGAACAGAGAACTGCAAGGCACGGTGGCTCATGCCTATAAACCTAACACTCTGGGAGGCCGAGGCGGGAGGACTGCTTGAGGTCAAGAGTTTGAGACCAGCCTGAGCAAGAGGGAGACCCAGACTCTGCTAAAAATAAAAAAAAATTAGTCTCGCCTATAGTCCCAGCTACTTAGGAGGCTGAGGCAGGACGATCGCTTGAGCCCAGGAGTTTGAGGTTGCTATGAACTAGGCTGACACCACGGTACTCTAGCCTGGGCAACAGAGTGAGACTCCATCTCAAAAAAAAAAAAAAAAAAAGAAAGAACAGAGACCTGTCTTCAAACTGGAAAAGAACTTCAAACCCATCTCACAGGTGAGAAAACAGAAAGGAAAAGGAAAGAGTCTGTTCTAAAATCACACAACCAGTTGGGCTGTATCTTTCTTCCCACTCCTTCAGAAAGGCCCTTAGGACGTCTTGGTTCATTACTACAGAAAGTACCTGGCTTCCTTCCTTTTGCTCTTTTGAGAAACCGATCCCACCTGTTCTCTCCAGCCATGCCAGTTCTCTCCCTGATCTCTCCAGACATGCCACTTCTCCCCCTATCAACCCAACTTCTTCCAAGAAGCACCCCCAGGGCAGGCCCACCTAGCTCCACTTGCTTATCACTCTGTAAGTATTCAAATAATCTAAGTGGCTGGAAGGCCCTCAAAACTATCTAGTCTACTCTCCTACAAAATGCTGAAGTCCCTTTTTACTGTGCTCTTCTGTAGATATCAACCATATGTAAGTCACAGCAGAGGACATGGTTAAAAATCAACTGAAACCAATGGCCTGGGGTCAAACCCCAGCTCCACCACTTGCTAGCTTGCCCTTGGGCATGTTACTTTCAAGGTGGCTCAGCTTTCCCTTCTCTTACAAGTACAAGGGGGGGAAATAATACCTAGGGCTGTTGTGAGGGTAAGAGAATTTAAAACAAGGAGAGTGCTCAGGACAGTCCATGGTACCCAGTAAGTCTTACATAAGCATTTGTTGTTACTACAATTATTCAAGTTTGGCAAGAACACCACCAATGACAGGGACTTGCAGCCTGCCAAGCCTGCTACTTCCATTATGGGACAGTTCTAATATGTTTTCAAGTGTCTGAGCTCCAACTCTGTGTCAGGCACTGTCTGAAGTTCATACTCTAAGGACAGAGGAGGCATGTGTGTGCAAGCCGTGGTGCCAGGTACTCAACTTACATCATACCTTTAGTTCTTGCTAAACTCTCCATACATTAGCAATGTCCACCTTATATAAATGAGCAAACCGGGATTCAAAGAGATCAAGTGTCTTTCCTAAGGGTACAAAGCTAGGACGTCCAGATCCAAGGGTTGAACTCTGGCCTTTGCACACATTCACCCTGGCTCCACGCTGCATGGCAGCTCTGGACAAAGTTTCTTCCTCTCTCCACACAGCAGCTCCCATGCCTGTGTGGGCCTCAAGGAGCAGCTCCCGCATCCTGGCTCTAGCTGGGTATCCAAGTTATAAAACTTCTGTATACCTTGATTTACTCATCTATAAAATGAGTTGTCATGCAGAATCAATGAGTTGATAAAAGTCAAGTGCTTAGAACAGAGCCTGGCTTAGAACTGCACTCAATCAGTGTTAGTTACTCCTCACTCCTCAAAGCCCAATCTCCTTTTCTTAACTGGATAATCTTCGTTATTCCTTCACCAGTGCTGTGTGAAGTGAAATAATTCTTGCAGAGTATCTAACACCATGCTTGGCATTCAGTAAGCGCACATTAGTGTTAGCTGCCATCAACGTCCCTTCCCGTTCAGTGACTCATAGGCCCTGGAACTCAGTAGGCACTCAATAGTGGCAATGCAGAGCATATAAATGTATGCCAAGACATCATTTTAGATTTATCATTAGAACAGATGGAAAAGACTTATGTGAAAACAGTAGAATACTAAATTGATCGTACAATATAATTTCAACCACATAAAAATATTCACACAGAAAAAACAAAGAAAATATAGCTATATGCTAACATTGGCTGTCTTTGAGACATGGGATCATGGGTAATTTCAAATTGTTTTGTATTTTCTGAATCTTTTACAATGAGTATATATTACAGTTTTACAAACAAACAAATATATTTACACACACACATATAAAACCATGTTAATAGTTCACTCTTGAGTCCAAGTTCATCACCGCACCCTCCACTTACTTCCTCCATTTACTACAGAGAGAAGCCCTGTGAATCTTGCCTACAAGTCCACATGCAAGAGTGACCATGCTGAGGGGGGAGGAGGGAGGAGGGGAC
>NW_012148396.1:9071632-9075027 GCF_000956105.1 Propithecus coquereli
GCACTTCAGCCAGCTTATTACCGAACCCCTCAGGTCCTGAGAATTGCACTGTAACAGGTTTATCTTTGTCAACAGGAGCAAAAGCCAATCTTCTCCTCACTGTCAGAGCTGCCCATGGCCTCCCAAGGTGCTTCTCACTCTCTCACCTTTCCCGGCTTCCTTCCCTGCATAATGAGCAGGGCTTACACTGACTCTACTAGGTGGTCTCTAGTTTTCATTTGCTACAGCTTTAATGCAAGTATACCCTCATTCATCTGGAGAAATTATTAAATTTCACCTTTCCAGAAAAAGTCTGAGAACAAGGAGAAAGCTAAAAAGTTTACTGAAACATCTTAGGGGTAAAAAAAGAGAGAGATCAAGCCAGGAAACTTGGACAAAGGCACCTGTCTTCCTCAAGTGGGGCATGTGTTTGCTTATTTACAGTGAGCCTTAACAATTCTGATCTTCTGTTTTCCCAGGCCCAGCAGACTAGGAAGCAAAACTATCAGAACTGGGGCTGCAACTTACCAGGTGCTCCTCCCCCACCATGTGCCAGCACTGCACTGGGCTCTCCAGAGATATGAACGCGTGTTCTGGAATTACTGCATGAGAGGGACTGGATCCTGGTAAGCATCTAGATGAGAATACTAAGCCTCAAGCGGTCAGTTAACCTGCTCAACATCAGTCATATAGCTGCTAATTAACAAAGCAGAGGGTGGAAGCCAAATCCATCAGACTCCAAAATGCACATTCTTGTCACCACACTAGCTGAAAAGAGGCAGTGTTAGACGACCTACACTCACAGAAATATTAATAACTAGCAACAACTGCAACCAGGAAACGGAAAGAAAAACTACACACAAATCAAAAGAGTGCAACAGGCTGGGTCTGTTACACACACAACGCAAACAGCAGAGCACAAGGAGGGATGTGAACGGCCACCCGATCCATGCCCCAGTAACTAAATGCCAGCCAGTAACTAAATAATGTTCAGAGTCCCATGTCCAGAATCTTACTATTTCCAAGTATAAGGTATACTTAGAAACATGTCTAACTACACTGCTTATTTTTATATTAAGTTCTGTGGCTTAAGAGTGACATATTCAAATAACAGGCAAATCTACTCACAAGGGACCAGCTTATTCCCCTCTGATACCAGATAACCAAGGTATTTACAGCTAAGAAATAACACAGAGGAAATTCACAGTGCAAAGACTTTTCTGTAGCTACAGCATTATGGAAGGGTGAATAACTTAGTTTTCAGATTTAATGCTGTTTTTGTGCCTTGCTGTTTCTATTTCTTCCCTTCATTACTGTAATACAGAATGGAATGTCTAAAGGGGCTTTGCAGAATCCTATGCAATAATATGCTGTCAGGAATAATAAGGGAAATGTAAATCAATAGTGTAGCATATGTCACAAATTTTTCACTCTGTGAAATTTAGTTTCAGAAATAATAGTTATTATTCTAATGCTAGGGTTTAGTGCTATCAAGTGAAATTGGTTATTTTACATTGATAATAACACAGAAATTGTTACTGCTATGGACCTTCAACATTTGAGAAGCCATTAATATTTGCTTCTATTTGCAGAGACACTGTGCTACGACATTCAAGAGAGAAGTGAGCAATAAAAAGAATCTCACCTCAAAGCATTCATGAATTCTTAATTATACCAATGTGGAGTCATCATTTTTGGTTAAAATATTAAACTATTAATAAAAGAATGAAGAAATAAAGGTGTATGTGTGTGTATTTATGTATATATCTATGTGTATATTTGTATTTGTATACACATTCACATACTGACATATAGCTTGGAACATTTGTAGAAAAGCTAATATAGTAAATTTTTCTTAATTTGAGCTTTATTACAATGAAATCTGTAATTATTTAAGCAAAGGCAGTTTACATCTTTCACAACCTGCAAATAATATGAGTGAACTGTAATTAGAAGGATTACATGACATCGCCAGATAATCCTTGTGTGGAAATGAGGCGGATTATAAATGCTCATCTCCGTATCAGGAACTTGTGAACACAGGGACATGCTCACCCCATAAAATCCCAAATGACAATCTAGGATCCTGAAAGGCCCACAAAGGTATGTCTGACCCTTAATATTAATATCACTGATCCTTATGATACATTTAAAATGGAATCGTTATTCTTAAAGCAAATATGCTCAATATTGTCGCAAGACCTCTCTATGTCCTGCATTAACATTTCACCCTTGTGACCACCCTATGCAGTTGGTACTAGTGTTAATACTTATTGAGCACCTACTATGTGTCAAGCACTGTTCTTAGTTCTTAGACACTAAGGATGTAGCAGTGAAATAAATAGACCACCACCAACTGCCCAGAAAGACTTCTAAAGACTGTTGTGATTATTTCATGAGAAGAAGGATGTGAAGAGCCACTCACATCACACATGGAGAGCACTAAAAGTAAAAGCTATTATCACCATTGAGATACAAAATAACTTTAATAGCTGAACAAAGGAAATAATATGAGAGCCCAAAGAAGGGAGCATTTAATCCCATGTGCCAGAGTTTCATACACATTTAAGAGACCATTAAAGAAGCTAAACCAATGGTTTATAAATAAAGATAATGCTGAAGTGGAAATAGATGGTACTGAATATCCACAACTGAATCTTATATTGCTCCCCCACATCCGACATATAAGTCTTGCTATGTTCTCAACTGAAGATAATTTCCCATCTTCTCAGAGACAGCAAGTCATCTATTAATACTGATGGCTTTTTGAAACTGTAGAACAAAAGTGACGGGAACTCTTATTCCCTTTGTATATTTTAGAAACAGATGGTTTGTTTTCATTAATTTAATTCCACATGTAAATGTACTGCAGCTTGAGACAAGAATTAAAAAAGAACAATAGCTTTAATTTTTCACTCTTATCCATGTTGTTTTGGAAATGGCTATACCATGCTGTATATTACATGTTTGTCATGACTCCAGAGCTGAGAATCCACTCTTGCCCCAGGTCCTCATGAACCTGCTATGTGATCTGAGATGGGTCATTAACATCCTCTGCTTTTACTCTCCCTTGCCAAAAAGTTGAGGGCAGTGATATTTGCCCTACACATCCTTGGACTGACTAGAGGAGCACTGATTAGAGATAAGAACAGAAAATGACACAATAACACAAGGACCAGTTAGGCACAGGCAAGGCATAATAGGAGGGGTGGGTGAGAAGCTGACCGTGTTGATGGCATCAGTACAGGCCACTGCTGAAACTCCTCCCTTCGGATACTGTCCGGTTTCTGCCTCATTGCTAATAAAAATTTACCGGGACTGACCAGGTAAATGGAAAAGAGTAGTTGCCTCTGGGGGTGTGGCAGAGATTGGCTCGGAAGGAACATGAGGGAATTTTCTGGGGTGATGGAAATGTT
>NW_012148396.1:9075077-9076871 GCF_000956105.1 Propithecus coquereli
AAGTGGTATAATTTTTTCCCTCATTTTAATGTTTTGTAGAGGCATGACACACCAAAGACCCCAAACAACTACCTGGGATTTGATACTCAAAATTTCCCAAATGGCAGGGTCAGATGTCCTAATTTCTTCTGCCCTCCCTGCCTTATTTATTTCCTATCCATGCTCCCAAGGAGCTGAACATATCAAGTCTCGATGTATTAATTAAAAGGCACTGGATTTTGTCTTAAGATCAACTTGTTTGTAGATTTTTCCAGCGTAACCCTAGAACTGTGTAAAATGCTGAACTGCAAAAGAAAACCACTGCAATCATGTATACAAGGGGGCATCAAGTTGAATGACTTCTAATCATTCAGAAATTCGATGTCTTTCTAGGAGGCACACCAGTAAATTCATTCACTGTGGTTAGTCGCATGTAGCAGAAATAATGCAGGATGTGCAGTCAGAATTCAATTCAATTCAGTGAACATGTCTGACTCCTACACTGAACTGTGAGCTCCTTCAGGCCTGGGTTCATGTATTATTCATGTGCCTGGAATGGTGACTGGCATATAAATGTGATATATAAATGCATGATTGTTGAATAATACAAGGCCAAGTGAGGCAAGTGTTATTGTACCAGAGTGTGAGCAAGGCAATGTACGGTAGGAGGGGCATAATTAATTCTACTGGAAGGGCTCGGAAAAGCTTTCAGGAGGTGGCATCTGGACTGAGCTGTGATTGAGGGATAGACCTTGAGTTGTACAGAGGATGTCTGAGAGTCAGCAAAGTGCGTTCCAAGATGGCTAGAGTACAAAGACTGTGGAAGCATCTTCTGTACTCCATGGGGTAGAGCCCCGTCTGATGCCCCTGGGTGTTGCCTGTGCCCAACACAATGGCCGTATGTCGGAGGAGGTCAGTAATGGCTGGTCAAAGAGCTAAGGAAGGGATGAACAGCTGACAGCCAAAAGGACAGACAAGGGAACAAGCAGAGGAATCAGTGGTGACAAAGAAAAGCTGAGTAGCTGATCCCGCCACCGCCTCCATCCTGCCCTCTGCTTTCAGAGGACATGTGACACCTGCTCACTGTCCAACCTCCCCACTACACCCTGAGCCCCACGAGGACAGGCATCATTGTGGTCCTGCTCCCCAAACCATAGTACCTGAAACACAGTAGGTACTAGACAAATGTTTGTGAAAAAAAGAAAGGAAAGAAGTAAGGTGGGCAGCAAGCCATGTGATAAATTTCTCTGGATGCTGAACTAAGAAACTTAGTATAGGAAAACCATTTTAAAATGTTTAAGAAAGGAGACAAATGAACAGACATTTTTATAAGAAAAAGCAATGGTGGCAGCATCGGTGATAACACCATCTACAGGAAGAGCTACTATTTATTGAACCCCTAATAATGCCAGTACTGCATTAAGTGCTTAACATGCACTACAACGACCAGAAGACTTACGGGATTACTATCTCCACTATGAGGGGACAGATCATCATGGAAGCAAGGAATTTGGTCCAAGTCATCTAGCCAATAAGTGGCAAAGCCAGGATTCTAACACAAGTTAGTCTGATTCTGATGATTGTGAGGTGAACCATAAGTAAGTTTAAAACTGAGTATGCCCTGACCTTGGGAGCCTTCCTATAGCCTGCTTCCCCCACTGACCCAGGGCCAGCCACTACGGCCCACTCTCAGCTCCATTCTGCCTCTGTCCATGCCCACACACGCAAGTGGGACTTGGCATGACAACGGAAGGAAAGACTGAAGACTGAAGAAACTGAGTCTTTTTTCCCCACTTCCCAAGGCACTCCACTCTT
>NW_012148396.1:9076921-9079039 GCF_000956105.1 Propithecus coquereli
CCCATAATTTGCTGAAAAAAAAAAAAAAAAAAAAAAGAGTGACCATGCTGAGGACCGTGGTTGCCCAGGAGAGCAAGGTGGGCTCTGAGCCAACACAGATGCTATTTACGGTACCCTATACCAGGGCCAGGTGATAAGTGACTTGGTGACAAGGACAACAATCAACTGGATGTGCCCATCACTACTAGAGTCCCTAGACTCAGTCTGTCAGCTGAATAAACTTCTCTGAAGTGGTGGATTAACTCTGCAGCAGCCATGCAAACTAGTGATAAGATGCCTAGAAAGCATTTGACGAGGCTAATGAAAAGCTGGTCCAAACTAATCAGGTAAGCTCTGCCTCTCCTCCGCACTATCTGTGCTAACTTGGCAAGGCCCACTCTGGAACAAAGAGAAAGGAACAGGCCCAGGGAATGTAAGACAACAGCTGAAGTAACCTCTGTTAAGTACCATCTTCTAACTTCACATTATAGCTATATTATTCCCATGTTATAAAAGAGGCAACCAACGCTCAGAGAGTTTAAGCAACTTACCCAAAGCTAAACAGATAGTAAGTAATAGAACCAAGAGTCAGAGCAGGACTGGCAAAGACCACACTCTTTCCTTTATATCACCTGCCTCTCACCCCTTATCTGAAACAATTAGCCCAACCCACATCATAACCAGAGTGGAGAGTGTTCACAAGGAAAATCTCATTAAGGTGATGTGAGATAGCACCTTGAAAAGAGATGGCAGAAAAGAAAATATAATAGTCAAGTGTAGGAGATTTGGGGTCAGACATATCTGAATTTGGATCCTAACACTGCCATATTACTAGTTCTTTGAACATGTGCAGTCTCGTGTCCTCTGTCATCCCAAGGCACCCATCAATGGATGAAGATAGTGTTTGAGTTGTTGCGAAGATAAAATGAGACAATGTAAAATCTTAGCACAGCAACTTGGTACATGGACACTACTTAGATAATTTACATGAAAGTCCTCTGTAAACTACACAGCACTATGATAAGATTTGCTTTTTATATGCTCCTATTGACCATTTCACTCATTCAATGAACATTCACAGCACAGCCACTAAATATCCTCATGGCAGGTGCTACACTAGGTTCTGGGGACAAAGAGATAAATAAGAGGCAGCCCCTGCCCTTGATAGGGGAGTGTCTCTGACTGTAGGAAGAAACAGACGTCGGGGGCATAGGAGAAGCCCCGAAAAGCTTAGACAGATGAGAGATGAGAGGATCCTCTCAAAAATTAAGAAAATTTCTTAAAACTTTATAATACCATTACACATAGAACAGGTTCAAAAACTGTTTGCTGAATTAATCGCCTAGATCTGGGAGGCATATAACTAAAGTAAGACTCAACATCCTAGGAGGTTGAACTAAAAAGTGGACCTGCTGAGTCCCAGATCTGTAGAAAAGAATTAATTCTTTTAGCTACCAGTCTAGTCTATCAGGAATTTATAACCTGTGGGGTGGGGAGGAGACTAAACTCAAAAGCTATAATTATAGCACTATTCTTGCCTGTTTGGATGCCTTTTCATTTCTGAAAAGAGTTTTGACTGAGAGATCAACTCTGTTAAAATGAACTCTGAGCCAGGCTCCCCCATGGCCCTGGCTGAGGGATACCTAAGGACACAGAAACCAGGTGGTAGTGGTTTGTAATGGGAAACTGAAAGTAAGGAAGTACCAACTACTGTGACTTCAACCGGTAGGGTTGGGGGTGGGTGGGGAACCTGCCAAACACAACCCAAAAGGAAGAGAAGGGGAAGAGACAAATACTTACTGAGTGCTAAGGGCTGTCACTTAAATCACCACCACCAGACAGCTAACCTCCACGGAGTACTCCTACAAACCAGGTACCTCCATCTGTACTTAAATTGTCTCATTAAATCCCCACCATTATTCTCTGAATAGACAAATTATTCCATCATACTCATTTTAAGTACTCTGCTCAGGCATTCAGAAGTGGGTACAGCCAGGAGTCAACACTCTGCAGTATAACTGCCCTTTAATAGGTTCACTTGTGTATCCTAAAAAACTGTGAAATGGTGCTGTATTTAATTTTTTTTTTTTTTTTGAGACAGAGTCTCACTCTT
This sequence comes from Propithecus coquereli, assembly GCF_000956105.1. Classification (NCBI taxonomy): domain Eukaryota; kingdom Metazoa; phylum Chordata; class Mammalia; order Primates; family Indriidae; genus Propithecus; species Propithecus coquereli. Next base: position 9,079,014 of record NW_012148396.1, read on the forward strand.
TTGCCCGGGCTAGAGTGAGTGCCGTG
>NW_012148396.1:9089494-9101292 GCF_000956105.1 Propithecus coquereli
GGCCTCCCAGAGTGCTAGGATTACAGGCGTGAGCCACCACGCCCAGCCTAAATGTTCTATAGTATATCTTGATAAGGGTTTGGTTAGACAGGTATACATATATGTCAAAACTCATCAAATGGTACACTTGAGATTTGTGCGTTTCACTGCACATATATTTTACAAAAAGATTGAACTCTAATTGATGATATGCATGCTTTAAACTGCATTAAAAAATAAGATGGATTAATGGATGGATAGGAGCCTGGACAGATGTGTAATAAAGCAAATATAGCAAAATGTTAATTGCAGAGCTTAGATGGTAGGTATACAAGTGCTTACTATTAATACAAAATTCTTTCAACCCTTCTGATGTTTGAATGTTTTCATAATAAAAGATTGGGAGGGAGGGGATGGCAGATATGAAGAATAAGTTCCAGAAGAGTTCAAAGGCATGAGGAATACCAAAGGCTGCGGTTGCCTAGAAAGGCAGGCAGGCCATATGCTGGACCTTGAGACAGGCGGCCCTCCGCTGACTAAGCAGCAGCTAAAGGCCCTTCCAGGGAGGAGGACAAGTCTGGGCAGAGGCAGAGGCAGAGGCAGTGCTGTGACCAAGGGGGTGTGGAGAGGTGAGTCTCTAAAGAGGAGCTCGTGAGAAATCAAAAAGTGATTCTCACACATTTGTTTCATTTATCCACTCAACCAACAAGTGAGACAGGCATACTCTTATCAGCCTCATTCTATAAATGTGAAAATGTCTTTCCATCAACCACCCCTCAGCACTGAGCACCCACTATGTGCCAGGCTCTGGAAATAAAAGAGAAGACCCAGTCACTGTCTTTGAGAGACTCGTACCCTGATTGGAGAAAGAGGCCAATAAGTAAGCAGTCACAATACCTAGTAACACGGGCTATTGTCGTGGAATTAGGGCACTCTGAGACAAGCAAGGGGACCCAGTAGCCCAGTCTTAGCAAGGCTTTCCAGAAGTGTGACAACTAAGCAGGAACCCAAAGGATAAGTTACTTAAAGTTGAGGAGGCAAGGCAAGAGGAGCAGAAATCAGCAAGCTGTGCCCTAGGAGAGGACACGTGCATCCCACAGTTTCACACAGACGGCATGGATGTCCAGGAAACTGAAATTAGTTCCCAGTGACCAATGCAACTATAGTTTAAGAGGAAAAGTGGCAAAAGAGGAAGCCAAAGCACTGGGCAGAGGTTCAGTCATACAGGACCTTGGGCACCAGCAACAAAAGGGAGTCATTCAAGGATTTCCAAGGGGGAGAAAAAGGTGGGGATTTGTGCTTCAGAAAGAACAAGAAGTTTTGTGATGAATAATTGGCACATCATTACCATTTGGGTTTATTTGAGAGAAGGAAAAAATATTTTCCAGTTGCTAAGCTGTGAAGGCAAGATAAATTACAGGAGATGTGAAAAAAGTTTGCCATACAGACTGTAATTTTCTGTCATTCAATATTAGCTTGCTTGTTCAAATATCAACCAAACTCTATAACCAATTAATTAAATTCAGAGTGCCAGATAAAGGTTTTTGGTTTGTTTTTTTTAATGCCAGAGAGGCATTTTCTACCTAGCTCAAACGTATTTGGTCCCAAAAATAGGAGGAGAAAAGAGGAAAGCATGAAATTAAGGTTAGTATCATTAAATTTCCCAAAGACTGAGAGTATACAAAGTTTTTAAAATAAGACACAAAAAGTAACATTTTTAAAAGAAAAAAAATGATTAGGTGAACCATATTAAGAACTTCTGTTCATCTAAAGATACCACTAAGAGGGTAAAGGCAAACAAACCACAGAGTGGGAGAAGACAGTTACACCACATACTTCCAACAAAGAATTCATACCCAGAATATATATAAAGAAATCTTACAAGTCAGGAGGGAAAGTAATGGGGAGAGAAAGACAGCAACAGAGAATGAGAGAGAGAAAAGACACACAGTGGAAAAGGAAAAAGAAAGGCAAAGGGCTTGTACAAAAGAGGATATCCAAGTGGCAGAAAACACATGAAAGGTGCTAAACTTCATTGGTCATCAGAGAAATGCAAATTGAAACGCAATGCTACACCACTACACTCCTCTCTCACCACCAGAATGGATAACATGATTGCAAATACCAAGTAAAAATAGGTGAAATGAATTTATGTCATTAGAAGTCAAACGGTGGTAGCCCTAGGCAGAGAAGTGCGTAGATACTTGATGCACACAATTTTAATCCTCATGACAACTCTGCAAAATGGTGGTGTCTATAGCAACAGCAATAGTTGTAGTGGCGATGGTGGCAGTGGAGGAGATGGTGGAGGTGGCAGTGATAGTGATGGTAGTGATAGAGGTGGTAGAGGTAGCAGTGATAGTGGTGACAATGGTGGTGGTGAAGGTGAGGAGAGTGGTGATGATGGTGGTGGTGGGGGGGGTGATGGGGTGATGGGATGGTGGGATGGTGGGATGGTGGTGATGGTGGTGATGGTGGTGGTGGTGGTGGTGGTCACGGTGATAGTATGATGGTGGTGATGATCGCGGTGGTGATCGTGGTGATGATGGTGGCAGTAGTGGCAATAGTAGTAATAATAGCAGCTAAAAAATCTGAGTATTTATTATACACCAAGAACTATTCCAAGTACTTTACATATATTATCTTATTTAATTCGTAGAATAACCCTATGATGAAGGTACCGTTAAATATTATTAGCATTATTTTACAGAATAGGAAAATGGCAGGAGAGGTTAAATTACTTGCCCAAGAGAATACACAGCTAGGAAGTGACAGCAGGGATTTGAACAGATGCAACATTTCCCAAAGTGGAAAAGGAAGCATGATAAAGAGGGTCACTGTGAAATGGGCTGACAGCACGAGACAGAAGTGCCCTCCTCAGAAGCCCAAGTCCTCTGAACTCAAGACCCCAATTCTGTAGGCAGGGCCTCTCCTCTGAGGTCTGAATTTCCACTCCTGGGTACTTTCTCTGGGCTTTCCTCATTTCAGCCTCTTCCCATGTTCTCCTAGCCTCCGGGCAGTGGCTTCTTCCTCTCCTTGCTACCTCCATGTTACCTTAGAGTTATCTTTTTACCCTTCAATCATCCAAACACTTTGTATCTAGCGGGCAATTGTTCACATTCCTTCTTTCTATCCCATCATCTGGTGTGACTTGTCCCCTGCCTAGCCCCACATGACATGAGGAGGGGCCTAGCACTTGGCAGTTGCGACTGGCTGTGGCTGAGCTGCATTTCCACCAGTCCCCTTGGCCCAGAGCAGGCCTCCCTGGGTTTTTATTGCTCGAAAGGTGGGTGAGACTCACAGTGAAGCTGTTCACACACCTGTGAGCTCCATCAGCTCCTTCCCTTGCCCATCCCTTGCTTCACCTCTCCTGGCCAACGGCCTGGCACAGAAAGGGAACCCCACAGCACCCCCACTGCTCTGGGGCTTGCCCAGGCCCCTTCACATGCTCCCACCATTTGGGTACTCTGGGGTACTGTGTTGCCCATTCTTGGTGAAAACCTTTTCCTGACAATGTCCTACAAGAGTGCAGCTTCTACTCTCCTCCTCCCTCGCTCTGACCCAGCTTCCACATCTCTTGCAGCCATACTTCAGTGTTTGGGGTAGAAATAATTTCCTTGCTTCACAGGGAATGGTTTTATTTTTATTATCCTTTATACTTTGTAATTTGGGGGAGATTTCAGGAGAAAGAGTAGAATAAAAATGCTACTCTTTCGCCATCTTTGAACAGAAACCACGCTATGTTGACAACTGCCAGTGGGTCCTGCACATGGCCACCTCCCTGCAAGCTCCTTGGGACTGAAATGAAGCCCTAGCTGAGTGCAAGAACCACTCCTAGGGGGCAGCATGAAGGGAGAAATCCATCTGACTTTCATTTTTAATAATTATTTAGCATAAACAATTTGCCACTTATGGCCTCACTAATAAGAAATATTATATGTATGTATACGTATGTGTGTATGTGCATACATATTGGTTCCATATTGTGTGATCAGCACTGAAAGGAAAAAGGGAAGAAAACATCACAAAGAAGGGAAGGATTCAAGACCAGAAAAAATAAAATTAACATGTCCTGCCAACCTACAGCTGACTTCCTATTCCGTCCCCACTACCTATCTGGGCACACCCAACTCCCCCTCTGCCCCCAGCAAGATCAAGAGCAGATAAGGTCTTCTCTGCAGCAGCTGCTCAGTTGCTCCAACTCCACAACGCCCTACACAGGTCACTACAACAGTAAGTCTCAATTACTCCCCAGTGCAAGGATCCTTCCAGGGGAGACGCAGACAGGGAGAACAGGCTAGAAGAGAATGTGGATATGGAGATACATGCTTTACCTCCCCCACACACAGATTGCCATCAAAATCAGTGGGAGAAATGTGAGAATACAAGATACCCTGAAATTCTCCAGAGTGGTAGAAGCTCAAATTAACCCTTTCTTATACACTCCAAACTCGTCCTCTCATGACATAATTCTTTGCATGAAATTCTCCCAAAGTTATCCCTGGACCTTCCCTCAAGCCAGAACTAACCAGATGGACTGTGTCTCTACCTCTAATTAACTTAGTTTTTCCTATTATAATGTTATTAGCATGAGGAGGGAGCCCTCTGCCAGGGAGTAACAACATCCTTTACTAGAAACTTAACCAGAACCAGTCGAACTCCCACTGTATGCCTGGTTCACCTCACTCACTCCTATGTCAAAAACATGTAAAATGCCCCAAAGTTCTGCCAGCTTGCTTTCCCTCTTTTTCATTGTCTGGTCTCACTGGTCTGTATAATTTCTCTAACTTTATTAAATTACCTGGTTTTATTTCCATGTATTACTCTGGATACCTTTCCCTCCTCCTACATAATATATTCTTTACTCACTTCTAACACACTTGGTATTCTACTATTCTGCCATACACTAGCTCATTTCACTCTTATGACAACTGTACGTGGTAAGTACTACCTCCCCTAATCACCCATGAGGAAATCGAGGCACATAACAACACCTTCCCAAGGACAAACAGTAAGTGGTCAAAATTTCAACACAGGTCTTAGGACCCCAAGCTACATGTGCCTTAGCACTGGAAAACACATGGCCGGCCCTGAAGAGGGAGCTCTGAGTGTTGAGGCTGCTGAGAAGCCTGGGCTGGACGCATTTCGGGGTGGGTCCCAAACAGAATGTTTCAGAGCCTGCTAACGTTTCTCTCTCATTCTTTCATTCAAGAAGTAGTTTTGCTGAGGATCTGATCAATGTTCAGACCCGGGAAAGAGCACAGGGGATACTACAGTACATGCTTTGTCGAGTTATCTTTTGTGTGTTCTTCGTGAATAACTGGTTTGCCACTGTCATGATGGCACCAAATTAAAAGTGGAAGAAGCTTTTAGATTTTCTGAACACTGGCTATTTAAAGTATCTCTTCTGCAAGTAAACGACACAAACATTCCCAGGGTCAAAACTGCTTAAAATACCTACCTTTGGTGGTGAGGATTTTTGAGGTGACTTCCAGTTTCTCCAATGGTTCCATTCCAATATTTTCCAGTTGAACGATAAGTTGCTGAGTTTCTCCATTGTAAAGCTGGACAGATACATTAGTAGATATTTCATCACCGGAAGAGGGTTGCAATGAATGTGCAGATCTAAAATAACAGTAATATAACAATAATAAATCTAAAGAAGAGAGAAGAAACCAATGGCATTTTAGAATTATTCAATCAGATAAAAGGATCACCACACTTACACGTCTCAGAACAGGGGCTAGGAAAGCTTGGCTTTAAATGTGCAATTCAGTGCTGAGCTATCAAGAACAGATAGTGAATTGCCACGTGCCGGGTGCTTCCCACACGCAGCCACATCTGGGTCTTTGCATGTTAGAAACACGATCACCTTCACTCAACCTTAGTCTCTCATGTGTATTGTGAAGCATGGAAACACTTAATTACTGAATTATGGAGGGGAAAAATTAAACAATGAATTAATTCAAACGAACCATCAGAGTGTTGTTCTCTAAAAATCTAAAAGATGTCAGAATTGCCTTGAGAAAATCCATAGATTTAAGAAGAAAACTTATATGAACCTGTCTAACTGATAACACGAGAACTAAGGTCAAAGAGAAATGAAAAATACATACAACAGACTCCACCATACAGGTCAAAACTATGAGCAATGCCCGCCGACACCCAGCCAGACACGGGGCAGCTCAGCCACGCGTTGGGGTCAGACCCCGTGTCCGTGGGGCTCCATCCACATGCCAGGCAGTGGAGGTCCTATACTAGGGGACAGGCCAAGCAGCCAACCCTCCATGGAAGTGCAGCCCCGAGGCTGAGGCCCTCCTCTGAGGCTCCTGCACTACAGTTCTCGGTCTATCAGCTCTCACCTGAGGTCTACTGACTCCAGCTGATTGCACAAAGACAATTATCCTGGTTGTCTCCATCTCAACCCACAGGCAGCAAACAGACTTCCAGGCAAGGTCACTGGTGACCACAGGGAAAGGGCTATTCTTAGCACAGCAGGGACAAAAGTCAGCAGAGAACGAAAAGAGGTGTGTGTAGTAGGTGTGGTTAAAATGTACACACAAATCTCAAGAGAAGTCTAGCCACAAAAGAAAGGGGGAGCTACAGTCAACACATCTTCCTGGGACCAGAAAGGTTTACTGAGCACCCCACTATCTTCTCCCCAAACCGAAAGGATTTCCAGAGACAGCCGCATTAGTCTAATCTGTATGAGCCAATACTGTGCTTCACTGAACCAGAAATGGGTTACGAAACCCACTAAGTAGACTCCAGGCTATGCCACCCCAGCCAATACCCAGTAGCCTTTCCAACAACCAGTTCCTTCTAGCTGTGATCCTGGCCGCAGCACCAAGGATCAGACTCAGGGCCAAGTGCTGTTTCTCAAGCAATAGGACAGGTTTGTGTCCCCACACTATTTGGTTCAAAGGACAGAAAAGAATGTTCCAGACAGTGATGGTCTCACACTTATGCTAGTCAAAGAAAGAAACGATGCTTAAAACAAGTCAGTCTTATCGAGCCAGTCACACTTCCTGGGGGCTTCTGGTTCCAGACTCTGATAGAGGAACATTTATATCGAAACCAAATTTTCATAAAATAATAGTATAATGAATCAAGGTGAATTCCTTTGCATTTAAATATCTTTAATGTTGTTCATGAGTCAAGAAATAAACTTCCTCTTGTCAAAGAAGGAAAACTGACTCATGCCCTCACCATAAATTACTTCTTCCCGTCTTTTAATAGGCCATCCTTCTCAAGCAATGTGCAATGTGGATTTGCAGAGAAGGCACCAGGAAAAAAATAAAATACATCCAAGACTAATTACTTTGTGTCTCAAACAACAGGGTGCCAAGGCCCTCTGGAACTGTGGAGAAAGAAAGGAGGAGGAAAGTCCTCAGAGTGGAGGAACCATTCAGCCACAGGGCCCCACCCTGACACAGGTAGCTGACTGTCCCACAGTACAGCATCCCAGCTGCTGTGGGCACCCCTCTGTGCGGCTCCACCCTCCCCACCCCTGCACTGAACTAAAAGCTTTTTCAAGGTAGGGACAATATGTTTATTTCTGCACTACCAGCTCCGACCTAACCAGATACCCGGCACATAATAGGTACTCACTAAACAGGTACTGAAGAAATTAATTAGCAACTCAAATTTGAACCACCTGTACAACACAGAAAGACATCCTGGCAGTAATTGACACAGGCCCAGGACAGAGTGACCCATTGCATGCTTAATGGCTGCCTCCTAGGAGCCTTGCCCTGTGCAGCATGTCTCAACACGGGCAGCCAGGCCACAGAGAAGGCAGGACAACGCTTCTCCACAGGAGACACCATCAGGCCACCTGCCCCTGACTACCACCCTTCCCTGCACACCCCCCACCCTGCCTTCCCCTTGTTCCCCGTCACAGCTGGCTGCCTGCAGGCCTTAGCTTCTCTGCACATTTCCTCTGCAGAGCCCTTTCTAGAGAAAATGCCTGCCAAGCAGGAATTGCCATCTCACCCTGCTTTGAAAAGTAATCTGCCTTCTGTCTCCATAGATGGGCCTTTTCTGGACATTTCATCTTACCCTGCTTTGTTTTTGGTCACAGCATTTAATTCTACTTCATAATGGTCCATCCTTGTTTGTTGAGTTGACTGGCTGTTCCCTCCTCTTTGCATGTTTTTCTTGCTTGATTATCCAGCCAATGTTTATGAATCTCAAAAGGCCCCACTTGAGTATCACATTCTCTAGGAAGCCTTCCTGAACCCCAAAAGAGAGAGTCAACCTCTCCCTTCCTGTTTTCATATTACAGGAGCAGTGAGCAAATTTAGTTAGACTACAGTTACTCTACCTCCCCTCCAGACTATGAGCTCATATAAGGGATGAGGCCTCAGTCAAGGGCACTTTTTATCAATTGCTAGTCCTAGAGCACAAGGCATGTGCTCTAAAGCATGTGGTAGGTGTCGATGTTTGTGAGTGAATTTGATGAATCAGTGACAAGGATGCTTATATTAGATTAATTACAATCAAAACTCAAAGAAGAGTCACTTTTTATTTCAGAAAAATCACCTTAGAAAATATATATATTACATATAATTTTTTTAAATAAGAAATAAAAAACAAACATTTTAACTCTAAATCAGTTCCATGACACTGGGCCCTCCCTCCCACAGCACCTGGTCTCTCATGGCGGAATAAACCCCAGCAAGGCTGTGCTAGGATCCACGCTCCTCCGAGCTGTGGGGAAGCCAGCCCTGGCACAGGTCTTCTCATGGGAGGAAACAGACACCAGGGAGGATGAGTGCAGCACTCACCAAAGCACATTCACAAGACAATAAAAAATGGGGAAGGACAGACATTATCTCTGGAACCTATTCTAGAAGCAGGAGGAAAATGAGGGAGGAAAAGCGCACTACCTGAAGAGCTGTTTTATTCACCACCTTGCACACCTGAGGAGATGACCTTCAAGACGGTTACTAGCAGGACAAATGACAAAGTTGCCTTTTCCCAAAATATTTTCCCTTTGTGGTAATAGCCCTTCCACTTAGTGCCTTTTCCCTTCAGCCAGCCCCACCCTCTCACGGGACTGCTGACGGAGGGGTGCCGAGTGCGGAGCTGGCGGGCCACCGCCTCCTTTACCGGATCTCCATCGCACACCTCCAGCTTTCGTCCAGGTGGTTGGTGCTCTGTTCAAGCCTTAAAACCACGTGCCAAGGCCAGTGTCCTTCATACCCTAACACCCACCGGGTGCCACAGTACTACAGAAAGCAGTGGCAGGTTTGGCAGGCAAAGCCTGAGCTGGGAGTCTGCAAATTTGGCTGTTCAAGCCAGTGTGCTCAGAGGCGTCCCTGCCCAGGGAGCTCTGGTTTCTTCACGCCCATAACAAAGACAAGAAAGAATCTCCTCCTGAGGCTTCTGTGGCCTCAGCTGAAATCATGCATCTATCCTACACTGAAGCCAAACCAAAATTCATTTTTCTAAACAGCTTATTTGAGGTATATGCAATTTACATACCACAAAATTCACCCATTTTAAAGTGCATAATTCAATTATTTTTTAATAAATTTACAAAGCCACACAACCATCACTGATGGCAGTTTTAAAACATTTCCAGCACTCCAAAGAGATGCCTGAGGTGCACTTGCAATCAATCCCTGCTCTCACTTCTAGCCCTCGGCCACCGCTGAGCTGCATTCTGTCTCCGTGGACCTGCCTTTTCTGCACACTTCACATCTAAAGAACCACGTGCTATATGGCCTTTTGTATCTGGCTTCTTTCACTTAGCAAAATGTTTCCTAGGTTCATCTGGAGCACGTATCCGTTCACGCCTTTTGATTGCTGAGTAGTATTCCACTGTATGGATGTACCACTTTAGTTTATCCAGTCATCAGCTGATGGACATTTGGGCCCTTTCTACTTTTTCATTCTGAACGATGCTGCTACGAACATTCATGTGCATGTTGTGTCAATATATGTTTTCATTTGTCTTGACTAGATACTTAGGAGTGGAATTGTTGGGTCATATGGTAAATTTATGTTTGGCTTTTTAAGAAACTGCCAAAGAGTCTTGAAAACGGATGTACCATTTTACATTCCTTTGAGCAGTGCATGAGGGTTCCAGTTTCTCCACTGCCTTGCAACCCTGCTACTGTCTGTCTTTTGATTACAAGCCACCACAGGAGGTATGAACTAGAATCTCATGCGGTACCAGTTCCGCAAAGACTAATGATGTTGAACATTCTTCCAGACAGCTTATTAGCTATTTGAATATCTTTTGTGGTGAAACAGCTATTCAAATCTTCTGGCAATTTTTTAAGTAGGTTGTTTGTCTTCTTAAGTTTTAAGAGTTCTTTATATGAACACCAGCTATTTATCAGATATATGACGTGCAAATATTTTCTTCCAGTCTGTGACTTCTCTTTCATTTTCTTAATGGTGTCTTTGGAAGCATAGAAGTTTTTAATTTTGATGAAGTCCAATTTATCAACATCTTATTTTATGGATCCTGGTTTTGGTGTCACATCAAAGAATTCTTTGTCTGAGCCAAGGTCATGAAAATTGTCTCCCATTTTATTCTAAAAGTGTTACATTTCTAGCTCTTACACTCAGGTCTACGACCTCTTTTGAGTAAATGCTTTCTGCGTTTCACTTTATTCCTAAGCCATGCCATTTTCTCCCCGCTCCCTCCTTCGTCAGAAAATTGCTCCTGCCTGCCTATCCCGCACAGCTCATTCCTCCTCCCACTCCTTGTGCTACACTCTTGATTTCACCTCCGTGAAGAAATCTTCTCTAAGCCTCCTGTGACCTTCCCCAGCACATGGGACCTCCCCATCAACAGTGCACTGTGATTATTTGGCTACTTGTCAATCTCTCCCACTTGACAGAACTTCTTGTGAGGACAGAGGACTATTGTGGTCACAGTTACAGTCCTAGCACCTTGCACAGTGCCTGGCAAATGAAAAGGATCCATTAAACAAATGAACGTGCTTTAAAAACATTTCAGAAAATCTCAAGATACATTTTACAAAAATGGCCAAAAGGATATCCATTAAGTATTATCCATAAAAGCCAAAATTGAAAATATCCCAAATTCCAATAGCAAGGAAATTAATGGGTATGCAATTTTGAGATATATTTATGATGTACTTTTTTCTTTTTGAGACAGAGCCTCACTCTGTCACCCTGCATAGAGTGCAGTGACATCATCATAGCTCGCTGCAACCTCAAGCTCCTGGGCTTAAGCGATCCTCCTGCCTGAGCCTCCCAAGTAGCTGGGACTACAGGCACTGTGCCCAGCTATGATGTACTTTTTTGAGACATTTAAAATTGAATTTTTTCAAGAATTTGTAAGAGCGTGAAGAAAAACTTACGTGGTTATACAAAAAGTAATCTATGATACCATATAAGATGTAGTATACTCTCAACTATTCAAATTGGTACTTTAAAAACAGGATGGGGGCCAGGCACAGTGGCTCATGCCTGTAATCCTAGCACTCTGGGAGGCCAAGGCGGGAGGATCACTTGAGCTCAGGAGTTCAAGACCAGACTGAGCAAGAGCAAGACTCTGTACCTATTAAAAAATAGAAAAAATTAGCTGGGCAACTAAAAATAGAAAAAATTAGCCAAGTGTGGTGGTGCATGCCTGTAGTCCCAGTTACTCGGGAGGCTGAGGCAGGAGGATCACTTGAGCCCAGGAATTGGAGGTTGCTGTGAGCTAGGGTGATGCCACAGCACTCACCAGGGCAACAGAGTGATACTCTGTCTCAAAAAAAGAGAAAAAAGAAAAAGGGAAAAAACTAATTAATTAAGGTGGTGCATGCCTGTAGTCCCAGCTACTCGGGAGG
>NW_012148396.1:9101746-9106524 GCF_000956105.1 Propithecus coquereli
TTTTCTGATAAATACTGCTATGAGCTTCGTCATTTTTTAAAAAATTATGATTCCATAGGCTAATTTCACATTTTGTTCTGATCTTGGTAAGAAAGATTTCAACTTTGTTCCAATTCACTTTAAGCAAAACACATTGACTACTGGTTATCTTAAAGATATCCTCCACTCATATTCTGGTCATAAGAATTACAGATTAACTCAGCCTTTTTGTGCCATTAAAACAATGCATAACTAAAAAATACTCCTAAGAGCCATTTCCTGTCAATAATTAGACACCTGTGCTCCTTATGTACAATACCTGGGCAGAGAAGTACTGATCTGTAGTCTTGGTAAAGCAGGAATGACTTCGACCGTGGAGCCACTGGTTTTTATTCCTGGGAGGTTGTCCAGCAAACAGTCACTGAAAACACCAAAGACTGTGGTATGGTAACCTGGAACACAGAACAAAAACCTTTACACCACCCGGCAAGGCTTGGCATCTCACGCCCATGGCCAAATAGTGAAAAGAGGACAGAGTTTCTCTTCCAAAGACCTGAGTTCAGATGATGGCCTGTCATCTGCTAGTTCTCAACCACAGCTCCCGCCCTCAGCCTCAAAGACCCTCAATGTCTTCGTGTATAAAGGAGATGATACTGGTACCTATATTCTTATTTTGTAAGGCCGACTGGTGCAAGTAAAAGAGTATATGTGGAAGTCCTTATAAACTGCACATCTCTATATAACTTGATAACCAATATCTCATCCCTTCACTATTAATAATTTGCTTTTCAGATTTATCCATCTCTAAAATGAGAATGATAGTTAATATTCCTTTCCAGGATATAATGTGACTTAATGAGCATTTGAAAAATGCTTCAAAACCTTCTGTTGAGAGATGGAAGTTCAAGAGCCAATTATTGTGGTTATAGCTGCTACGTGATATGGCAAATCTGTAGTATGTATACAAGTACTATAATTTAAGATTAACAAATTTTCCGTGCAAAAAAAAAAAGTCCATTGGTTAGATAAGCACTTGAAATTGTTTAAGCAAAGCTTTAAAATGGCTCTTGAAATTTCAAGAGATAATTATTATAAACAACATTCACAGTGCAGCAAAATTAAACAATACCCAATGGCTAGATGCCTAGGGTGACAGCTTTTCTGCATTGGTATGAAACTGTTACACTCTAAACAGAGAAGCAAGCCATTCTCAAGGGCAAATCAGGGCCCTTAGATATCCCCATCGGCCTTCCCCTTCTTCTGCCAGCTTCAAGCTGCTCTTTCAGCATAATTCAAGTTCATAGCACCCACATTCCTTCCTTTCTCAAGTATGTTTCTTGAAATATTTCTTTACCTGGCAAACATTTTCCTCTCCAGAAACCCACATCTGTCTGGCACTAATGTCCCTCATACTTTTCTTTTCTATAAAACCTGGTATGATGTGGTTTTGTCTCCTAAGCATCCATTATTCTACAATTCTTAACTAAAATCAGTCATTTTCCTTTTCTCACCCTTTACTTAAAATAACTGCCACATAAACCCAAAAGTCTGATGACAAATATTCAGCACATTATGTCTAATAATACAAGGTCAGCCCTTTGGCTTCATATATAAGGCATGCCAAAAATGAACACTCGCTAGTCTGAGCCAAAGAAAAATAACAAAGAAATGTGTTACTAAGGCTCCAACGACTCATCTATGAACATATTAGTTATCGGTTATGTGTCATCCTGAATCCTCATTATTTCTTCTCAAATCTGTCTCCCTTGTGCCATTCCCCAGCCATGGCTCTGGTCCTACTTTGTCATTTTCTACCTGGATCATTGCCAGAGATTGAAAATTGGTCTCCCTGCCTCGAGTCCTTCCCATCTCCAGCCCAGACTTGAGCAGGCTGCCAGATCCTAAGGGATTGCTCTGAACTGTCCATCTGACCACATCTCTACTCAAATAAGGTGGCGGCCCCCCGCTGTCCTCAGGAGAAAGCCAACATTCTCTAGCACGATTTACAGGCCCTATAGGTCTGCCCTCTGCCCACCTTCCAGCCTCGGCACTGCCACCCCTGCCTGGGACCACCTACTCTGACCACCCCCAGTCCCCCAAATACACTATGTTCTCTCTGAGTGCCAGGTCTTTGAAGAAGTAGTTCTTTCTGCCTAGAACTTCCTTTCTACCCGCTATTGACTACCCGTCCTCCCCTACTGCCCACCCTCGACACATTTGAATATTTCCAAGTTGGTCTTTAAAACTCTGGGTCACTTACTAGAGAGGCCTTTGGCGACCCACTCTCTCTCTAGGTACATACCCAGAATGGTGCACTTACCTCCATCTTGGGCTTGCCGAACACACCCTAACCTAATTACACCTTCCTCACCCACCTAATAGGGAGCACCCTTTCCCAGTGAATGTTTGTTCTTCTAGCCAAAAAATACATACTGAAGACCTACTATGTGCAAGGCTCCACAGTAGGCACTGAGCTGCAACTGAGTGAGACAGACAAGGCCAGCAAGGAATCCATCACACAGGACACGGAGCAGGAGCCTATGGGGGCCTAAGTCAGCGAGCACACTGAAGTCTCCAGGAGGAGAGGAAGCCTAGCCAAGGACTGAAAGCAGCACAGGAGTCAGGGCTGGAAGCACCCTGACAGCACAGGCAGAGGCTCAGAGAGCTCGGAGTGCTCCAGAACTAGGAGGAGTCTCCTGAGATGGAGTGTGATTTAGGGGAGGAGACTGTGGAGGGCAGCTCCAAAAGCCACATTCCAAAAGCCATGCTGGGGCCTTTAGCTTCAAGAACAAGGGTCCCTCCAAGGCTTCCAGTCAAGAGACAACAAAGCAGATTTGTACCAGAAAAATCACCTGGCTGCAGATGGGAGACAGGTTTATTAGCAAGCAGGACTATAGACAGAAATACCTGTTCTAATGCCTTTGTGACAATCCCATAAGAAAGAGTCATGGTCTGCAAGAAAGGAAGTTGCCGTGGAGGTGGAGAGAAGTGGCCATTCTCAGGAAGTTCCCACGAGGAGTCAACGGGGGGCAGGGGAGTGTGTGACAGACAGGGAGGGGTTGAAGGTGACTCCCAGGAAGCTGGTTAGGGCAACTGGCTAACGGAGATGCCTGTGTTGAGACAGTCCTGGGGGGACAGGGAGCTTTGGGGAGGAGAAGCTGGCGTTCTGACTTGGATGTGTATGCAAAGAGCCGACGAGACTTTCCGGGCCACGGCCACAGGTGGCTGGATGTGCAGGCCAGGAAGGGATATGCCCTGGCGATCGTCAGCATGTCGACGGGACTGGAAGACAGAAAGGTCCACGGGAGTGATGGGATCACTGAAGACAGCTTGTGTAGAAGAAAGGGGAGGGGAGGGCGGGAAGGAGAGGAGAGGAGAGGTGGGGAGAAGAGAGGAGAGGAGAGGACGGGAGACGCGGAGCCTGGAGGGTTGGGCTGCACAAGTGGTACCTGCAAAAGATGAGAGACCCACACAGAAGGGCCAGGACACAGGGAATGGCCAGGAGGGTGTGGTGTCACAGAAGCCACAGGAGGGAGCTTGCTATGCAGGAGTCACAGGCAACAGTGTCAAAGGCCACTGGGCAGTGAGCTTACAAGAAAATTGAAAAGCAGGCCCCGGATTTAGCCAGCAAAATGCTGCTAGTGACCTCGGCGACAAGAGTTTTAGCCAAGTGATAAGGGCTAAATTCAGGATGCAGAGGGTTAAAGAACCAACACAGAGGTGGAAACATGGATTCAGTGCATATGAACAACTCTCTGAGGAGGTCCAGCTGGTAAGGAGCTCTGACCGACCGGACCATAGCAAGAGGGTCTAACTGCAGCAGGAGAGCCTTCGCCTGTTTTAAGACTTACTGGAGGAAGACAGCAGAAAGGAGAGAGAGGAGTGGGTGATGGGGCGAGAGCACAGGAAGGACCCCTCCCACAGCAACAGCAGCGCGCAGGGAGGGGCCTAGCAATCCTGCACACACAAGAACAGGCTTTTTCAAGTCACATCCCAAAGAAATAGCCCGTGACATATTTTCATTATCTTCTATTGGTTAGGACTGAAATGATGTGTGATCAGTGCTTGGCCTCAATGAGGCAACACAAGAGTTCAGCAGTCTTTCCTAAGCAAAAAGCATCACACAGTCCTCCTTACCATTCACAGTAATTGTGCCAGTCGTCTGTGGGACTCCAACAAGCGTGACTGGGTACAGGCCCGACTCAGCCGGAAGGGAGAGTGCTGCGGGGAGAGACTCAAACGCCACTCCGCTGGTGAGGAGCCCCTGAAACAAATGACAGAGCACCATGAACCCAGCCCGAACCCACCATGTGCTTTCAGGTCCAGGTGAGCCTTAAAACATCACTATAGGCACACTCTGGAACTGTCAGAACGAAAACACTAATGGTCTTTATAAAAACCCAGAGAGAACTTCAGAGACAATGTAAACTGTGATTAACACGAAACAATCTTGGCACGATAAGCACTGTGGGTACTCAGATGATCAAAAACAATTCCTCTTGAGTTTAGCCCTGTTTGCTATATTTTTGTTATTTGTTTTGTTTTGTCATTTTATCAAATGGGAATATGAGCCCAAAGAAAAAATATTTTATTTATGAACAAAAAGAAACAAAAACTTGAAATGTGGAAATGTATCATCAGTTAATCCCCCTCCAGTGTGTCTAAGAATTATCAATTCATTTCAACATGTCCAGGCACTAAGCTTGCTAGTGAACAAAACAGACAGATGCTCTGGCCTCCAGGAGCTACCTCATGATTAGAGACAATGCAGGGATGTCAGCTCTCAGGACCTATTGTAA
>NW_012148396.1:9107474-9120832 GCF_000956105.1 Propithecus coquereli
CTCAAGAAAGGGAGAAATTCTAGATCCATTTTAGTGAGTTGGTTTTCTGCTGTGGTATAGTCAAAGCAACTCTGAAACTTAGATGTATTACAGGATTGAGCATATAAGTAAATATGTTGACGTTGTGAGCCCAAGTTCTCAGTCTGGAAAAAAGGACACAAATATGGAATAGAGGAAGGCAAGAAAGAACCCTGTGGAGATGTGTTGGAATTGAAAGTATCAGTGTGAACTCAGGATGTATAAAACATGCATTTCTATTGTGTATATGCAGGTATATGTGCATGTGTCTATATACAGATGTATGTGTATAGACATACATGCACATGTACATTTACATGTATATGTACAGGAGTGCAGACTGTCCCTAACTTTGTCTACAGAAAGCACCCAGAAGCAAAGCCACTCTCTCAGCAATGAGCACACCTCATGCCCAGACTTGGAGCAAAGGTGTGAAATGATCCATGTGTGGAACAGATGTAGCCGGGCAAGGGTGGAAGCAGAGAAGCCAATTGTCTCTAGGCAAACATGCTGGTATGTGTTTCTTTTTAAAATAGCTAAAGCAATATGGCCAACTGTTAACATTTGTTAAATATGGATGGTGGATATGTGAGTGATTATTCTTCCCTGTAACATTTCTTGTGTTTAAAATATTCCATGATTTAGTTTTTAAAATTCTGACCATGATTTCTGGACTATCTCTATGTGGTACTTTTTATTTTATTCTTTTCTCTTCCTAATTTTTTATAATAAGCATATATTACTTTTAAAGCAGATAAAAACGAAAGCTAATTTTTAAGACCAAAAATATGTAAAAAAGAGCAGCAGGCATATGCCACTTTAGCCACTTTGGGGAAAATTCTCTAAACAAGTATTATTCCCTGTTTAGAACAAGAGACAAAGCCACTGGAAAGGCCTGATCCTCATGCCAACATGTCTTTGCACGGTAGGAGGAGGAGAAGTACTCATCCTGAGTGGGCCTCAAGACTGCAGTTAGCTTAACATTCAGCTCAGCTCCTAAGAGCTCAAACAGATTTTGGAAAACTATGCCACTTGCTGGAAGCCTATGCGGCATCTAAATAACTACCAAACAGTCTGCCTGGCGGACTACAGCTCAGCCTTACAGCCCCAGCTGAACTGTCGCGTCTGTCCCAGGATGCCTTCCCAGACTCTGCACGCACAGACAGATGTCCCTCACATCGGTCCTGTAACGCCTCCTGCACCCCCAACACAGCCCTGACCACAGGCAGAGCAAACACCAGAGCCTGTCCATCTCACTCCCCTCAGAGCCTTGCCCAGGGCCTGACACGTGGCATGGGCATTTGGCACAATACCTGTATGGAGAGCCTGCCTGTTACCCTGAACACCAGTCAAAAATCTCTAAAAGAAACCACCAACATGGCAGCACCATCCTTTGCATGTCGCTGAAAAGCGACATGGCAGTACCATGTAGGAATGCAGAGGAGACCGCAGGGATGGAATCCACACTGCTGTGGGGAAGGGTCTGCCCGGGAAACACAGAATTAACTTGGAAAGCCAGCACAAATCTCCTTCCCTCAGCTATGGGATCAGGTGAGGAGTACCAATGAAGGGGACTGCAAAGTGCATCTTTAACACCCTACACAAAGCACAGAAACAAAATATCAGGAGTTCAAACGAGAGAAACCTCAGAGTAGTAGTGCAGTAATTACTTTCTTATTCTACCACTTGTTCTTCCCTTGGGCCCTGATCACCTTATCATCTTGCAACAATAAAATAATTGTGATATTGAGTAGTTGGCAAAATGTAGACTTTGTAACTAGTACTAATCTCATATAAACTTCAAAATGATTATTTCAAATCTTACGTCCAATCAACTAAGCTCAGTGTGTGTTCAAATAGGAGGTTTCTTTGTTGATTCAAATATTTATTGAGTACCAAGCCCAAAGACAGAGCAATGACAAAACATGGTCTTCACTCACAGTAAGTTTATAATCTTTGGAAAAACAAATATAAAAACAGACACATGTCCTAAGATGTGTGCTTCAAATATTAAGTAAAAAACATATTTTAATGAGAAGTTGGTGCTTTAGCCCAAAAAGGTCAAATGACTGGTGATACATACCATATTTTCAACTCGAAGTTCAAATGGCATTGGGTTATATACCATCAGCTGAACTTCACAGACATCTCCTTGAACCCACTGGAAATCTAGAAAATACACACACACAGAAGATTCTATGTATTAGTTGGCATTTTTTCACTTTCCACAGGGTTTCAGATTATTCTTCCAGTAATTTATTTTTCCAACAAGGCATCAGGCACCATGACCACATTGAGAGGAACAATTCAAAGCTGGCTTTTCTGCCAGCTTCCTCTGAAACAAAGCAAAGCAGCTGTCACTGCCACTTTGATGCCATGTGAATGACGCTTCTCGCCGCCTTCTGCAGGCTGCATTCACGTCGGCATGCCAAGTGCAGTTTACAAAACCAAAATCAATCCAGACAGCACTGTTCTTGGTGTTGAGCTGTAAGGCACATCACGTTTCACTGGCCCAGAGGCTGGCAGGGGAGGAGGGCACTGGAGTCACCTGTGAGTGCCACAGAGCACGACTTCCCCTAGCCCCAAGACTGTGAGAGAAGAGAGTGGCTTCTCCTCCCAGCTCGCTCTCAGGCCAACTGCAATTCAGCACCTGTGGGAAGCCAGAATTCTGATGACCTCTGAGCCTTCCAGCCCTGGTGTGCATGCCCCAGTGTGTGTGCCCTGGGTAATCCCCTCCCACTGAGTGTGAGTATGGCAATTAGGTCATGTTATATAACAAAGGTGAAAGGATATACTTGTGTAATTGAGGTCCCCAACCAGTTGGCTTTGCGTTAAACTAAATGAAGATTGTCCTGGATGAGACTGTTCTATTCGGGGAGTCCTTACAGAAGACCATATCCTTCCTGAGAGGGCCACAGAGGGGACCATGTGGCAAGGACCAAGAGAGGCCTCTAGGAACTGAGAGCAGTGAACCACTAGCAAGAGAACAGGGACCTCGGTTATGCAACCACAAGGAAAAGAACAACCTGAGGATTCCTAAGAGCAGGACTTTCCTCAGCTGAGCCTCCAGATGAGAACACAGCCCCAGTTGACACCTGGATTTCAGCCTTGTGAATCCCTGAGCAGTGGACCTAGCTGAAACTCCTGACCCATACAGTGAGAAAATAAATTTGTGTTATTTTCAGCCACTAAGGTTTTGGTAATTCGTTACAAAGCAATAGAAGCTAATACAGCTCCCATACCCATTTCCATTGATCCTTCCTCCTTTGAAGATAAACCATTTGGCAAACCAGAAGTTATTTCAGAATCAATTAACAGGTGTTGGGCATGCCTTAGGTCCAAGGCACTTTCAAGCAGGTCATCTCTTTACTCTTCATAATTACTTCATTACATAGGTATTGTAAGCCCATTGTTACAAGACCTTGTTACACTCAAGGTCCACAAAGGTTGACAAATTTGCCTAGGAATCATACAGCCAGTGGTGCAACAGGGATTCAAGCCCAGGTCTTTGAACTTGAAGTGATATCTAGAACAGATACAGGTGGCTAAAAGGGTGGTGTAGGGCTTTTTCTAGAGTAGACACGGACATTTATTGACCAGAATTCTTCAACTTTCACTGAGCTTTCATAACCATGTTTTCAACTCAGAGCTTTTTCCAAACACTTTGCACCCTGCACAGAGATTAAGACTGGCTCCACCAAATCTATGACATACTACCCAAAGTTGGCATGTTGAAATGGCATGAACTAATAAAGAGACCACCATGTGAGTTAATTTACAAAGTGCTTGCCCAGCTATGTACTCATTTGAGCCTCTGGACAATGCAGTGAATAACCAAGGTCTACTTGGTCAGTAGAACAATTATTATTCTCATTCTAAAAAAGGAAAACGGCCCCTGAGAGGTTGAATTGCCTGCCCATCTTGTGGCCCTGATAAATGAGAGAGCTAGGATTCAACCCCAAGTCTGTCTGGCTCTAAAACCTATGCTCTTTGCACCCTACTGCTTCACCGCTTGGGGCTCTGGAAACTCAGGTCTTGTCCCTCCGTCACCCATCTCCACACCCACTGCCCCATCCCCAGCAGCTTCACCCAGCCTGCCCGGGTCTGCAGGTGGTCAAGCCCCAGCCTACTCTTCACCACAGACAAAAAAGCTCATTCTTTTTAAACAAGTTGCTATGCCTGGTAACTAAGGAATTGTTTTCTCTGTCATGGTCAAAAAATAATCATTTTTTAAAAATCATTTTCTGGGGTGCTGAAAGGAATAATTTCTACTTAGATGGTCCTTGTCTACTAAAAGGTAATTCTGAGATAAATTACTGATTATATGAAAAGTTATTTTTGCCTGAAGATGGAGATAATCCCCTTTCCAATCCTTAGTGTGTCACAGCACACAGTGATGCCCCTTCTTTGATACTTTTTCCCTGAAACAGTGGGAAGGACAGGAATTAGCAGCTATTAAACACCTCCTGTCTCAGGCCCTCCCCATCCCATCGGCACTGCATGCTGTGCATGTTGCTATCTGAGGACCCATGGCATCGGGCGGGTGCTTCTGTTGACAAGCTCATCTCTTTCTGACACTGTATGGACCACTTGGCAGGAAGCACTCCTGATTTACTGCTGCAGCCCCAGTACCTAGCACAGTGCACACAACTGCTACTGCAAACATGATCTGTATGGCTGCCAGGGACTTTAGAAACATCATCTCCTTGGATCCTCGAATGACCCTCCCGGTTGGCTTCCAATGTCCCCATTGTTCAGACAGCACAACTGCAGCCCAGAGAGGCATGATCAGTTGTCCTAGGTCACACAGTGGGAAGTGAGAGCTGCAAGGGCCAGGCTGCAGTCCAAGTCTATCTGACAGCCACGGCCTTTCCAAGCCACCACACTGCCTCCACCAACCTTGGCACTAAGCCTGGTAACACCACAAAGGCCTACTCACCCAACCATGCTCAAGCTCAGCATCTGTGTTGCAATCGTCTTTGCATAGCCTGTAGCTCAGACAATGGCCACGACAGCCAACACACAGACACAAAGACTAGTCAATTATTCCAAGTTAGAGTGGAAAATGGTCTCAAAAACTGCCCTCAAGGCTTTGCTCATCCTTAAAACTCTGTGCCCCCTACTGTGGTGATACCTCCACCAGTTATACACAAAGATTCATTTACAGAGATTATAAATTTAGGGTAAAGATATGTGATTCATCAAGCCTTCAGGCAGGTACTCACTGATCAGTATATATTGTCAAAAAGATATCAGAAGCCAGAGAATATAAATTATCTTTTCCTACCCATCGGTATGCAACAAATAATATGCATTCTGGCTGAACCTTCTGTTATATCTCAGGAAAAAAATCCTATGTCATCCACTGAATTTATCCTCAGCCAAGATGAGCAGGTACTTCTTACTATGGTGAAAAGCCATATTATAAAGGGAAAAATCCCTGAGCACTGACTCGTACAACCTGGGATGAAGACTGGGCCCCGCCACTTACTCACGAGCTCTCTGATCTAACGCAGGTAATTTATATTTATTTGTTCAGGCTCAATTTTTTCATCTGGAAATAGAGAATATAATAATGCCTGCAGCGTCAGCATCAAAGTTATGAAAATCACTAAATAGTGCCTGCTTAAGCCCTCTTCAGCAAATGCAGAGCATCATTTTCACAAAAAGAAGCTTTGATAATTCCTTAAGACGGAAAAGGAAAAACAGAGAGGCAGGCTGGCTCCACAGGCCTGCAATCCACACCGTCAACGGCACATGGCGCTCAGAGGCCCATGTCTCGTTTACTGCTCTGCTGTCACTGTCTTTGAATTCTTAGTAATTTTTGAACAAGGACCCCAAGTTTTCCTTTTGCACTGGGCCCCACACATTACATCACTGGTCCTCAGAAGAGAGGTCTCACGCCTCCAGTGCTCTAAATCACCTCCAGAAGTTTTTCTTCCTTTAAAGTTCTTTAAGGAGAAAGCTTACCACCAACCTTAATAAGACCCAAAAAAACCAGCCAGAGACCCTCAGAAAGTCCCAGAGAGAAGAGCCTCAGCACTTCTGTGACAGCTAGCCCAGGTCCACTGGGTAAAGAGGCGCTGGAGAGCAGCCTGCCTGCCGACTCAGAACGGGACCGTGTCTCCTGCCTCCAATGAGGTGAAAGGAGGAGTTCCGCAGGGGGCCGGGCAACGATGCCCCAAACACAGCAGGGACAGAACTGGTTTTACTCTCTCCTGCTCACTGGCATGTGTACCTGTGGAACACCATCTGGCTCTTCCTGGTTGCCCACGATGTCCACCCATCTCCTACACTTCCCGTCACCTCCACATATTCTCCAGAGCAGAGAAGCAGTGGTAGGGGAAACAAAGTTGGTACCTTTCAAAATCAGTATACTAAAAATGGAATTTCAAAGACTCATACCTACATACAACACATATACACAGATAATTGCAATAGGCTATATACTTAGGGCTCATGTTTTCAGAAATTTCCCAAAATTCAGTATTGGCTGCCATATTTTAAGGACATTACCCCATGTCTCTTCCTTTATTTTCTTGTTCTAATAATGAACAGCTAGAACAGTCAGAGCCACACCCTGGGGAGCCCATCCCACTCCCCGGAGGCAAGGCTGCTTCTGAGCCTCCAGATGCCTTCTCAGGGCCCTGCAGGGCCTGCTCCCAGTCTAACCAGTGTTTACTGTTTATGCAAGTACACAGGTACACCTGGCAACAGCGCTGCAGTTTTAGAGAACATTCATTTATGTTTTGTCTTGATATTCAGCTTCTCATGTGTTTGTGTCTTGTGTGCGTGAACTGAAGGGGAAACTGTGTCGAGGGTGGGGACTGTGTGATATAGTTAATTTAGGCCTCTGTCATATGTGCTATGCACATTAGAGAAAACCAGAGCGTACTAACAAGAATGGTATACTGGGCCTGAGAAGATGTGAGTTCAACATTTAGCTTTGCCACAAAATAGTTGAGTAATTTTTAGAAAGTCATTTCTTCATCTGCAAAAGGGAGTTAATTCCTCCAAAAATACTGGGAAAATTAAATGAGCCGATACGTGATAGCCTCTTATAAAGCACATTTTGAATAAAAGAAATGATACCATTTAAAAATGCACAAAGTCATTTTAGTACTCCTACCTCAGTTATGCCCTTTATCTAGTAAATGACTTTATCTCTTCCAAAACACCTTATTTTTAAGGTGTTCAGATAGTTTACAAATTTTTAATGAAGTTTATTATAAGACCCTTATAGAGGCTAAGAAATTTCAGTGCTAGTTAAGAAATGCTTATTAAGATAATGTACTATGCACAATGTTCATACTGTCCTTCCTGCCTTAAACTCACGGTGCCCTGCAAAGACCATGGAATTGTGTAGTGAGACCTAAGTTCTGTGAGTTCTTGGACAAGGCATTTAAACTTCCTGAATCTCACTTTCCTTATCTATAAAATGGGATTCATAATATCTACTCCATTCATTCTTTCTTTCATCATTGTTCTAGGCACTAGGGATATACCAGGGAGCAAGACAGAGTTCCTGGCCTCATAGTATATTGCAGGAGGGAAAACATAAACAGATAAACACAGATTGGAGTTGGAGAGAAGTGCTATGAAGAGGAAACGCAGGCAGTACAGCTAGAGGTGACGGGAGGAGTGGCCTGGAGGTACCAGGATCAGAGAATGTCCCTTTGAGCAGGAGACATATGAATAGAGCCAGTGACAGTGGGGGACAAGTTCCAGGCAGAAGGAAGAACAAGCACAAATGCCTGAGCCCAGAACAAGCTCGTTACATCCAAGGACCAGAAAGAAGTCATTAACTCGAGGAGCAGAGTGAGGGTGGCAGGAGATGAGAATGAAAAGTCAGGCAGAATGTGGATGGTGAGTGAGCAGGGACAGGTCAGGAGTGCCGCAGCCCATGATCCAGGGTGTAGGTGGTCTTGTACATGCAACAGGAAACCTGGAAAGAACAGCATCGTGGAAGAAGGAGTCAGAATGCCTTTTTCCTAAATTGAGGGTATAGAAATCAAAAGTAGAAATTAAGAAAGAAACAGAAGGAGAAGGAAGCACAGAATATCAAAAGCAGAGTGCAAGTTTTGCAGGTCTTCTACTTACCCTCCTAAGAGGGAATCAGCAATCATGAAGCAGGAGCCAGCTCTTTTTTTTTTTTCTACTAAGAAAGGTTTTATTTTTAAGACAAAACAAATAGCATTAACACATATCCAAATGCCAGTGCAAGAGTTCACTGAATTTTACAAGAGAGAAAATTACACTCAGACATCAACTAAAAACTGGAACTACTGAAGAATGACCACTGCTTGTGGTGACATGGGTACAACATGTGCTTGTCTAAGAAGTTGTTCTATGTTTGCATACACGTAGGAATATGTGACCAGAATGAAGCAATGCAAGGCAAATGGCAGGTGATCAAAGCTTTAAGACCCTCTTCTCCACTCTAATGTGCTCTTGTTTTGTTTTTGAGAATTAAAGTAATCAGCAGGTTACTTTACAAGGAACTTTAATATCAAAGAACACTTCCAAAAGTCTAAAATAGATTCAAGGTCACTACTAAAGTTATACAAGGAGGTCAGTGAGGGAAAAAGTTTGTGTTCTCAAAAGCCAGATTTCACACAGTGGCAGGCACTACATCTCATCACATGTGCTTGCGGTAGAAAAGACGCCGATCTCCATACAGGCTGGTCTTCATCATGCACAGGAACTCTTGCTCGTTGACCTCTCCATCTCCGTCTCAAGCAGCTTTGTCAATCATTTCCTGCAGCTCCTCATCAGTCAGGTTCTCACCCAACTCCTTGGCCACGCATTTCAGGTTTTTGAATGATATCTTCTCAGTTTCATCATCAAAGAGCTTGAAAGCTTTCAGGATTTCTTCTTTGGTATCTTTCTCAGACATCTTCTGAGTCATCACAGTCAAAAAGTCACTGAAATTCATTTTCCCTGTCCCTTCCTTATCAATTTCACTTACCATTTTCTTGATTTCTTCTTTCTTGGGGTCAAAGCCCAGGGCCCTCATTGCCACCTTAAGTTCCCTAACATCTATAGTCCCAGTTCTGTCAGCATCGAAGAGATCGAAAGGATTTCCTGTTTCTGCTCTTCAGTAAGCTCAGGCTTAGGACTCATCCATTTTTTTTGCCGGGCACTTGATGCCATGTTACCCTTCTTAAAGTTGGAGGCCATAAGCAATGGACTCTGCTGGCCGTTGTCACAGCAACTGATGTACACCAGGAGCCAGCCTCTTGACAGCCCTGGAGGTCTGTCACAGTGACAAGTAGGCATAATGGGCAGTGATCATCGATGACCAGCAATCACAATCCCAAATGCAAAGGGCCCCTGGGTTTGTCTTTGTGGCAGTGAGGAGGTGGGGGGCTCCGTGCCACAGCCAGGCTTCGGGAAGGACACCAAGGGACAGTGGCAGGTGGTGCACACGAGCCCTAGGCCTGCTGCAGGAAGGACATGAGCAAGTCAAGCTGGGAAGTGGCCAAGAGCTTTGACACAGAAAAGCACGGGAGAGATTTCCAAGAGCAAGTGCTCTACTCCCAATCTCTCCCATCACTCAGTGTGACCCCAGGATGGGCTATCCTGATTGGCAGCGTTCAAAAGTGAAAATAATAAAATGACCTCATCCACAGTCCATCCTGAACACAATTCAACCCTTAATCTTTCTCTGATGATTCAGAAGTCACTTCAGCACTTGGAAAAATCACTCTGATCTCCAATTATCACTTTTACGTAGTCCATAAAAGTCTCAGTTAACAGAAGTCTTTCTGGTTTCTAGAACTTCCACAAAATCACCTTTTATGAAATAGATTTTTAAATATCATATCTATGGGCAACCGTCTGACAAAGGCAGCAAAAGCCAAATAAAGTTATATGACAATGTATACGCACATGCACGTGTGCACACACACATGAATGAATTGGCCTGAGGTTCTGTTCTAAAAATCTAGGAAAACCATTGGAAATCAGGTGACAGAGCACAGTTAGAAACTCAGGATAAATGGTCCTACCTATTTTCTTGTTCCGCTCTTCTCCACGGTTGTGCGCGATAATTGGTGAATAGATGAAGGGACTCTTGGCCGACACGTTCTGACCCAGCAAGCTTTTCATTTTGTGTGGCCGCAGGCTGGCAGGAAGGTTCAACAGTTTCACACGCCTGTTGTTTCAAATGGAACACAAATACTTCAACTGCCTTGTTAGCTTGGTTTCAGGATAAACACTACCAAACATCATGTTAGAAAAATAGTAAATCAGTCAAAATAGAAGATAAACTGAGAGAAAGAAAAGCACTCACATTTAGCAGGACCAAGCAGAAGAATGCCGCATGCAGCAACTCAGGACTATCCCTGGGAGGGAACAACAATTCCCTAGTGTTCGGGGCCCTCTGTGGGCTCTGTGAATTGGGCCCCAGGAAAGTTTGAGTCAGAAGGGCCAGGTTGAAACCTCACTGCACTACTGACCACCTGTATGCCTTTGGGCAAGTGCCTCGCTTTCCCCAAGACTTAGGTGCCTTGTCTACAAAATTCAGATAGAGCCACCACCTCATGGGACGCCCCTGGAACAGTGCCCAGTGCTCTGCACAGGCTGGCTCTTCTGTCTCTGCCTCTCTCTGCCCTGACCGGCAGCCTGCCTGCTTGCAGCAAGTGGACGCCAGACCCTGACCCCTGAGATGAGAAGGCACCACATGAGACAGTTAACAGCACCTCAGCCTTAGTTACATGAGGGGCTGCTTCCCCAGCAGGATAATCTGTATCTTAAACTGCTTTCCCAGCTGTGGATGGCTGCTAATCTATGCTCATGCTCAAATTCCATCAGCCAGCATTTATTAAAAATGTACTAATCTGTGGAGCTTGAGCATATTCAGGCACCACGCTAGCCACTTCATATGTATCATCTCTATTAAACATCAAAACCGCCTTCTTAGTTTGGGTACTATTACGGTTGTCTCCATGTTATCAATAAGGAAACTAACACAAGAGGGATTAAGTATATTGTCCCAAATCCCATAGCTGGAAATTGATGACTACAGGAGACATTGTGCTCTCAAACCACATCACAGATCACTTAATCTGCCTAGACCTCAACTTTTTCACTTATGAAATAGGAAAAATGAGAGGTACTTGGTAATGTCATATGGATAGACATAGAACCTTTCCCTGGTTCTATGTTTCCAATGGGGGTGGGGGGCTGGGCATCCATTAGAGAAACAGTCCTAACCTCACTCGCCTTCCCTCGCTCCTCCTGAGGGAGGTGGTAAATTGGAAAGGGAACCAGGTAATGCACTTGCTCCTACGGCTTGCCTGCTTGCAGACAGCACATATTTTGTTCTGCTCTCTGCACACACTAAAAGGGGCCTCTCTCCATGGAAGAGGCCTCCAATACCCAGTGAGGCCAGGGACTACCAGGGATTAGGCTAAGTCCATCCAACTCAGGGGAGGACTCATAAGCCCTCTGGCAAGGTCAGACCCATGCTATTCACTGTATCTTCCATCGGCCTAAAACAGGTATTTCTTTCTGTTGATTTCAAACTTGGACAGAAAAGAGGGAGCGGCCTGAATTCCTTAGCAGTAAAGGAATATATGTCAAGTACATATACTAGCACCTAACACATAGTAGGTCAGCAAAAACTCTCTTCCCCTCCTTAAAACACTTACTTATGAACAAGAGAGCAGCATACCTGGTGAAAAGATTACACACTGGACTGGAGTGAAGAAACTAGGTTTTGGTGCCTGCTGTGAACATGCTGTTGCTAAACCCTGGATGGGGGTCAGGGAGTGGTTCACAGTTTCTTTCAGCCTAAGAGTTTACTCAGCTATAAAATGATTCTGCTCTCTTGGGACACAAATACCTTTATATTCCGATCAAAGTCACCACCTAAAATTAGATGTCATCTGTAATTTTAAAGGAATCATCTATGCAAGTAGAGAAATTCCAGATCACATAAATGGCTTCTAAAACATGTAAAAGAATTCTGAGGGGCACAGTCAGGCAGAAAAGTAACCCAACAAGTGGCCACAGCTTTCACTCATAACTCAAAATGTTGCATCAAATATCATTTTATAAAATGTGGCCTACAAAAAAACAATTGTTCAAGGCACCTGACCTAAAGGAAAGATAATTCATCTGGCATGAATTACTGCAGAACTAATAAGATTGTATTTGGCCTATGAAGCTGCCAACAATAAAGCAGAATTCCAGGGATAAGTGTCCAAGGCAAGGATTATTTTGACAGATTCCATTTGGAAACTGTTGACATTTTAAAAATCTGACTTTCCTCAGTATATTATAGCTAATTGGGACCATGCAAAACAACAGTGAAACACTAATTATGAAAGTGATATAAAACAAATTGGTTGAAAGGAATGACAAAGAAAAAAACAACTCACCTTTTGTTCCTTGGTTTTTAATCCTTCAACCTTATTTACACGGGAAACATAACTAAGAACACATCTGATATCTCTTAGCAGACGGGCACTGGGTAAAACTGGCCTTGTCTGCCTCGTATTTGAAACCGTGTGGAGGTCAGTTGTTCCAAGTCCTGGCATGACTGAAATAGCTGGAGAGGGCAAGCCACACAGGCTGGATGAGCAAGGTGGGCCCACCGCTCCTGCTCCTGAATGCTACTATACACCTCTTTTTGTCTCTAAACAGCTCTAGTTAAGAAACTCTTAGGGAGGTTATAGCTTGGCCACTATACCAAGTATGAGAGAAAGTACTGGACAGTGATATGAACCTAGTGGGATCATAGACAATGCGTCCTGATTGGTATCTGGGAGGCTCAAAAACTGCGCTGAATTTGGGCCCCTAAACCCCTTTTTGAATAAATGCCTCTAATCTTCCTCAACAGTATAATTAATTTAAAAGTTGAAACTTTAAAAACACCAAAGCCACTCAGAGCACCTCAAAGCTCACTCTGACTGGAAGGTTTTGATCTTTATCAATTTAAATACCTTCATCAAACTCTAGAGCTCTTTTCCAGGCTGAAAGTGCTCAATGTTAGTTTATTTAAAAAGACAATCAAGGGAGAGGGGAGGAGGGGGAGAGGCGAAAGCCTGCCTAACGGGGACAATGAACACTATTTGTGTGATTGGCACACTTCTGGCCCTGACTTAAGCATTACAAAGGCGATCCATGTAACCAAGAACATTTGTACCCTGTTAATATTTTGAAATCAAAAAAAAAAAAATCAGTGAATTACACTCCCCCATCATTGCCCCCAAATTAAAGACTCATTGGTTAACTGGAAATGGCACCTGAATTTCATTCCAATTTCTTCTTTAATAATCCATAAGTGGCCGGGCGCGGTGGCTCACGCCTGTAATCCTAGCTCTCTGGGAGGC
>NW_012148396.1:9121577-9133657 GCF_000956105.1 Propithecus coquereli
TCTGAACAGTAGTACCTGAATATGGGCTTGGCTGCCTCCTAGAAGATGAGATCATGCTTGACCATTACCGAAACCCCAGCATTTAGCATTGGGCTGGGCGTATCTTAGGCACTCAATAAATATTTGATTAATTGAATTCTGGAATAGAATTCAAACAGGGATGTATTTTGGCTCTTTTTTTTTTTTAACTCACATCATAATTACTTGAAACTATTTTGGGGTGAGCCTAGTTCATGCTCCCATGCTACGGAGAACAAGTATTTTCCTATAAATTGCTAAAATCGTTCTCTTGTCAAAAACTAAGAAAAACACTAAGAAAATGGTTCTGATCACCTATTCTAAAATCAAAATCATAATTATGAGGCATCTCCAACAGTAAATGTGCTTACATCTAACAATTCTGTATAGCAAGTCTGATAGTTTACTCATCAATGTAGATATTTTTCAAACAACTTACTCTGTCACACTACCAATGAGCTTTAGTCTTCAAATGTACATGTTACTGATTTGTAATACCTGACTTGTTTTCTAAGGGAAAACCAGTCCGCAGCACCTGCGCTGTCCTCCCTTCAGGCGAAGATGAGAAACAAAGATTCAGGAAGCAGGGACAAGCCTATGTGCACTGTGAACACTTAACCACTGCACACAGACTCACTGAGGGCTGCCACGGACCAGGTACTGAGAGTACCGACCACATGGATCCGCCACCTTCAGTCAGCAACAAAAGACACCTACCATGTCTTCCTGATGCCTGAGAATATATAATAACTCTGCATCCTCTGCTGCCTAACTCCTGCCAAAAGCTCACTTATAAGAAATCACATTCATAAAGGAGTGCTTGACGTACCAGCAGTCCACCCATTGTTCTCAATCGGGTGGATGCAGTAAGCCAGGTGACAGAGGACCACACTGCTTTGTCCTCTCGGAGAACTGCGTTTATTCAGTGTACACTGCAAATACTAATAGCAAAACAACAAGAGAAACCTGCTTAGATCTTTGTGGGGATGTTGCTGAGGATGTTACTCAGTATGCCACAATGTTCTCTTTAAGAGAATCCACAAGAGGAGTTTCCCACCCCATTACCATGAAGAGGTGTGATTTCCCCAGCACGACTGGCAGGTGTCTGCTTACGAAAGACAGAGGATCCTATAGCCAATTGTGTTTCCTTCTTGTTAGTTATATCAGAATCATGCTTCTTCCCACTGCCAGCCATCACGTAGGAACTTAGGACTTCTAGGTGCTAACAGAATTCATCGCCCTATTTTCTTATTCCACCCTTACTTTCCCTTCACTCTAGCCACTTAACTATTTTTAAAATAATATTTATATGAGCTGCCTCAATGTTTTATGAAATAAGGCAAAATATATATCTGCATCACCCATTTTTGGATGAGTCTAGTTCATGCTAGACTAAGATCCTATGGACAAGCTTATTTATTGATCAAAACAGATCAAAAAGTGTCCTCTCCTTTCCCTCCTGACCCTAACAATTCAGTCTTGAAGTCCTCAGGGAGGGAAGAGCCAGGTAGGCACAGGTGCTGGCTGGCATGGGAAGCAGAGTGCAAGTGGGGCAAGAAGGGCCCATGGGAGTGGGCACAGCAGCCCAGCACAAAGTGTCAGAGCACCGCCTGGGGAGAGGGCTGGCAGCGGTAACAGTGGGTAACAAACGGGAATTTGTCAGTAAGTAACTCTATTGAGGATAATGTGAAATGGGACTATACATATGAGAAAACTAGAACAAACCCTGAGGTGTTGGAAATTAGAGGTATCTGTATGAACTCATGGTTTTCAATACATACAGATACAGAAATGAACACAGACATAAACATGGGTATCTATAATATATGTATACAAATAGATACATTGCCTAGCTATATCCACTGAGAGCAGTGGCCCTCCAATACCAGTGAACACATACAGCACCCAGACCTTAATTCTAAATTCCATTCTCCACCAAAAGGAAACAGGGCTCTTTGGAGAAATAGCTGACTACAGGGCTGGGAGCAGGGAAAGTATAACATAAGCCTAGAGCATTTTTCTGTGCCAGAAGAAGAGACACAAAGAATGACGGTTGTGTGACAAAAGACACAGGAGCCACTTTGAGGAGGTTGCCACCAGCTAAATCAGGCACAGCTTGAGCATCAGAATAACAATAAAACAGATTTTATCATTACAATAATATGTAATGGGGGAGGGAGGAAAGAGGGGGAGGGGGAGGGGAAGGAGGAGGGAGGAAGGAAGGAAATGATCTGATGAGGAATGAGATATTTACATAATTTTAAAGTACCTGGGAACAAAATGCTTATTAATTACGAAGGGAGAAAGAGTAACTACAGTGGAGAAGTCTGGCCAACGCCACCCCAATCAAGTAATGGGACAATCCAAGATCAGGCAGGTATATTCTGAAAGAGCTCATTGAGAGGAACAGAGCATCACTTTTGTGACAGTCCTACAAGGATGCATGACTTCAACCTAATAGTGAGGAAACACCAAATAGTCTACTAAACAACTGGCCTGCAATCTTCAAAAGTGCCAAGGTGATGAATGTCAAGGAAAGACAGGAAAACTATTCCAACTGACAGAGACTAGACATACATTGCCACAAAATTACCTGTGAGCTTCTTCCCTAGATGCTTTCGTTATAAAGGGCATTATTGGACTTTTCTACTGGGGAAGCCTGAATGGGGTGTGCAAATTATATGGCAGGAATGTATCAATGTCAAGATGCTAACTTTAATAGTCACAATATAGTCATGTAGGAGATGATTCTTGTTGAGGATGATAGGCACCTGATAAGCACTTTACACTTAGCTGGCTCAAAAAAATACAAAGTCAGGCCAACCAACCTTTCCCTACATTTATACATGTATGCCCAGAGACAGCAGCTGTTTTTCTTCCAAGGATCCAGTCTGAGATGATTTGAACCAAGCTATCTGTGGTTATGAGTGGTCTACTCCATGAGAAGGAGAAAGTTCCTCAACAGTGAAAGAAAATAGGACACAACACAAAGAAAAGTTGAGCCTGAGAGGTTCTAAAAACTGCATTTTTGCCAGATCATTTATTTCAGTCCTTAGATCCCTGAAACCAACTCTCTTCTAGTCCCCAGTTACATGAGGCAGTAGTTTCTTTTTTCCTAAGCTAGTGTGAGTTAGGTTCTTATCACTTGCAATGAATGGGAAGAGCTCCACCCAGTGCATCAGACAAGTGATAATGGAGTTCCAGATCAGAGATCTAAGATTCACCAGCCTCAGTTCCCATGCCTCCCCTACCCCCTGTCCAGCCACAGGAACTAGCAGATGCATCAAGCAATGGCGTTCTACGTTCCCCAAATGCAAGTCACCCTCCTCTTGCCTCCCTGCCCTTGCTGCCTTCTGTGCCTGGAAGACCCTCCCAGACTCGCATCCCCTAGGTAACTCCAGACATATCTCCTCCAGGACCTACTCCCCTCCCACCCCACTGAACCAACACCCTTCCTCCATACACCTCAGCCCCCACCGTGACACTTCCTTTGTGCACAGCAAATGAAACACAGTTTTAAGACCCCACTAGGCTAACAGCATCATAAAGGCAAGAGATATACCTTCTGTCTCCCCAGCTGGGTAACTAGAACCAGTCCTGGCACTTAGGTTTTGTGAAGTAAAGAAAAACCAATTCTTTGCTTTCCAAAAGATAAAATCTTTGCCACAGAAAGACCAAGCAAAATACAGTAGCTTCTGACCATAGTTTGGTATCATCACTTTTATTTTAAAAACCAACATCATGTCTACAGCCAGGAGGGCAAACTCCCAGGGAAGCTCCATTCCCACACCAGAGCTCACCAGCCCCAAAACTGAGAAGTGTGAAGAAAATCTTCAGTTTCCTGAGAAGTAAGACAATGGCCTGCTAATATGGGAGCAAAAAGATGTTTGGGCCAACATAACCCCATTCTTCAGATTTTCAGCTCTGAGACTTTTTTGGCTTTGGTTACATGAATTTTAATAAATAACTAAATAGTTATATATCAGCATTTCTTGAGAGCCTGTTGGAACTTAATTCAATTGATTTAATTTAGCATGTACAAACAAAAGTAATAACTGACAGGGACGAGTAAAGTAACTTCTAATTAGAGGCAAAACTCCCTTAAGCCTCTGTAAGAACTTATATCTGCAGAGTGCTTACAAAGCACTTTCCAAACATTTCATCTGATCCATGCATGGGAGGTATGTATCACCAACCCCAGTTCAAGAAGAGGAAGTTAAATACCTCATTCAGAGTCACACAATAAATTGCAGAATATAGGATTTGAATAAAAGACTACTGAACAGAATCCTATGGTTTCCCCAATTTTACAAGAGGAGAGTTTATTAATGCCCTGAATAAATAAGACATGTCAATAAATTTTAGTTATTATTCTTCCTTTCTGAAACCTAAAGAAATTCTTGTACAGTAGTATCCTTCACATGTAATCATGACAGAATTTTAGACGAGAAAATAGCATATAGTCTGTTCTAGAAGTATTACCCACGGAATGTCTTTGGAGAAAAAAGATCTTGTTTTGACAAGGAAAAGAAAAATGCTAGAACTTGAAGAATTATGGAGCAAGGATATCACATTTATCCTAATTCTTCATACTTTTAAATGACAAAAACTTAGGAGAAAAGCACAAATGTCAAATCTGGCAAGCACATTAAAGTAAGCAAACTTATCTGTATATGAAAATTAATTTCAAATAAAAACACAGACCTATTTATTACTCAGAACAGCATATAATCAGGCCTCTGAGTCAGGAAGTGTCACAAACGCAAGAAAGACAAAACGCAGTTCGTAAAATAAAGTATGTACTCACTTCAAGGTGGTGCTTTGCCAAAGTAATGCTTTCTGACTTGGGAAGGACAGCTATTAATCAATGTATTATCTTGACTCATAAGCATTATAGTTCACAAACCAAAACTGGACTTTTTGTCTGGGGCAACACAATAGAGTAGGTGGAATTGGGCATCATTCATTGTAATGTTCTTATTGGATGCCTCCTGACATCCACTTCCCCCTTCTCCTGTGCTCAACAATTCCTAGGTTTTGCTTTAGGAAAACTACACATGCCCTCCTCTCAGCCATGTGGTTTGGGGAGACTGACTCAGATTTGAGTCCACAACCCCATGAGAGGCAGTGGAAAGCAAGGAGACATTCTTTCTCTTAAAGAAAAAAGTTTCATCTTTCCCTCACAGGTGTTGCCAAAAGGCACCTTCTCTCTTTTCCTGGACACTATAGGAAGAGGATGTAAGGTCTGGAGCTACTACTGGCACTCTGATACCACCTAGGGCCTGAAATTAAAGCCAACAACTGCAGAAGACAGAGCTAAAAGAAGGCAAGAAACCAAGTTCCGACAAGGTTATTTGAACTTGGACTCCAGCCCCACCTGAATTCCTGCCTGGACTTTTCAGCTCTATGTGCCACAATTTCATCCCTGGACACACCCCTTCTCCTTTCTTGCCCTGGAGCTGCAGCAGCTATCTGGTAATCATGAGGTAAAGAAAGAGTTGCAGAGAGGCCACCTGTTTCCAGCTTCTCAATAAATAAGGAAAATAACCTTCCATTGGCTATCCATTATTAGGCATTCTGTGCTTTACAGCTCAAATAATTCCTAACTCATATAGAAAGCACAGTCATTTCTACCTAGGTGGCTTAGGAAAAGGCCTTATGGAGAATATAATCCTTGAACTAAATCCTGAAAGATGACTAAGTACTGTCAGGAAGAGTAAGGGAAAAAAGGCATTTCAAGCAGAAGATAAAGCCTGAAAAAAGGAGTAACACATTTTACCTACTCTAAGTATTTCCACAGGGAAAGAAGGGTAGTGGGACCAGGGGAACAAGGGGCTCACAGTAGAAAGTCTGGAGACAGAGCAGGCCACAGAGGGCCTTGTAAGCCATGCAAAGCAAGCAAACTGGATTTTGTTCTGTAACTGATAGGGAACAAAGCCGGCTGTGAGATACTCTGAGATACTCCAAATCTTGCAGGGAAATTCCCTCCCATTTTGCCAACAGTGATAATGTTCCTGTGAGCTGTTTCCTGCACTGAATCTCATGCAGTAGTTCTTTCCAGTTTTTAATGACACCAGGTATGAATGACGCAATGAATGAGTCACCAGGGCAAACAGGGCTTATTTCTCTAGCTAAAAGTCTCCGGAAAACCATAAAAAACGTATCTATACAGATGGTGGGTAGTATACAAAATCAGATTTTAAAAAGTAGTCCATGAGCAGGCTGGCAAGAGCAGCGGCACCAGGACGCCAAGCAGGACGCAGAGAGCTGTTCACAGGGGGGCTGTGCAATACGAGCCACAAAGACCCTGACTGTCACAGTGAAAGGACACACGGCCACCCCGAAAAACAGGATGTGCACAGCAGATCTATGAAAGAGCAGTTGCCTAAATGTTACACTGTCATACTTTTATCCAATCTGTTCAATGTTTTTAGACAGCTAAGGGATGAAAATGTTAATATTATAGTATTTTTCAATCAATGTACTGTCTGAAAAACATGTAAAAACGTCTCCAAGATGAAAACTAGTATTTACTGTGTGCTTACCATGAGCCAGGCACTGTGCTCCATGCTTTTGTATGTAACAGCTCAGCTAAAACAAAACCAAACAACCTTGTGAGGGAACAATTTTATACCCACTTTAGAGATGAGGCAAATGAAGCTTAAAGATGCTACATCCTTACCCAAGGTCACATGCTAGAGAAGGATAAACTCAAGGACTCTAACTTCTATTCCAAGACTGCCTCACTGAAACAGCCTGTTTCTCTTCTGCTGTCTTGTGAGGAAAACAAGCACTTTTCTTCCTTGGTTCCCAGGACCTGCAAGGACCAATTTTCCCCAGCTTCACGAACAAGAGGCCTGAGTACTTAGAGATCTGGATACAGTATCAAAAGCCCAGAATGTTCTGTGAGGTTCAGAATGTCCTATTATGCAAGGTTTTCTAAATTTAACAATGATCTAAGTCATGATGCAGATAAAAAATTATTAAGAAAGGCTTTTCTAGTCTTTAATTTTTAAAAAACGAATTATGCCTTTAATCCCCAATCAAATACATTCCACTTTAAGTCTTACTTATAGAAAAACTCAAAGAGAGCCCTGTCTTCTCCAGTTTGCACCAGTGATAAGGAGGCAGCACACACAACAGCATGACTACACCCTTCCTCTGGGCCCCCACACCATGGAGCTGCAAGTCTCTTCTGAGACATTCCAAGAAGCAGCCAGAATGGTGTCTCAGGCCATGGCCTAGCCTTTTGGATGCTGAACCTTGCACCTCTGTCTGATGAATGACCTCACGAGTTCCCTTCAGAACATCTTCTTAAAATTCAAGTGTGACTTGCAGGGGACTTTGGTGGACAGCACCACTTTCTGCCCCCACAATTCTCACTTTGGCAACAAAAACACTTCATTTGGCAGTACTAAGAAATGCAGAGAGAAAGAAAACTAACATTTATTAAGCACTATACCACATGCTTGCAAATGTTGCTTCATTGAATTCTCATAATAACTTAATGCCATGGGTTTTCATTCTAAATCTGGCAGGGGGTGGAAGGAAGTAAGTAAACTGATCCCCAGTAAGTGACCCGTTCATGTAACACATTCAGCCTGTGAGCCAAAGCTCACTGCACCGCAAGGCCAAGTGGAACCTGGGAAACCACAGCCAAGCCAAGAGAGTTTTAAAGATGCATCTTCATCACATCAAATCCTAAGGTTACAGCACTTGTACTCAACAGCAAAACATCAAATTTCAACTCTTTCATTTTAGCATTCAAACAAATCTTTCAGAAATTCAGAAATCATGAGATTAGTTTATAAATCTTTCTTAGGTCCCCATTTTGCATGTGCCAAAGGGTCTCCACCCTAAAATCTTACAATCTGTTAGAAGAGAGAGTCACATAGAAAGGTAATTCCAGGACTGCACACAGTGGCAAACACCATGGGTGCGTGCCACGGAAACCCAGGGGGCTCGCTTCTCATGGAGGCAGGAACAGGAAAGGCTTCCTAGAAACTGGGCTTGCAATGAGTGTATAGGAATGGGCATTAGACAGGATAAAGTCAAGGAGAGGAAAACGACTGCCAGGCAGATGCAGGCCATGAGCAAAGTCGCCAAAGCTGGAAAGTGCCATGTGTACAAGGAGCTGCCCACTCCTGTGCTGTTGGGGTGTACGGTAAAGAAAAGGGAAAAAACAGAAAGCTTGTAAGGAGAAGAGTAATATGGTCAGGTCAGTTCCCACCACCACACAGAGTCATGACTCGAGCCTCGGAACCAGGCAGACCTGGGTTTGCATGTGGCTCTGCCATTTAACAGGCGTGGGACTGCAGCAGTTACAGAATGTCACTGGCTGCGACTCTCTCATTTCTACAATACTTATACTTCACAGCACTTTTGTCGAGTTTAATGAGATAATGAACCAGATACACAGCCAACGAAAAATAGAAGCTCTTCTGAGATCTCTACTCGTGATCAGAGCGGAGGAAAACATCTGGGATGAAGCATGCCTTTCCCGCTCACCTGACGATGGGCAGCTTGGTAAAGGGAACTGGGGGCAGGGTGAGGCCGCCTGGCAGGGTGATGAGCTCCATGGTCCCAGGACACTTGGAGGTATAGTTCTCTAGGCTTTGAGTCACGTCTTTCTTTTCTGAAGAGAAAGTAAAAACAAAATAAATGTTGGTTAAGCAACAGTGAGTGGCTTTTATTTTATTTTGAGCAATTCATGATAGTCCAATCTTCTGACATAAGTAAAGGGGCAGTGAGCACAAGAGACAAGAACAAAGAGAAGCTCTATTCATCTTATGTGGAAACCACTAGCAACTGCTCCACTTAAGGGCCTGTGGATGAAAATGAAATGAAGTTACCATCCTCTAGATTTCCATTTTCCAAGAAAATAAACCCTTACCAAATTCTAAGAAACTAGGCAGGACTGCAGAATCGGTGTATTTTATAACTTAACAATATTCTTTGAGCAATTACTAGGTATCAAGCAAAATGCCAGGACCTGTCCCTGAGAAATTTGTATTAGTAATTTATCTATAGAACAGATATTTAGGCAAATAACTACAAATCAATATTTTTGATGCAAATACAGGGCTCTCTGAGATACAACTGTTTTTCTCTACCCAGCCTACATCCCTTTCATAAAGAGGGAGGAAAAGAGGATGCAGGTGATAATGTTTGCTTCTTGTCCGTGGCTGCTCTGGACACGTGCTCACAGACTCGGTATTGTCCATAGCACAAAAGAGCTCAAGAGCACCCAGCACGCAGCAGCTCAGGAACGTGGGCATTACTGTCCCCATTTTGCAAATGAAACACTTGAGACCAAGGAAAGATTAGAATCCTAGCACTCTGGCAGACCAAGGCAGGAGGATCACTTGAGGCCAGGAGTTTGAGACCAACCTGAGCAAGAACAAGACCCCATCTCTACAAAAAATAGAAAAATTAGCTGGGTGTGATGGTGCAAACCTATAGTCTCAGCTTCTTGGGAGGCTGAGGTGGGAGGATGGCTTGAGCCCAGGAGTTCAAGGCTACAGTGAGCTATGATAAGGCCACTGCACTCCAGCCTAGGCAACAGAGTGAAACCCTGTCTCCAAAAAAAAAGAAAAGTGAGGAATTGGGGATTAGGGAGTTCACTCCTTCGGGCATCTATTTTCTCTGTAAAACACCAAAGTTATTGCTAAAGGGAAAGACGTGTGGAAGAGAACAGCAGCAGAGGGATCACCAGGGACAAGACCAGAGCAGTGAGGTTAGCCCCAGACTCCAACAAATGTGTTGGTCTTTCCCTGTCATGCTACCACTTTAGGGAAAGTTCTTCAACCTTTCAGTCTTGTTTTCCTGCAGTAAGAGTAGTATCTACATAAGGAATTACTAAGGATAAATGAGATAATGCATTAAAAAATAGTGACTGATAGAAATAAGCACTGACTCAATTGAAATGATTATAGCTATTATGACCATTATCAGATAGCTGCTCTGAAAGAAACAGCAGAAAGAGGACCAAGAAGAAGTAAATGGCTGCAGAGTGAAGCCAAGTGCACCAGGAAGGCTGGTGACCATAAATAATAAATATCGAGGCACAGACTTCATAGGTCTCGGGCACAGGGATATTCATTGGTAAACTGCTGCCACAGGAATTTTCTGTGTCTAAGCATCATTCTTTAAGAAGCAGGAGGGCAGAAAAGTGACCAGAATTATTTTTAAATATAACATAGTAAAGTTAATCTACAACATGAAAAAAAATTATTTAAATAATCAAATCATTTTCAATCTATAGATAAAAAATCTCTCTAAGGGCTCCAGCTGATATCATGCAAATTGTCTAATTTGCCTAAATGTTTGGTAGAGCATTTACGGTTTAGGTATCTTATTAAGTTGAATTATACCACACCTGTATGCACTCTCATGCTGCTAAAATAAAGGAAAGGAATCTATTTGTGATACCTAATGCCACTTGCAAAGTTATCCAACGAGGAAAAGTCACCACAGTGTATTACTTGGCTAAGCTCTGAATGGCATTTCTAGAGAGAAAATATGTACACAGTGCATAGCGAGGGGGAGCACAGCAGCAGTGGGCTTCACCACCAGGTGGTCTCGCTGTGCCATCCTCAGGCACCCTCATGCTTGTGCTTTAGGTCTGGTCATTTTCCTGTGGAGGAATTTCCTGTGTGGGAGGAAGGCCTGGCAGTGAGCGCTCTTGGAGCTCTGTGGAGGGCCAGGTACGTTGGAGGGGTACCTCAGTATTCTCTTATTCCCCTTGAGTGCAGCAGGGCACACCTCTCCAGCTGTGCCTCATGACTCCCAGCCAGGTATGCTTTCTTTTACCCTGCAGGGAGTCAAATACTAATCTTCTGCTGGCATGGGAAAGGGACAGTCACCTGCTTCAGGAGCAGAGATCTCGGATATGATCAATTCACACAGTAATTTTCAGCTGTCTCCTGCTTCAGCGCTATCATCAAACTCACGTGCAGAGGTGCCTACTGTCTCTCTTTTTTTTTTTTTTGCTTAATTCTTACAACAATCCTCTGTGTGAGGTATTGCTGTTTTTTTTTTTTTTATTTTTTTATTTTTTTATTTCAGCATATTATGGGGTACAGATGTTTAGGTTACGTGTGTTGCCCTTGGTTCCCCCCCCCCAAGTCCGTGTTTCAAATATGTCCATCCTTCGGGTAGTACGCATTGCACTCCTTGTGTATACAAATACCCGTCCCCTCTGCCTACTGTCTCTTGAAGTGACTGTTGGGCACAAGGGGCATGGACTGCTCCTTGGCTTTCCCACTACTACCGAGGGATCTCATTGTCATTTTAGTGGGATTTCCACAGTTAAATGCTCATGCTCAATTGTCAACATGGCCCATCTGTTATAAAGTCCCCATCAACCTTTCTGCTAGTGAATTTAAGCATCTACTATAAATTTTTGCAGATCCATTATTTCATCAGGGATCACAAACTGGTGATTTTCTAATTCTCTTAATTTCTCTGCACTTATAACCTAGAATTTATCTAAAAGGAAGGATTTTTCCCTCATCAACCCTTTGGTTGTCCTAACACAGATGATGCAGACAGGATAGCAATAAATGATACAATCTTTCCCTTTATTTACTGAGTGGAGAATTGTTGCCCTACCAACTTCAAGCAATGGCCAGGTGCAGTGGCTCATGCCTATAATTCCAGGACTTTGGGAGGTTGAGGTGGGACGATTGCTTGTGACTAAAAATTTGAGACCAGCCTGGGTTACAAAGCAAGACCCCTGTCTCTACAAAAAACAAAAAATTAGCCAGGCGTGACTCATGCCTATAGTCCCAGCTACTCGGGAGGCTGAGACAGGAGGATCATTTGAGCCCAGGAGTTTGAGGCTGGAATGAGCTAAGATTGAACCAGCCTGAGCAACAGAGTGAGACCCTGTCTCAAAAAGAAAAAAAAAGAACTTCCAGTGATGACCAATGAGTTATTATTTAGTATTATTACGAACTGGTGGGTTTTGTATGACTGATGTTGCCATCATGTCCTTTTTCTAATTTTTGATACATAATAATTGTACATATTTATGGGGTACAGGGTGCTGTTTCAATACA
>NW_012148396.1:9134477-9135775 GCF_000956105.1 Propithecus coquereli
TGCAGAAGCTTTTTAGTTTGATGTAATCCCATTTGTCTATTTTTGCTTTTGTTGCCCATGTGTTTTAGATCTTATCCAAAAAAATCATTGCCTAGACCAATGCCATGGAACTTTTCCCCTAGTTTTCTTCTATTAGTTTCATAGTTTTGGGTCTTATATTTAAGTCTTTAATATACTTTGATTTGATTTTTGTATACGGTGAGAGATGAAGGTCTAATTTTGTTCTTCCGCATATGGATATCCAGTTTTCCTGACACCATTTATTGAAGAGACTGTCTTGTTCGCATTGTGTGTTCTTGGCACCTCTGTCAAAAATCAGCTGGCTGTATACACATGGATTTATTTCTGGGTTCTCTCTTCTGTTCCATTAGTCTGTGTGACTATTTCTGTCAGTACCACGCTATTTTGGTTACTATAGCTTTGCAGTATATTTTGAAGTCAGGTAGTG
This sequence comes from Propithecus coquereli, assembly GCF_000956105.1. Classification (NCBI taxonomy): domain Eukaryota; kingdom Metazoa; phylum Chordata; class Mammalia; order Primates; family Indriidae; genus Propithecus; species Propithecus coquereli. Next base: position 9,134,926 of record NW_012148396.1, read on the forward strand.
TGATGCCTCCAGCTTTGTTCTTTTTATTCAAGATTTCTTTAGCCATTCAGGGTCTTCTGTGGTTTCATATGAATTTTAAAATTGCTTTTTCTATTTCTGTGAAAAATATCTCTGGTATTTTGATAGAGATTGTACTGAATAGGCAGCTTGCTTTGGTTAGTACACACATTTTAACAGTATTTACTCTTCCAATCTGTGAACACAGGATAGCTTTCCATTTATTTGTGTCTTTTTTGATTTCTTTCATCAATGTTTTAGTTTTCAGTAAAAAGATCTTTCACCTCCTTAGTTAAATTCATTCCTAGGTACTTTTTTGTAGCTATTGTAAATGGGATTGTTTTCTTGACTTCTTTTTCAGACAGTTCATTGTTAGTGTATAGAAATGCTTCTGATTTTTGTATATTGCTTTTAAATCCTGCTGCTTTGCTGAATTCGTTTATTAGATCTATCATTCATTTTTGGTGGGATCTTTAGGATTTTCCATATATAAGATTACATTGTCTGTAAACAGGAACAATTTAACTTCTTCCTTTCTAATTCAGATGCCTTTTATTTCTTTCTCTTGCCTGAGTGCTCTGGCTAGGACTACCAGTATTATGTTGAATAGAAGTGGCAAAAGTAGGCATTGTTGTCATCTTCCAGATTGTGGAAGAAAAGCTTTCAACTTTTCACTGTTCAATATGATGTTAATTGTGAGTTTGCCATATATGGCCTTTACTATATTGAGATACCTTCCTTCTACACCTAATTTGTTGAGAGTTTTTATCATGAAGGGATGCTGAATCTTGTCCATAGAAATGACCAAATGGTTTTTGTTCTTCATTCTGTTGATGTGATGTATCACAGTTAC
>NW_012148396.1:9137025-9139864 GCF_000956105.1 Propithecus coquereli
CAAAATAAAAAGGCAAATACTTAGGTATAAATCCAAAAAAAAATTTACACACTTGATTATTCATACATGGTATGTGTCAGATGTGGTATAAGGTCCTGAAGATCCAGAGGTGCTTTGGGGACCAGGTGAGGAAGAGCCACTGGCAAAGACAGAAGCCAGAGTGAGAGGCAGGGAAGGGTAGTCTCATCCGAAGACGCCTGCTCAGACACACACAGGGACCACCCAGAGGATGAAGAGACCCCAAAGACTGCTAAACAGTGCTCAGGAAAGTACACTGAGCACAGACAGACTTCTGAGCACCATGGAATCAGCAAAGGTGGCGTTTCCTAGATAGAGTATGACACAGACAAATGAAAAATACAGGGCCCAAGGACGACATTCTGGGGAACACAAAGGTAAAGGACAGCGAGAAAAGAATGAACCAGTAAATAAGTTTGACAAGAATCCTAGAAGTTCCAGATGAGACTCAAGAGGCTAAAAGATTATATTTTCTGGAAAGACAAGAAATGAGGGTGAATATAACAGAAAGTTCAATTAGGATCACCACACATGGGACTTAAGTGGTCATGTGGGATCTTCAAAAGAAACTTTAGTAGGTGTGGGAACCCAACAGCTACAGGGTAGGAACTGGAAAAGTGAGAGCCAGTCTCCTAAGTAGGGAGTGAGGTTTAAAGTGCCCACAGGCGGTACCTTAAAAGTCAGGCACTCCATTCAGGGCCTCATCTGCATTGCCTTACCTAATATTTATATTCACCCAGTGAGTAAGTATCATCATTAGCCCCACTATAGGGATTAGAAAACTGAGGATCAAAGATTTTATAAATCTTTTCCGAGGTCACATTGCTAGTGAGCAAGGCTGAGATTTTAACCCCAGGCTTTTCAAATCTAGTGCTCCTTCTACCATACAAAGCAACTTCCTTGTGTGATATTGTGCCCACTTTACAGATGGAGAATTTGAGGTTTGGAAAGGTCACATTACTTTCCTGAGGCTATTGAGTTAATAAGTGGCTAAATAATATTCAAACTCAGAACTATGTGTTCAAACTTTTTGCTTTTTTCATTTTGTCACACTGCCCACCCAGATTGTCCCAATATTTAAAATTACACAAGAAAACAGATATTCTGAAACAGCCAATCCACATGCCCAGCAAGTTAAGCATCTTACATAGCAAGAAAAATCAACTCAGCTTTTCTTCACTCTGCATACAAAACCAGGTAGTATAATGATCCCCAACTACGAAAGTTGAAAAAGTCATGTGCCACCACCATAAAGATTAATGATATGACAAACCAGGAGATATCAAAGATGACCTGTCATATAACAAGAAAACAAGCCTTTTCCTTAACAGAATACTGATTAACTTAGATAAATTTGCAGTAAGCCACATTAACTGCCTCCCATCAGCAATTCTTCATATTTGTTCTTCATTTAATTTACATAGTGACAGGTTGGAGTCCCTGATAAGCAATCATTCAAGTATACCAGGAAATTATTATTATAAATATTTTTACTTGTTCCTTCCAAGTTTATAAACAAGTCCTACCGAAATGCAAGGCAATTATGTTAAGCTATCAGCTTATTATATAAACATCTATTTAAAACACTACCTAGAAATATTATAAATATCTCTAGAGATCTTAATATAATACCCAGAAGAAAAATTACCTTAAGAATAAAGACCGGACTACCCAAAGTGATCTATAGATTCAATGTAATCACTATTAAAATACCAAGGACAATCTTTATAGAAATAGAAAAAACAATCCTAAAATTCATGTGGAACCACAAAAAACCCTAAATAGCCAAAGCAATCCTGAGCACAAAGAACAAAGCTGGAGGAATCACATTACCTGACTTCAAAATATAATACAAAGCTATAGCAACCAAAACAGCATGGTACTGACATAAAAACACACACATAAACCAGTGGAACAGAATACAGAACTCCCAAATAAAGCCACCTATTTACAGCCAACTGATTTTCGACAAAGGCATTGAGAACATTCATTGGGAAAAAAAATCTCTTCAATATAGTGTTGGATATCAATATGCAGAAGAATGAAACTAGACAGCTATCTCTCATTGCATACAAAAATCAACTCTAAATGGATTAAAGACTTAAATGCAAGGCACAAAACTATTAAACTACTAGGAGAAAGCACAGTGGAAATGCTCCAGGACTTGGTCTGGGCAAAGATTTTATGGATAAGACCTCAAAAGTACAGTTAACAAAAGCAAAAATAGACAAATAGGATTGTATCAAACTAAAAAGCTTCCGCACAACAAAGGAAACAATCAACAGAGTGAAGAGACAACCTACAAAAAGGGAGAAAATATATGCAAACTATCCATCCAACATTAATTCTCGATTAATAACCAGAATCTACAAGAAACTCAACAGCAAAAAAAACCCAAATAATCCGATCTAAAAATGGGCAAATGATCTGAATAGACATTCCTCAAAAGAAGATATACAAATAGCCAACACATATATGAAAAAATGTTTAACATCACTAATCATCAGGGAAATGCATCTCAAAACTACAATGAGATATTATCGCACCCCAGTTAGTATGGCTGTTATCAAAGAGACAAAAATTATCAAATTCTGGCAAGGATGTGGAGACAGAGGAACTCATATACTAATGATGGGAATGTAACTGAGTACAGCATTATGGAAAACACTATGAAGGTTCCTCAAAAAACTAAAAATAGAGCTACCATATGATCAAGTGCTCCCACTACTGGGCACATATCCAAAGGAAAGGAAGTCAGTGTGTCGAAGAGATACCTGCACTCCCATGTTCACTGCAGCACTATTCACAAGAGCCAAGATAC
>NW_012148396.1:9139914-9140700 GCF_000956105.1 Propithecus coquereli
TTTTTTTTTTTTTTTGAATACTTGAGAAGAATTGGTATTGGTTCTTCTTTAGCTGTTTTGTCAAAATTCAACAATGAAGCCATCAGGCCCCGGCTTTTCTTTGATAGGAGACTTTTTATTATGGATTCAATTTCCTCACTCATTATTGGTCTGTTCAGATTTTCTATTTCTTCATGATTCAATCTTGATAGATTGTTAAGGATCCAGGAATTTATCTATTTCTTCTAGGTCATCAAGTTTGTGCATTACTTACTTTCTCTTTTGGTCATAGGCAAGAAACATGACAGAAAGATGCAAAAAGCAACCATATGACTCTCATGCACTGCTGGAAGGAATGTGCAATAGTGCATCTGCTGTGCGAAACTGTTTGGCGGTTCTCAAAAAGTCAAGCATAGAATTACCATATGATCCAGCAATTCTACTCCTACAAACATATCAAAAAAAACTGAACACAGATCCTCCCTTGTACAATGTGCATAGCAGCATTATTCACAATAGCAGGAAGGTAGAAACAACCCAAATCAACAGATGAATAGATAAAATGTGGTATATCCATATAATGGAACACTATTCAGCCCTAAAAAGAAATGAAATTTTGATAAATGCTATAATACGGATGAACCTTAAATCATTATGCTAATAAGCCAGACACAAAAGATCAAATATTACATGATTTTCACATAAATGAGGTATCTAAAATAGGCAAATTCACAGAGACAAAAAGTAGAATGATAGTTGCCAGGGGCTATGGGGAGGGAGAATGGGAATTATTGTTTAGTGGGCCCA
>NW_012148396.1:9144075-9155542 GCF_000956105.1 Propithecus coquereli
GTGATGGAGTTGCAAATTACCCTGGTTTGATTATTACATATTATACATATGTATTGGAACATTACTCTGTACCCCATAAAAATGTACAGTTATGTCAATTGAAAATAATAATAAAACAAATTTTTTAAGTTTTTGTTAAATAAAAGAATAAAGACTTGCTAAGTAATTAGAATCTGCACATTCAACTATAAAGTAATGCTATGGTACAGTAACACAATCTATTATACAGTAACATAATGCAAATTTACACAATCATTAAAAATCACATTCATAAAGAGTCTGAAATAATATGGAAAATGTTATATTACAGGGAAAATCAGGAATATAAAATATTTACAAAATAAATTCAGTTTAAAAAATGAATCCAACTAAAAAAGAATATAATACAATACAAAAGAAATATACTATAATGATGTAACAGTGCTTGCCTATGCAGGATTATGCATAATTTTTCCTATCTGTTTATGTTTTCCAAAATTTCTAAAAGGAATATACATTATTTGTATAATGAAAACTATTTTTAAATGCTTAAAATTAAATTTTTTAAAAAGTTTTCTAAGGAAAAATCAGGGTTTGTTTATAAATGCTCCATATGTGTGAAGAACATAATATCATAAAATGTCAGTAGAGTAAGGAAACTCTGAGGTTCCTTCATTTTCACAAAGGTGAAGTTTAAAGTAAGGACATTTACAGTCTTTCCTAGAACACAGATGTTCTTGGCGTGCTTACAAACAACAGCCACAACAGCAATGACATTTAATGAGGACTTGCTATATACCAGGCACTGTGCCAAGAACTTTACGTATTTACCTCATTAAATGGTCCCCAAAACCTTATAAAAGAAGTGTCATTGTTATCCCTATTTTACAGATGAGAAGATTGAAACTCAGAAAGATCTTACTCCTAGTTGGGTGTGTGTCTTCCACTTCCCCACCGCAGTCTCTCACTTGGAATATGCTCAGCCATCTCCCTTTCTCCTAAAGCTATTTCACATTTCACTCAACATTCATTTGACAAACAAATATTGAACATCCATCCTGTGCAAGAAAGATCCCTATCTTAAATCATTCAGTTGGATTCCCATCTCTTCAAGGACAACAGCATAATCATGTTAATTCCTTTGTCTCATTCTATGCCTAGTGGAGTCTCAGTTAATACATTTTACGAAATAATTGAGGAAAGGCAATGTTAAATTAAATCAGTTCCACCTGTATTAACTACCTTCTAGGTAAAAGCATTGCCCAAAATGATGAAAGATAAAAGGTAAATAAGACACAGTCGCTGTCCCCAAGGAGTCTTTAATCTAGGGAGGGAATCGGATAGGTAAATTACTCTTAGGATATAATGAAATTATGCTGAATTGAGAACTAAGCAAGATAATAGGGAGGTGAAGAGGAAGAAATTATTAATTTCTTAATAACAGAGAAAATAGGGAAAGTACAAGGACAGAGCATGCAACAATTGGAATAGCGTGGAAACCATATGATGCACTTAAAAATCAAAAAATGTCCAGTGTATATGAAACAGATTGTGTAGCTAGAGAAAGTATGGAATTAGGCTTAAAAAGTTGTTTGAATCATATTATGAATGGTTGAGACTTTACTAGATAGATGAGGGCAATCATTGCAGGTTCTTAAGGAACAGAATGTGACTGAGCTTGTGTTCTAAGGACATAATTCTGGCTTCAATGAGAACAGACTGCAAGGAGCAAAATCAGGAAACAGGACATGATGTTGAGACTCTACTACACTGATCCAAGTTGTAGATGTTGAAAGTCTGAACCAGGGCCATGATTGTGGAAGGGAGAAGAATCATCCTATATGAAATAAACTCAAGCATTAGAATGGACACTGCAAGCACTTAGTAGGATATAGGATAAATAGGACAATTTGAGGATGACTCCAAAAGTTACACACATGTCCAATGGTGACACCCTTAACTCAAACAGGACACATGGGAAGAAAAGATAATGAATATCTTTATTCACCCGAGGATATGGTAACTTCAGGATCCTATGAGACATTCAGGAGACAATCCAGCCTTCGTTTGGAAACTGAAGATCAGAGGTCAGGAATGGAAGTAAAACTACGTAAAATCATGAGCAAATTTTTGTTAAAGAAAGTATATTTTGAATATACCAAGAGCTTTACTCATAAATGCCTATAAATCATCAGAGTTTTTTCAATGTATGCCCTAATTGACCAACTTTGTAATTTCTGGTTTTTAATAACCTTTTCTTCATAACTCAAGTCATTGTTTTGTATGTATAATGAATTTCATAATTTTTTAAAACCAAAATTCTTTTCCAAGCTGTTCAGTTTTCTTCCCCAAGGAGAAGTACGTGAGTGAAACAAACATACTTCTGTGTCACACCCCTGAGGTGACAATACTTAGCAATTAAAGTAAAAGACCTTTTTTATTTTATGACACAATGATCATAAGTTATAATACAATACAACAAAAGAGTTTGTTCAACAGATACTCTACTGTTCCCAGATGTGGCTGCACTCCAGCTGAGGATCCCTAATCCTGGATTGCCTCTGGCTACACCACTCTCTGCTTCGCGGCAAATGAGAGAGCTGATGTGAACTGGGAGTCAGAGAAAGGCAATGGCGAAACTGAGGACCACTGGAAATATTTGGAAAATGCATCACTTCTTTCATTTCCTGCCCTTCCCTACCCTCAAGGAATGCAGTAAAAGGAGAGACTGAGGGTCCATCTCATCAAGATCAAGGCCCCAGTAAAGCACAGTCTTACCCAGCCCAGGTTCCCATCAGCTTGGACACTAACAAATGGCAAACTTTTAATGTATTTTCTTCGGGCTGAGTAGCAAAGTAATAAGCTGGTGACGAAATGAAGGAGTAGCTGAATGAATTAAATCTGACATCCTCTATCTCATCCAATCCTTGTCTTACAAACAAATGACAACTGTAACTAAGTTGATAGATGACCTCCTTGGGACCAAAACAAACTAGAGGTGTGGTATCTGATGCTGGCTGACACACCCTTCAGTGGGCTCAGCTCCTTGTCAGCGTCGGACAATGAGATCCAACGTTTAGTGAGTGTGCCTAGCCTGCTGGAGACACCGCGGACAGCAGGCACAGCATGTGCTGCAGAGCCAGATGACCAGGCTGTAATCCCAGTTCTTCCCAACACCACCTAGGAGGCCAGGGACATGTTAGCTCCTCTTGTCATGCCTCAATTTCCTCCTCATAATATAAGCCTGATAATAGTAGCTACCATCATCAGGCAACTATGAGGGATAAAGTAGTTCATACATGTAAAGGCATACATGCACCAGGGCCCAGCATACAGAAGGTGCCTAACAACCATTGCCATACAGACTCTCAGGACCCAGAAAGCCTCCTAAGGCAAAGGCTGGTCATATTTTTCTCTATATCTTGAAGGTGCTGCATCTGAGGAAAGACAGAACAGGAAGAGTATTCTAGGAAGATAAATATTGGCTGGGCAAGAGAGAAAATTAATTAATCAAGTTTCAGCAGGCCAGGATTGTGACATGAGCCACAGGATGAGAGGATCAGGACCCACCAATATGGAATGCAGACACTGAAAGCTCAGGCTGAGAACAAGGCCGTCGGCAAGACAGAGAGCAAATCAGAGAGGAGAGCACATGGATCTGAGCCTTGCAGATTCTCACGCAAACCTCCCTCTGGCTCTGCCACATGGTGCACAGGTGTGGACAGCGGATCTACCTGCCCTGAGCCCGCTTACTCATCTCGCACAATGGGCTGTTTGGGTGCCAAGTGGAGCTGTAGGCACCAGGCACATGGTAAGCACTCAGCACACAGCGGTGCTGCGAGGCTTGCTGCTAGAACAGGGAGCTGGAGACAGGAGGTAAAGAAGGCAGTTAGTAGCAACTGGGAGAGTACGGAGTGTCTCATTTAATCATTTGAGAAACGAACCCTCAGACCCTCATTGCTGCTCATAAACAGCCAAAGCCTGGCGTCTTGCAGTCTATGGTAGGCGTTCTTGGACGGACTCCAAGATCAGGCGAGACCCCCGTGGACTGAGTACAGAGTCTGCTCCCCTGAAAAGGGGGGTTACTTGTACATAGTCAGAGAGGAGATAAACTCTAAACATTTTAAAGAGAGTCTCTTTATTTTATTTTACTAACAGATATGCCGTTTCTTCCCCTAAAATAAGTCCCTTCCAGTTAGAAGTTGCTAAATAAATATTATGAATTTGAATTAAAATCAATCTCTTTTTAAAAATGATATTCAGAAAAGCCTGAACTGATGCCTTCTCCTTCTCTCTCAGATCAGTGAAGCAGGAAACTAGCAAGATTTAATGGCAACATGGGCCAACTAACTGTATTCTGTTCATACACCACATGTATAAACAGACTTAACAAATATGGACTACCGGTCCCAAGAGACACTGGGGAGGTATTCAGCTGACTCATTTCGAATGTGCCAATTCCATTACCACTTCTGAAAGAGCAATCCAAACGCATAACCTACAATAAGCTACTGTGACCTCTCTGAGGGTCATAAATCTATTTAGTGGGTAGTGAACAGCATCTCCTGGGATGGGATGGGATAGAGTGGACAAGACAGATCACAGCACATGTTAGGTCTTGAATTGTGTTCCCCCAAATTCCTATGTTGAAGTCTTAACCCCCAGTACCTCGGAATGTGGCCATATGTGGAGATAGGTTATGTAAAGAGATAATTAAGGTAAAATGAGGTCTTATGGGTGGGCCCTAATCTGACTGGTGTCCTTATAAGAAGAGGAGATCAGGACACAGACACACAGAGAGGAAAGAGTATGTGAAGACCCATCAAGATGATGGCCATCTACGGGCCAAGGAGAAAGGCCTCAAAGGAAATCAACCCTTCTGACACCTTGATCTCAGACTTCTGGCCTCCAGAACAGTGAGAAATAAATGTCTGCTGTGGAAGCCGCCCAGTAAGTGTCACTTTGTTACAGCACCTGTTGCACTTAGCAGGCTAATGAGCATACCACACAGAGTAAGAACAGAGGTCACTGCATGAAACACTTGGTTTTACACAAACTATTTACTTCCTGCTATGGGTGACGATCAAAAAGCTTGAAAGCAACTGCTGTAACTATTCCAGGTTAGGGGTCCTCTTTGGTGCTCAGTAAGTTTTTATAGTATATCTTCAACTCCTCACACTGACGTGACAGAAAATAATAATAGATTCAAAATTCTAAATCAAATCCCAGATTCGGTATCTAATACACAGCTATCTGATGAATGAACATATACAAGTGATCACTTAGTCTAATTTCTACATTTTTTTTATCAAGGAGGAAACTAAAGGCCAGAGAGAAGAGAAGGTCACACATGGAAAGGCTGACTACGGGTAAAACCTCACCTCCCAACTCCTCATCCTTTTCTCTGTCCAGAAAAACCACACCAAACCCGAGAAAGACCCACAGTCCTGGTCTATAAAGCCAACATGACCTTTTCCAGTTGATTCCAATTTTCAGATTCAGTACCTCCCTGTGAAAACCCTACCACTTCATTTTGGCTTGAATTCAATAATCAGAAATTCTGCTTATCTTACTCTCACACATTCCTGATACAGAGACACCTACATTTTGATCATTGGAGTCACACTTAGCAATAAACAAGTACCTGCAGCATACCACTGAGATAAACATTCTTTAAACAAAATTGGTCACATAAAGATTAGAGTCAGACATAGCCAAAAATAAAGGTTCCCCCATCTGTTCCCAGCTGACTAAAATCCTGCTGAGAAACTATCTTTTTATACTATCAGCTGGTTACTCACTCCTAGAACTTTTGATAATACCCACTAAAAGCTTAAAGATACGCAGATATTGAAGGTAGAAGGGCTGTACAGCATCGTCAGGGGAAACGGCCACCCATCAGGCAGGTGAAGGACGTGAAGATGCCAGCTCTGCCTGAGCCTCTGCAGTTGCAGGCGCTACGCCAAAAAGTTGATGCGCGTTATTTCTGATAATCCCTCAGCTAACCAGACACTATCCTCTTAATTTTACAGTTGGAAACCAGGCTTACTTTTGTCAGTAAATTGTCAAAGGTCACATTTAATCAGTAGGAGATCTGGGATGCAAACCCAGCTCTGTCTGAGTCCAAAGATCATAGCCCCTACACTCCTCTGCCAAAATAAAGTATCTATGTCCCCTTTCTAGACACTCAACAGCCCAGGCCCAGGAACATTCAGCATCTTGTCCAAGGTCACTCGACTACCCCATGAATGAGATGCATACATCATTAAAACAGAAAATTGTAAGCCTCTTCAGTTTAAGAACAGCATATGTTGAAACACTCTTCTGGAAGTTATAAACAAATCAATATAAACAACAACAATTACTATTTACTGAGCACACATTATGCTTCAGGCTCTTGATATACTTTGTCTCTAATCCTCACAACAGCACAGCAAGATAGGTATTAATGCTCATGTTACCGATGAGGAAACAATGCCAGAGAAAAACAAGGCAATTTGATTTAACAAGCATTTATTGAGCCTCTATGACCCAGACTTTGCACAAGGCTGGGGTTTAAAAAAAAAAAAAAAAAGATTCAATTCCAGCTGTCCAGCCTTTTTATATGCAGTCGACATGCAGGAAAACTAAAAATTAATATGCAGTGTGATAAACACTGTTATATATCATACATGTGGGGGAAAAACTTTGGAAAGAAAGACATGTTTTTCTACTGAAGGTATCAAGGAAAGGTATTAGGGGAGAGGGAGGTTAGCGCTCCATCCTGTGTGGTGGGAAGCCGAGGAAATGCACAGGATGTGAACAGACAGAATCTGTTCTGGGAACAGCAGCTAGGTCTCCTGCCTGAGCTAAGGAGACGGTCTGGGTCCAGACTGAAACAGCACTGCACAAGCAGCGAAGGTGTTCAGACCATATTCCTGCAAGCAATGGGAAGCCTTTGACATGACTGGAGCAGAGGATTGCTACAAATTAATATCTGCTTTAGAAAGATCACCTTATCATCTGCGTAGAGGACAGGCAAGAAAGGGGAGACTTGGGAGACAGAGCAATCACTTAGGATGAGTTGTCATATTCCAGAACAAAAATGTCAAAGTCTAGCCTTGGCAATGGTGTCTCGGCACTTTGCACAGCAAATGGTAGACAAGTAAACCAAAAAGCAGGATTCCACTCCCCTGCTAAAAACACTCACCATTTGGAGCCACATTGTTCTACAGAGACTAAATCCTTCAATAAGTTGCAAAAGGACCCTTTTGATACCGCTTTGGGATGTTCTATCTTGGTTCACCTAAAACTTGACAAATTAGTATTTTCCCATAACTAGTAAATCTACTAATATATTTGGGATTTTGACATATTGATAGTTTTTCTTCACCTCATTATTTTACATGTGTAGTTTCTCTACCAAGAATGCATTTTATTAGCAGGTCTTATTATGTTGTACTACACAGTATTTATCGCTTCAACATAGAACTAAAAGTAAGTCAAAAGCTTCCTTTCATTTCTGCTGGGGTTTGTTCAATCCCTTCTGTCTGTTTCTGAACAAAAGGGACTATATAAATTGCAATGGAAACAAATTATACCCCTGTATTGAAGAACTCCCACCGGGATTCTTTATAATACAACAATTCATATGCATATATTCCCTTCTCCCCAACCTAGGTGAAAAATGAAATACATGAAATGAAATCTGTCAAAGAAAACATACACACCATCTGGGAAAAAAACACAAGAGGGGAAAATGCATGTCAGGAATGGAAAACAGGAAGCAAAAAAATACATATGTCCTTAGCAATACAAAAATCAAGTCCTTCATCTTTGGCCAGAGTATTAATACATATTGTAACTCTTTAAGCTTTGCTATATAAAGCTAAAGGGCAAAAAAGCAAATGTGAAGTCTGCACATACTTCATGATGGGAACGAAATACAAAATACAACATGTAGGGCCTTAAACCCAAACCCCATATGTTTTAGTTTGTTAGTCCATATAACAGGTGGCTTTCAATAATTATGGTTACGTTATTTTACTCATAACTTCAGATACCAAAATCTAGTAAAATAATGCATTCTTGCTTCCAGTACTGTTTTATAATTTACTTAAATTCAAAAAAAGTGAAGAACACATATTAAAATATTCAGGATTATAAAAGATGACCAGAAGAGTACAATTCACAAAATTGCGGTAAGTGAAAAGCAGCATGGGGTGGGAGATGGAGGCAGAGTCTCCGGACCCTTCTGGTCCTGCACTTGGCCATGTTCCATGCAGCCTCATGACCTGAGCTCCCCAAGAGATGACTGTTAGGCTACAGCACACGGCATCAGCAACCAAGATTGCCATGCTAGCCTCAGCATCCTTCTTTTCAATAAAACCACTGAATCTATAACCAAAGGTAATATGCTTGTATTGTTTTGCATGACTTTTCATACGTATAAGTTTATAAACCACGAGAAATCTCACTGGGCCCACGTCATGAATTTGACCTGGGAAATATTGCCACCCACAGAAGTAGGGCCAGGAAAAGACGCAGAAATTCCTCAGAAAGTGATGAAGGCAGCAATGATGATTCTGTGCATTTTACTTCTTAACCAATCAAATAATGACTAAGGAGGGGAAAGGAGGGGGTTGGTTTTCAGAAATAGGCAAAGACCCAGAAAAGGCCTCAGTTAAAAATACTCCACTAATACTTTCTACTTCTCAAAGCCTGTATCTCAGACCATGGTGCATACCTCCTGTCCTGACCTCTCCGGGATCCTCATGAACTACAGACTCCTGGGTCCTGGGCCAGAGATTCTGACTTGATAGGTCCAGAGTGGGGCCCTGGAACTGGCACCATAAATTCTGAAGATTTTCTTTAAAATATAAGTAATAAATCCTGAGAGCATGCCCTTTATAAAGAGCTGGAGATTTTGAATAGTCCCAGGGACAGGCTCAAAGGGACAACCCCAAAGGCCTAAGGGATTGGGAGTATTAAGGAAACAGAAGCAGTAAGTGGCCATCCTAGCATCCCAAACCAGGTCTCCCCATCTTCAAAGCCATGCTTAGACATCCAAGGTAGGATGGTAACAAATTTAAAATAAGCCTTATATCTAAGGAACCTAAAACATCTAAAAATCCTGCAGTACTTTGTCTAAGGGAGGGCTAGGGATGAACATGAAGGCAGCAAACCTTGGCTTCCCATTTAACTGTTTCCCTGGTCCAAAAGAATCCAAGCCAGCCCCTCCTGGATTAACTACACTCCTCTTGTACTGCTTGGATCTAGCATAGCACGCAACTTATGAGAGATGATCAATAATCATTTGTGGAAAGGAAGTAGAGAGAGTCTCTCCTATGTAAATGTCATTTATCCTTCTTGTCCCCATCTGAACAGCGCTCCTACAACCCTCAAAATGCATCCTTTGTGAGTCCTAAGGGTCTACTAAAATCACATTCACAACTCAAACATCTCTACTTGTAAAGACCAAGATCTTTAAAAGAATTAGTTAAGTTTATTTTTTCTTATTCTCTTCACTGTACAATTCATTCTCATTCAGAAAGTATCATATAATATCAGATCAATATTTTTCAATCCAAAGAGGAGGGCAGAAAAGGAGGAAGAGAAGAATTATTATTAGTAGTCCTGTCTAACCAATCTAACCCATAAGTATGTACTTGCCAAAGAGAAAACAAAACAAAAAGTTGTTCCAGGTGTCAAAAAATAAGTAAAATATAAAATATGCTACAGAGAGATGTAAGAAAAATAAATGCTTTTTCTTGATGGAAATCTATCTCCTGCTCCCTGAAAGTGGACTTGAGATTCACATCAGAAATTAAAATCTTCACCATGTGTCCACTTAACTAAGCTGGAATGACACTTCCTAGGCCCCCCTCCCTGCATGGCTGAGTCAGCACACTGCATGAGACCTGGGAGGCAGGGGGCAAGGCTGCCTCTGTGCCTAGCTCAGTGCAGGGCACACTCACCCATACAGTGCAGTGCCCACCATGGCTCCTCTGGCTCCTGGGCTGGGTGTTTGTTTAATGCATAATCAAAGGGTGCTAGCCTTCCCTCCAGGAGCCCCACCATCAGAGCTAGAGGCTGGGCGGTGGGGGGAAACTGGCATGGGTTCCAGACTAGCCCCATGGCGTCCAGCTCAGCCTCTCCGGCTCCAGCTGGTCCTTGATTCCCCTACATCACATGCACCTTCCCTTGCCCGACTGCCTGCTGCAGGCCTTCAGGATCCAGCAGTAGACACGGGAATGACTGCTTCACACAGCAGTGCGAAGCTGCTGCAGAAGCTGCTCCCACAAGTACACAAGCCCGTATCCCACAAGGAACAGTATGTATATGCATATAACAGTATGTATATGTATATAACAGCAAGGAACAGGACGTATATGTACATAACAGTGAGGAACAGTGTGCATATGTGTCTCCACATGTATTGATGACTCTCTCGTTGATCAAACTTTAGATAGGCTCCTGTGAGCCCTCTTTCCGATTAGGCCTGTCCTTGGGCCCTGTCCTCAGCCTGCCTAGCCCAGTTTTAGCAACAGTCCTGTGAAGTCAACTTAGCAATAATTCCCCCACTCTTAATATCCCTTCTAGAGTTTAGCTAGAATCCCCCAACCGTTGATGTCTCCTCTTAGTAATTTTCCACTCACTGACTCCCTCACTCTGCTCATTAAATCTCACCTGTCCTTGTTATATTTGGAACTGAGTTCAATATTTCTCCTCTGTTGCAACAGAAGTGATCCCTACTGCAACCGTCTTAAATAAAGTCTTCCTTACCATGTAAACAAGTGTCAGAGTAATTTCTCTTTAACAGTATGTATAGATGTCTCTCAAACTGACTGATACAACAATTTTTATAGGTTTATCATAATGTTCAAGGTGGTACTTCTTCCTTTTCCATAAACAAAGTCTTTTGTGCATCAGAGGCTGTTTTGAAATTGTTTCCAAGACCAATGAGTGTTTTTTCCTTCAAAGAAACATAAACAATTATCATCACCCCTACTGGCAGGCGGCAGTAGCACCATGCCATCACAAATGCACCATCAGCGGCTCAAACAGCTATAGGAAAGGCATTCACTCATTCGGCCACTGAACAAAAACATCTCTGTCAAGAGGTGTCATGGCAAGTGCTGTCTCTCTATTAGTGGGTGGAGGGCTAGAAGTACCAGCGTGTTCTGTCACTCACGGCTGAATATCTGGACGACTTTGGGCAAACTACTTAGTTAGCATCTCGAAACATTACATATCTCACCAGCAATACGGCCAGGACACCACCTGCCCCACCAAACCCCAATGAAGTTTCAGTGAGAATCCAATGAGGCAAGAGACAAGAACGCAATCAGAAGACTGTAACGGAGTTTCACATAAAAGAGATACAATAAACAAACACATTGAAAAAAATCCAACCTTGCAAGTTACCAAAAAAATACAAATTAAAACAATAAGGCAGGCCAGGCACGGTGGCTCACGCCTGTGATCCTAGCTCTCTGGGAGTCCGAGG
>NW_012148396.1:9155714-9178838 GCF_000956105.1 Propithecus coquereli
TGAGGTTGCTGTGAGCTAGGCTGATGCCACGGCACTCAATCTAGCCGGGCAAAAGAATGAGACTCTGTCTCAAAAAAAAAAACAAAACAATAAGGCAACATTCTATCCTTACTGAATTAGCAGCACTGCTGCCGGCTGTATAATTAGCGCATCCTTTCGGAAACGCAATCTGGCAATATGTTTCAACAGCAATAAAACGTTCAAAATGGCTGATCGATAAGCCCTCTCCTGACAAAATCTCTCCTGCTAAAAAAGCCAAAGGCCTATAGATGTTCACCACAGTATTATTAACAAAAACAAACCAAAAAAAAGAAAGAAAACCAAAAAAAAGCATTTATTATTAATTAGGCATTTAACAATATGTGAAAGCCAACATGTGACACTAGATAGCTATAGGGTACAGAGTTTCCTTTTGATGTGATGAAAATATTCTAAAACTGACTGTCATGATAGGTGCACATATCTGTGACTGTGCTAAAAAACTGAAGTGTACATTTTAAATGGCTTTTAAAGGCATGTGACTGAGTGGAATCACCCAGGCAGTGGGAACAGAGACAAGAGGACGCAGAACCAAACCCTGAAGCAAGTACCCACCACACAGATGTTAGGTTTTTCCAGGTGGGAACACGAAAAGTATGGATAGAGTGGAACGCGGTTAATGGAAAACCAAGGTTTGTGAATCAATAGCCGCAGGAGTCTAAAGAGTCCCCAAAGGTTGTAAAACCTAACAGACAGCTGCAGACACCGGCATTCCTATCCCCCTGATAAGGACAAAACCACCCCCTCCCTTGTCTCTGCAGGATGAGACTGACCCAGGGGTCCCAGAAATTGGTTGTTAAAAAAAAAAAAAAAAATTTTTTTTATTGCAGCGGCTGATCTGGCCCAGGTACTCACTTCCCTCTGAGAAACCCTCTATAAAACTCAAGTCTTTCCCCAAGTTCCAGCTATGCTACGCTCTCTTCATTGCCAGGAGAATACTTCTCAGTGATACCACCTGTCTGCCCCCTTGCCCCTCTTCCTTTTTTTCAGAGACCAGCAGCAAGGCTATTGTTAATTATAATACTGTAACGTAAACTACAACATCAGCACATCTCGGAAAAGAACCATATCCACATTTACCAGCCCTTTGGGGTCAGTCTGCTATTTCCTATTTCTCTCTCAGGACCCTTTTAAGGTATCCCAGGCAAAAGAACCACCAACCTCTAACCAAGGAGCTGGTGTCCAAGTCCCCAGGAGAAAAACCATGCCATCCTATGACATTTATTGAGCACCTCTTCACACCAAATTGTTAGGCACTTCAAATATGTTACCTCTAATTCTTACTACAATCCTGTAAGGTAGATGCAAAAACTAAGTCGGAGAGGCTATCAAGGAAACGCCATCTACCCAGAGTCCTCTAGCAAAATGCTGAACTACAGTAAAACAACCAAGCCAAAACCCTTCAGATTCCAACAAGGACAATCCCAAGAAACTACGTGAAATTCAAATGTTACTAATAAAGCATCAATACTCTAGACTAGCAAGAACATGGTTCTCCCCACCATCATAACACAGTAAAATGACTTTAACAGCAGAAATGCTGTAGAATAAGGTCCACCCTTAACACAAGTTCATTCACTGGCCCCCCAGTCTCAGCAGTGTCCCTCTCTGTCATCCCTCAGTCTGTTCACTGCAGCCATGACATGGCTTATTCATAGCATGCATTTTTTTAACCGCACTTCACTCGCAGTAGCATGTCCAATATTCTCTCACCTGGGGCTTTTGATTGCAATCCCTGAAACAGTTTACCTAGCTAATTTTTCCCTTTTCTTCCTTTTTAAAAGTTATCTGATGCCAAAGCAGCAAGCCTTTTCTTTTCCACAAGAACTGGTGTCAGTAACTAAAAACCTATCCTGGAATAGCCAATGCAAGGATCAAAACCAGTCCCATATGCAATAGTTTGCCAAATCCTGCTCAAAGCACTGACCAAAAACCACAGAAGGATTTCTAAACTAGCCAGTTAGAAGAAATATCAATTTGGCAGCATAGCAGAGGGTGGGCCTAGAGAGACAGAAGCCTTCATTCAATCGACCAGCATTTAAGGCCTATAAGGTACCAGGTGCTGCTCCAGATGTGGGTGATAGTTCCTGTCCTTGAGGAGCTTACAGGCTAGCTGGGTGGGGAAGAGACCAGCCACTCCACTGTCCAAAGCAGTGGGAGCTCTGACCAGGCATATGGATCGGGAGCTCCCAGAGGGACTGCTGCAGTCATGGAGGGGACGAATTCCTGGACAATGTGACAGTAATGGCAACAGCATGTACAAAGGCAGCCAAATAGAAATGCTGTTATATTTGGAGAACTATCAAGAATTTAATAAGGCCAAATACAGGGTACCTGTGAGAGCAAGAACAAAGGAGGCTACAGAGTATGGATCTACAGCATTCTAGACCTTTAACAAAGGAAGGAATCACCTTTCCTTCTCTTTCCTTTTTTAAGAGTCCTTTTAAAAGACTCTTATGCAGTTCACAGGACTGGGTTTGCATGCACAACCATGAAGCTTAAGAGGATGACAGCTCCATTAATCTACTGCCATAATGCCATGGAAGCTCTGTACCCACACACCCAGTCAGGAAGCCTTGGCAAAGGTGACCCTGTACCAGTGACGGTAAAAAGTAACATAGTGTGGTTCCAAAGAAAATTCCACAAATCATCAAGCTAGTACTCCTATCTTGCAAAAAATGACAAAAGTCTTGGGGAAACGTAGAGCCTTTTCATGTAAATCCTATAGGTTCGCTCATCTGCACATACTGGAAGGTATATGTGGGGGAGACATCCCCAGATTATGCTTCTTCAACTCCCAGTAACCAGAACAGGTTCACGAAGACAAGAAAGCGGGACAGACCCCCTCCTCAAGACTTGCATGATTTTTTTTCTTTCTTGACTGCTCTTCTATTCCACATTTAATTTCAATGCAGCAATATTTAGAAACGCTAATTATCAAGTCTGTGAGTCGTACCATAAGCTCTTCTGATGAAAGGTCATTCAATAAATTATATTTTCTATCATTAAAACATAACAAACTGCCACATGGAATTGCCACATCCCAGTTGTCCAAATGAGAAAATGGAGACCTAGGAAGGATTTAATTATTGATCTGAGGTTATAATAATTAGAGGTTGAGGTGAGTCGAAAGAACCTTTCAGCCCTCCTGACTTTTGTCCTTTTCTCAGAAGACTCCAATTAACCAAATACCATTACACACAGGCCTTTCGGGAGACAGTTATTTGTTCAAGAGTATCAAATGTCCCAAGTTCTTCTCCTTTTAAACAAAGTGTCTTTAAATCACTAATTAATATGACCTCAAATAACCAGCAAGATACTGTCAGCACTCATGGACAAACAAATCTGTCACCTAAAAACATACAGGCAGCCCTCCACCAATCACAGTATGCATCATCTTCCCAAGGTAAGAGGAAACTCTACACTTCTAGAGTAAAGAGTTACCTGGCCTTTCCACCAGAAATAAAAAGTAACTATGTCTAACGAAAATAAAGACAACATGGAGGCATGCTGATTTCATTCTCTGCGTTATCAATGGGAATTAATCCACACACATACAAAAGAAATCCTAGAAAGAAATACATCATTGTCATCTCTATTCTTCCCTATTCCCATAAACCACCTGATTTGAAATCTAATTGAGTCAACTTGGAGCTTTGTCAGTTGTCCAAACTGAGACGATGAATCTCTTCTAATCTAACTCTATGAGTACCGTGAGAAAAAAAGTTCCTACCATGACTAATTCAAACTCAGATTTTAAATGTATTTTCTCCTCTGGTACTTCTGATAGATCTCAAAAAGAGAAAAAGAAAGAAAGAAAAAGAGAAGCAAAACTATTTTCGGGATTCTAGTGTGTAGAAGACACACTGAAAAGAGCACAGCATGAAGTGCCATTGCCTAAGGACTCTGGCCATAAAAGCAGTGACCATTCCTGACCACATGAAGGAGACAACAGAGCCTGACAGGTGAACCACTTCTAACTACCCACCTGTCATGTGGGGCTCACTTTAGAAAGTATTTGAAATGGTCTCATCAAGACCATAGGCCCCAGTTAGATATGTCCTGTCAATCATATTTTAAATTTAAATATTTTACATTCATATAATAAAGGAGCCTTCACTATGACCTATTATGAAAGGTCCAATTACTCAAAAATACAGCACGGCAATCACCCTTTCTGAAAGATCATATGAGGAATAAGGAGAATGATCAAATGATGGGTTTAGAAAGTAAAGAAATCTTAAAAATATAAACAGGATAAGAACAAAAGGAGGAGAAAGGCAAGAGTCAGAGGAAAAGAAGATTCTTAACGAATCAACCAGAACTCTCACTATATTTTTATTGTACATATTTTCTTTGTCACCTCAGGAAAGATGCTGATCTTAGCCCCTGACAGGAAGGGGGGTGGATGCGCAAACATTCCCTTCCACTCACAGGCCTGTGGGCATTTTTGTTCACAGAAAATGAATGCTATTGACAGAAAAGAAAAAAGCAAGAGAGAGATGTAACAGAGAGCCCTGATGTGCTCACTGACTCTTTGTTCTTCCCTGCAGCCATTTCATGGACACATGTACAAATGCAAACCTCCAAGCATTGGGGCTAGCAGAAACCACCTACTTCTTGGTGCTGTCTTACACAAACAGGACGAAGCCCACGTGTCTGGGGTGGGGAAGGTCGGGCTCATCAGTCTGACATAGAAGGGTGGAATGGATCACTCCAAGTATAGATCCTGCAAATGAGCTCAGTCATTTCACAGGCACTAAATGCTTCCGATGTCCTGTACAAACTGCAGGGCACCCAAAGGGAAGATACACCTGTACCCCTGAGAAATGCAAAATCTAACAGAAAAACAAAATGCAGCATACATATACTATACATATACATATATGCACGTTGTGGAAAAAAAATGTGTTTTTGAAAAATGCCTAAAGACCCAAGTCAGAATCAAACTAAGCAATCGTGATTACAGCTGGGCTGGGAGGATGTCAGTCACACTAAGCACGTGTCCAGCACCTACTTTTTGCCAGGTCCAGCTCTAGAAGCTGGAGACAGAACAAGAGACCAGGCATAAAGAGGTCCTTTCCTATGGAATTTCTGAAGGGAAGGCAGGCATTGACCAGCTAAACATGCAGCTGATTATTGAATTATAACTGTGGTAAACGCATGAAGGAAGAGAGCAAACGACAAGAGCGCCTGTCTAGATGAGTCCTTGTAAAAGGCTTCCAAGAGAAAGTCAAAACCAAGAGGAGTCACTTGGTAAAGAGGAGCAGGGGACAGGGAAAGGGGAGGTACACAGGCCCTGCTGTGGGGAGGAAGGTGTGTACCGAAGAGGAAAAAAGTTCAAGATGCGGCAGGTGAGGTATAAGCAGCTCAGGGGAAGGGTGCAGGGCCACATTGCCAAAACTTACAGCCGTGCAGGACTGTGTGCACTGAGATGTGAGGTGTGTGGGGACGCTGGCACCAGGAGGGAGCAGAGTCATGGCTACAGGGGGAGAGGGATGTGCCATGGGTCAGAGACAAGCAGAGTCCAGGTGCTGCCTGTTTATGGTTGCTGGATCGAAGGAAGGTTCAACGAATCCCAGGGGAAAGGAGCAGGTGGATGGCACCCCCAGGGGATTAGGGGGAGCAAAAATTCATGAGAGCAAGTAAGGGACAGACCCCTGCCCATGTCGCTCCTGAGCAGCAGCCCCCCAGGAGAGACTGGTTGTTCCAGGAACTCTGCGTTAGTCTGTTCCCTCCTTCACAGAAACTCCAAAGTGCAAATTAGCCATCTAGCCAGCTTCGAGGTGATCTTGTTGCTCACGGACTGAACTCTGCAGGTAAGGTGAAGACGAATGCAATTCAAACGCAATACCAAAGGCAACAGAAACAACCATGTACATGCAGGGAAGCCACACAGCCCTCTGTGGGGGCCACTGTCAGAGCACCAATTCGTGTGGGTCACCAAAAGTCCTAAATAGAAAATAACAGCTACTCCACACGCAAACAGCCACAAGTGGTAAGTGCTTTAAGAACCTTAGCAACAAAGAGCTGCAGGAGTTCACGGACAGAGAATTCATTTCTAATAGAGATAGCAATGGAAATCAACTCTAGAAGAATCGACATTTTTTTAAAGGATTCAACAGGTGCTGCTTAGAAGATGGGCTTTATGAGTGCAGACGATGGGGTGAGAAGGACATAAGTGCTATTCAAGGACTGACGTTCACATCACCTGGTTTGAATGAAGTTTAAGGACACATAGGGACACAGATGAGGACAAGACTACACGGGAAAAATCCAGTCAGATTCTGTAATGTTGGAACTTTATCCTGCAAGCCAAGATTCTCAACTCTTTTTCTGCTAAAAACCAATGCCATATTATTTTTTATGTAATAGCTATGACTGAAACCCTTTCCTCTCCCATTTTAGGAAAGCATATTGGGATACAATAAGTGAAACTGACGCAATGACATGAATCTTCTCCCCTTCTCTGTGAAGGCAATCATACACGAACTTCAGTACTTTTGAAGCTAACCATTATTTTGTTCTCAGCTTAAGCTCTGTTATAAATGCTTGATAGGAATTAATGCATTTAAACTTCATAACCACTCTAGGAGATACATACCCTACACTACCCTGGAGCCAGAGGACACTGCTATAATTACAGGAAAGAGAGAACAGTCAGAGAACAACGATGGGTAAAGAGATATAAATAAGTATTGTGCAAAACCAGAAGAGCACAAAACTTGGTAGATGCCAGGACATGGGGAGGGGGGTGGGGTGTTGAGCCATCTGGGGTCCCCTCTTGGATAGCGGCAGTGGTGGTCCAGCACTGCGGTGGACCACCTTTCAGGACACAGTGACTGATCCCTCAGATGCAGAGTGCTGCCCTCAGCAGCTGTCCTCAACTGGAAAGGGCACTGCATCCGAGATCATGCTCCTCCGGGAGCAGTGGCATCCAGGGCCCGGGCAGAACGATGACCTGGCCCCTCCCCACACAATAAGAGGTCTCTCCAATGGGCCGTCCCAGCTGCATAGGACTCGCTGGCGCCACTGAGACCACATCCCCTAGCTGTGAAGGAGTAGTGCATCACCAAGGGTGACCTGCCTCCAGCTGCTGGTCAGAGAGGGAGTAGAAAGGCCCAGCACCCTCAGAACAAGGCAGGACAACCCTACAGGGCTGTCCCAGCTCAGGGCTCTCCATGGGCCGGCTGAGGCCCACCTTCTCTCTCTGTCCACTCTGGCCTCTTTCTCTTCCCTTCCCAATGAACCTTCCACACATTAGTCTCCATATCAGGGAACACTGCCCCAAGAACCCACTGGCACCACGCACCAGACCAGGGCAAGTGGCGCAGGCGGGAAGCAGGGTTGGGGCAGCTGAGTCCCATGTCTGAGGGGCTGATTCCCAAGTGTCTGGGCAGCCTCCCCGGGGAGAAGGCCCACAGCAGCAAAACAGACGTAGGTGGACCAGGGGTGGAAGCTGGGCTGGAAATAAACGGATAATGACTGAAACGCAAAAGGCAGATGACCCCCAAGAACAGCATGAGAAAAGAAGATGGCCAAGGAAAAAGCCTTGAAGGAAAGCGGCCTTGGCATGTGGGCAGAGATGCTGCGCAACCCTATGGGAGCCAACACCAGCAACCCTAGCCTTTGGTTCTGAAAGGCAAGACAGAAGTTACCCCGAGGGCTGGTGACAAAAGGGCATGAAGGGGCCCTGTGCGTCTGGTCATGTTCCATTTCTGATCTGGGTGTCAGTTACAGGGTGGCCATTTTGCAACCATCACTGAGCTGCACTCTCATGAGCTGTGCACACCTCTATACCCATGCTGTACTTTGACATCTGCGTTTTATCAAATGCAGGAGGGAGGCCACACAGGAGGCTGTGCCAGGAAAAGAGGGTGAGGAGGAGGACGAAGGCAGCACACGGGCACCCGGAGAGGGAAGCAGAAGGGAGGTGTTGGGCAAGGGGAGCACAGCACCTTCTCACCACAAAGAGCTGGGCAGCATCACCCACCAACCTAAACCCAAACCCCAGGTCTATGTGAACCAGCGTCTGGAGTGCTCGCATTCATAGTCCCTTGAAAAAAACGATCACAGTTGAACTCACTCACCCTGGTCTGACAAGAAGTCCAGCATGGTCTGCAAGAGGAAGGACAGGTGTCTGACAGAGAGAGCTGGGTTCCCCATTCTTCGGGAGGCATAGACCAACTCATGGAGCAAACGCATCTGGACAGCAGCCCAGCCTCGGTGGGTGCCTGCAGTGGAAATTACAAAATGTCATACAAGAGCTTCGAGAGGGTGCAGGAAATACGGTTAATGTTATGTCCACAACTTGGCAATTTGAAAACAAATGCCTCAACTATCAAACTCAATGAGCAATAAAATATTTCCCCTGTGTTTACTGATCCTGGAAAAGAACTCTAAAGCACCATGTCTTTCATACGCTAAAATAGGTTTTATATGATGGTTTCTCTCTTCTGTAAAGACACAATTTCAAAAATATCCCACTTTGAAACAATTATAACAAGCTTATAACAAAAGATTATGTTTTCAGTGGCATGTATTTGAGTCATAGACATAAATTTTTCTAAGAAAATACTGATATTTAATTGACCTTAATCATCAATAACCAAGGACAGTAAATTAGAAAGTACAGCATTTCTCTAAAGTCTAAGAAAAGTGCAGAAAAGTAGACAGCTAAGTTAGGAAAAAAAGTTATCAATGAACTCTCATGGCTGCTCCCTCCAAAACAGTTTAGCAGGTTTGAAATTAAAGGTAGGGAATGCAGAGGCACAGCCAATTGAAAACTCTCTCCCCAGGTAATCATAGAGTTTTATTTATTCCATTTCTTTTGGCAACATTACTATTTTTAAATATTTTTCACCTTAAAACCCATCATGAAGAAGATGTGGTAATAGGAACCCACAACAAACAAGTCACCACAAAGTGCTGTGAATTTAGGGGCTTAAGGGTCTTGGGGAAAAGTCACGGGGAAAAGATTTAAGATGTGAGTGTCAGTCATATTAGGCCTGGTTCAAAGAAGTTGCTGACTCGGGCTCCCTCTCAAGCTACCCAGACTTCACTGACCCGGTGGATGACCCCAGGGACCTCTGCTGCAGCAATGTTCACACACCAGGCTGGTGAGCAGAGCCACTCACTGGGATGGTAGGATACAGACTGCAAAATACCCCCTACACCACAAGACTCAGATGTCAGTACACCTGGAGTGAGGTCGGGAATCTGAGTCTTCATACACACCACACCCCAATGACTCTATACCCAGATTGTAAGTCACTGCTCCAGCTGACCCAAAACTTAGGTCATGAAAAAACACAGAAAGGTGAATTCAGGCTCAGACAAAACAAACATTCACTGAAAGTCTATAATAGCTCATGATAGTCAGTCAACTAACAAGTATTTGTTGAGAACTTAATACTGTCCAAAGTAGGTATGGGAAAAAGAGTAGGGAGACAAGGTACCTGCCCTTATGGTACCAACATCCCTGTGGGGAGAGCCAGACAATGAGCCTGTGGGAAACAGGTGCACTGGTGAATGCTGTGAGGAACACAAATAATCAAGGTGACAGCTGGCGGGGTGAGTGGTGCTGTATCAGCTGGGGCAGGTGGGCAAGGTGCCGTGATGAGAAGACAGCAACACCAAACCATAAAATGGAGACAGTGGCAGCATGTGTCATCGAGTCATCAGGTTTAAATGCGATGACCCATTTAAAAGCACTTTAGTAGTATATTTACCCTAAATTCTCAGTAAATGCTAGTTGCTATTAATATTATTATTCAATGAATATAATGTGGTTAACACATAACATCAGCCTTTGAATCCAGCTGTGAAATGATTAATGATCCAACCTGTTCCGTTGTTTCACCAAGAATGAATCCTCCATTTTTCAGATCTCTATTGATGTATTTATTAGGTAAAATTACCTGTCTGTGTGTCAGAATCCCCTGTTCAGGCTGTGAGCTCGCTTCTGTACTTGAAGACTGTGTGTACTGTGTGTAATAAATAACTGCATCCCAGGACAGGGCCTGGCACGGAACTGGGTACTTAGTCAATGTTGACTGACATGCGCATGGAACAAGAAAGGCAGCCTCCTCCACCACTCGGAGAGCATAGATCTTCCTCCTTCTATTCTGACCTCTCTCTGTTTGCTCAGTAACACTGAGACTTCCCGCCAAGGGTTCCTCTCTCACAGGCCTTACTCACCTCTTACTCACCCACCACCCTGCCCTGCACAGCTGACCAGTCCCTCTTCTGTATTTCCACTGTATCCTGCACACATTTCAGCCCATAGGAATTATCTGACAGGTACAGCAAGGCACCTGCAAGCTTATGTACATATTTCTTCCACCAATCTTCAATTTCCCTGGGAGCCAGGTTTGTGTCTTAGTCACCCAAACATCCCTGATGCCTAGCAGGATGCCTGACACATAGCGGGTACTTAAGATGCATGTGGATCAAGATTAAAGTCTGGTGAGAGAAAATTGTCCTATTTCTTAGACATTTCTATGTACTCAAGTACATAGAAATGAAATGATGTGATTTCTGGGATTTGCTATAAAATACTTCAAAAAAATGAATGAAAAAAAAGGCAAAAATAAAGTCAATGTGCAAACATGGTAAAATCCTGATGACTATTTAATCTGGGTGATGGACTCATTGTTCTATTCTTTCTAATTTGTATGTATTTAAAATATTTCATAATAATTTTAATTGAAATCCTTGGAGCTGACCACACACACACATGCAACTTTTTATCCTAGTATTTTATCTTTTGTAATATAAAATGGAAGCACTTCTCACATAACTATAGGAAAGGAGAAAGAGATAAATCCCTCCAATATTCTACATTGTCAAAAGAAGCTAAGACCAAATGCCTAAAGAATTAAGAAGTCAGCCGGGCACAGTGGCTCACACCTGTAATCCTAGCACTCTGGGAGGCCGAGATGGGTGGATGGCTCAAAGACAGGAGTTCGAGACCAGCCTGAGCAAGAGCGAGACCCCGTCCCTACTAAAAATAGAAAGAAATTATCTGGACAGCTAAAAATATACATATAGAAAAAATTAGCCGGGCGTGGTGGTGCATGCCTGTAGTCCCAGCTACTCGGGAGGCTGAGGCAGGAGGATCGCCTGAGCCCAGAAGTTTGAGGTTGCTGTGAGCTAGGCTGACGCCACGGCACTCACTCTAGCCAGGGCAACAGAGTAAGACTCTGTCCCAAAAAAAAAAAAAAAAGAATTAAGACGCCAAAATGAACATCATTACCAACCTAGCCATGAATTCAAAAAGACCCAATTTAACTAATCTCGACACTACCGTATCAAGAATGTTTTTTCACATAAGAACTGGGCAAATATCACTTTGCTAACTTTTTAAAAGATAATGATCCAGCTCCTATCACAGAAAGGGGGCAGAGCAGGATGGCCGAATAGAAACCTCCAGCAATCGTCCATCTGCATGAACACCAAATTCAACAACTATCCACACAAGAAAACACCTTCAGAAAAACCAAAAATCAGAGAAAGATATCAGTTCCTATCCCAGGCGATTATGAGTGAGACAGAGTATAAATTTTCTTAACAGCAAATACAGTACTAATCATAAATAATTTCTATGTGATTCTAAGTACTTCCCCTATAAAATACGAACTCTTTTTTCTTAACACTGATTTGTGATAAAATTTTCAACACTCTTATAATCAAAAAGTTCACCAATTTGGGGGTTTATTACATACATTGACTACTGCCTTTTAACAAATCCATTTGTCTTACCAGTCTCTTTCACAAGAGTTCCTGGGGAAAATTTAATACTGTTCAGGAAAAGACTGAGTAAAAGGCATGATCAAAAATCTTCACATTAAAAAAAAAAAGCAGCAACACAGATAAGATTAAAATGATCATAAGCAGCCCCGTAAACCAGCAAATACACACAGCACACATCTGTGTTCCTACCTAACTCCCTGCAAGCAGCTAGTGAGAAAAAATGTTCATCTCAAGAAAAAGATATATTTTCAGAACCTGAAAATACAGACAACTTACCTTGTATTCACAGGTACAAAGTTTTAGTAGATTTCCATTTAATTCTCTGAGAAATGTTTAAAGTGGTCCAGAGCAACAGCAGAAATGGGGTTTAAGGTGATTTTTTATTTTTTGTTAAAAATGTAACCAGCTGCCACATATCATTTTTATATTATTTGATCTCAATCCTTTACCCCCTTTCCCTACCATCTTTCACAAAATGATGGCAAGTATCTCCTCTTCCTGAAACAGAAGTCTAAGTAAAAAGCACCAAATCACTTGGAAGTATGCTTATTTGTTTTACTTTTCGAAATAAACATGTTTCATTCATCAGGCTTAAAAATTAAGAGTAAGAAACAAACTCTATTCAATAAATGGCAAGAAACACGTTGTAGTGGCTCGTTAGGGTTTGGTCCCACATTATACATACTTAGTTGGACCCTACATGGAGCAGTGCAGGGGACCCGGTGAGACCCAGGGGCCTCTGCTCTTGCAGGGCCTGCAGGCTAGAGGAGAAGGCAGATGTTAAATAACCATCCCCAATTTCTTTTAATGTATTTGAAAATTATGAGAAGTGCCATGAGTAAGAACAACAGGATTCGATGAAAGAGAAAAATAAAATGATTCCACTTGGGCTGAAGGGACCACAGGGACCTCTGTGAAGCTGAAGAAATGGCATTTGGCTGAGACCTGAGGATGACGGGGAGTTAGGCAGGGAAGAACAGGGGAAGAGCGTTCCTGGAGGAAGGAGGAGCCATTGGAAGACCTTAGACTCATGTATTCTCAGATATAGATAATTGCTCCGGTATAAAAAGCAAAAATTAAGACAACTTCTATTGTAACTTACATAGAGCCCAGGAGGCTTGCTTTTACCCTGAAGCCAGCCTGGAGTTATAATCAAAGGATACCCAAAAAAGTAACTGAAAAGCAATTTAAATCTTCCCTGAAGCCTCTCAGAAGCACACCAAATGGGGATTCTATTCACAAGTGCACAGAGAAACCCATTAAAACACATTCTCGTCTCTCTGAAAAGCAATAGGGTGACTGCACTAAAAACTCTCTCTTCCCTCTTCCTAAACACTACACCACCCCCTGTCCCCACTCAATCAAATTTCTCCAGAATAAAGCCTAATTGAGTTTAGACACTCAACTCCCTCTCCTCAGACTCTGGGATCTATACTCTTCTCTTCTGTCAGTAACTCTTAGCCTTTTAAATGTAAATCCTACAGTAACAGCTGCAAACGTGTGCTGAGTGCTGCCCTAAGCTCCTCACAGGGACTGACCATTCAATCCTCACAACCTCCAGCTAGATAAAGCTAGTACCCCCATTTACAGATAAGGAACAGAGGCACAGGCCATCAGGTGACTTAGCCAAGGTCACACAGCTAATCAGTAGTGGTGTCCTGCGCTCTCACCAGCAGTATGACCTCGGGAATAACAGGTTACCTTGCCAAGCCGCCATTCCCTTCCACGGCATATGATGCTCAGGGTCCCCAGCCACCAAGCTCTGAGAAACAATGCTACACATGTGAATGAGGCACAGCTAGCCTTGTGGGAATGAGAAAGAGATACCTCTCTGGGCAAATGCAGCCCACAGGCCAAGCAGGGCTTAGCAAAGAAAGTCCCTGCATGGGAAACAGACAAAGCCACCCCTTCGTCTGGTCTCACGCAGCCCTGAGCCCGGCAGACAGCTGGGCAAGTGCAGCCAGCACTCCTGTGCAGGCCACAACTGCAGACAGTGACCCTGCCCACACAGTGGCTACTCAAGATATCAAGATATGCCACTTAAAATACTGGGAAATAGTGAAAAAAATGTGAACAATCACCTTTTGCAAACAATCGAGTTTTTGTAACATCTAATAGGACAATTTTTTTTTGATAAATAAAAACATCTCCAACTTCAAGACTTACTATAAAGCTACAGTAATCAAGACAGGAGGTACTGGTAAAAGAACAAATAGATCAGCACAACAGAATAGAGAGGCTAGAAATAGACCTACATAAGTACAGTGCATTGATCTTTGACAAAGGAGCAATGGCAATACAAAGGAACAAAGATAGTCTTTTCAGCAAACGGTGAACTGGAACAACTGGACATCTACAAGCAAAAAAAATAATACTAATCTAGACACAGACCTTACACTCTTCACAAAAATTAACTCAAAATGAATCATGGACCTAAATGTAAAATGCAAAACAATAAAACCTCTAGAAGTTAACATAGGAGAAAACATGGGTGACCTTAGGTATAGTAATGACTTTTTAGATACATCACCAAAGGTACAATCCACAAAAGAAAGAATTGATAAGCTAGACTTCATTAAAATTTAGAACTTTTGCTCTGTAAAAGATATACCAAGAAAATGAGAAGATGAAACACAGACTGGGAGAAAATAGTTGCAAAATACATATCTGACAAAGGACTGTTATCCAAACTATACAGAGAACTCTTAAAACCCACCAATAAGAAAACAAACAACCTGATTAAAAAATGCGCAAAAGTTCTGAACAGATACCTCACCAAAGAAGACACAGAGATGGCAAATAAGCATGTGATGCACAATATCATATGTCATCAGGGAATTGCAAATTAAAATGACAACAAGATACCACTTCACACCTATTAGAATGGCCAAAATCTAAAATACTGACAACACTAAATGTGGCAAAGATGTGGAGCAATAAGAACTCTCATTCATTGCTGGAGGGAATGCAAAATGGAAGAGACTTTGGCAGTGTCGTGCAAAACTAAACGTATTTTTACCATATGATCCAGCAATCACGCACCTTGACATTTACCCAATTGAGTTGAAAACTTAAGTTCACACAAAAACTTGCACACAAATATTTATGGCTGCTTTACTCTTAATTGCCAAAACTAGCAAGCAACCAAGATTCTTCAGGTGAACACACAAATAACTGTGATATATTCAGATAGTAGAATATTATTATTCAGCACTACAAAGAAATGAGCCACCAAGCCACAGAAAGATATAAAGAAAACTTAAATGCATATTGCTAAACGAAAGAAGTCAATCTGAAAAGGCTACATACTGTTATGATTCCAACTATATGACATTCTTAAAAAAGTAAAACTACGGAGAAAGTAAAAGGATCAGTGGTTTCCAGAGGTAGGGGAAGGAGGGATGAAGAGGCAGTGCACTGAGGATTTTTAGGGCAGAGAAACGACTCTGTATGATGCTGTAATGGTGGACACATGTCATTACACATTAGTCAAAACCCACAGAATATACAACACCAAGAGTGAACCCTCATGTAAACGGACTCTGGGTGATGATGTGTCAACACAGGCTCATCAACTGTAACAATCATGCCCCCTGGCAGGGGTGCTGACAGAAGGGACTCTGTAAGTGTGCAGGGGACAGCGGGTATGTGGCAACTCTCTATACTTTATGCCCATTTTTGCTGTGAATTGAAAATAGCTTCTAAAAATAAAGTCTGTTTTTTAAAAATAAAATAAAATCACAGAGGGGAAAGCACAGTTATGGGAAGAATATGATAAAATTAATTCTTAAGTGATCTATATTTAAAAAAAAAGAATAAACACCCTTCAAAGCTGCTTGGTAATGTGGACATACAAATAATAATGCTTCCTATGCCATAAAACTGTATATTGAATGCAGCAGATGTCTCGGACACTGGCATACCCTCCAGCACCACACAGATGTTGTTCGCCATAGTAGAATCAGGACCAGAAGGCTGCCTGCTGGTGTCAGCAGAGCAGGTGAGGGAGGCCAACCAACACCCCTCTGGTCACTGCTCCGCTCATCCTTAAAAGCAAACCCTGGCAATGTCAATGCATTATGAGAGCATTGTTTGGTTTGTAGGCTTTGTTCTCATCTTTCCATCTCTCTCTTCGGAAAAGCTGGAAGGTGTTTACCACTGGACTACTGCAGTGCTACCGAGAGGCTGGGAATTGGGAAATGGCCTCACCCTAGGAGCCAGTCCCCAGAACGCCAGGCACTCCATGGGCAGGAATAAAGTAAACTCTGACCAGTGAGGATGTAAGAAGCAAGCTCTTCTGGAAAAGTATGTCATCTTGTCACTGACTCCCCGTCTGTAGCTTTGGCTCCAGGTGAGATTCCTTTGAAACACACCAACCACAAGGGCAACAGCAAATCTTACGGAGATCCCAAATCCCTCATCCTGGCTCAGTCTGACCTTGGGTCCCCAAATCCAGCAACCTCTTAATCAGTCTTCACGCCTTCCTCTCATGCCTTAGCTGACCTTGGCGCCCCACTGCGTGGTCATCCTAGACCAACAGCCTTCCCCCCTTGTCCCCTCCCTTTCTCCATCACCAGTGAGTGTTTCCAGCAGAAACAACACTGAGCGAAAGCCCACCACCATCCGTAAAGGAGGGTAAGAACTAGATCGGTCTTCTCAGAATCATGTGAGAATCTTCCAAGTATGTACACCAGACCTCACTCCACACATCTGCTGTCTGTCCTCATTTCTGGAACAAAAAAATGGAAGCCACAAGGAAGGAATCTTCCTCTTTTTGAAGTACAGAAAGAGCCAGACCCAGACTCAGTGGGGCAAGCGGCCAGCCCCCCACCATAATGGCCAGGCTCAGAGCCCAGGGCAGAGACAGCTAACGCAGAAGTCCGCCCAAGGACTCCATCAGCAATGACAGTCCCATTTAAAGGTTTTCACTTCTCTTTCTCTTCTTTTTCCCTCTTTTTTTTTTATTTTTTTTTATTTTTCCTCATCCTCCCTAGTAATCCTTTATGAAGGTTTTCATTTCTCAACTGTGAGTTCCTGTTGTCCTCAGGCACCAAAATAATGCTCTATTAAGGACCACATGGTATTAACAGTGCTATGGGAACTAAGGACAGTCCTATGACCACAGCTGGGGCACAGCTGTCTGGGGGTGGAAGCAGCCCTCAGAAGCCAGTTAAAGGCCCACACAAGGTGTGGTGCAGAGGCCACAACAACCTCTGGGGAAGCACCTGACTGCCCTGAGGCTCCTCATATGTAGAAGACAGAGACCAGTATGAAAATCACACATCATCAGTCTCAATTCATGTATTCTCAGGTCCAACTAAAAGTGTCAGTCATGAAACAGGGGCTCAGCAAACCATAGGTTCCATCCATCTCTTGGCAGAATGCAGAGGAAAAAAAAATTAGAGAAAGGGAGAGCAGGTGACAGGGCAGATGAAAAAATCCTGTCATGACATCTGTTTGGGCAAGATGGTAAAATACAATCTGGCAGAGAATACCACTGAATGGGTTCGGATGTGGCTGAGATCAGGCAGGGAGCTTGGCTCATCCATGTGTTCCTCCTCAACACAGGGCATGGCGTCCAGCACAAAGCAAAAACCAAGAAATCTCTAGAGAATAGGAGACCTGTTAGAAAGGGTCCCAAATTCTATTCTTGACCTCTTGCACTCAATACTGTCAACAACAGCTGAAACGAAAGCAAGGGACAGAATCCAGGTTCAAAATGAACTAGAGCAACAATATGAGTCAGTGTCACTGATAACATCCAACAGAGACAAATGTCAAGGCCATGTTTAATTAAAAAAAAAAAAAGTCCACAGCATGGGTACGGAATGGAGGACACCTGGCAAGGTCACGTAAAAGTCAGATATGGTGTGCTCCCATACAGGAACAGAGAAGTGTACCGGCTGCCCTAATCAGCCTCTGCCTGCCCCATCTTAACCCCAGGGGCTCCAGAGAGGCAGGACGTCTAAGGTCCTAAAGATAAAAATCCATGGTTACTTTATTGCTGTGGGACCCTCCTTAACACACCTGCTTGCCTGCAGAGCCTCATCTCCTCCTAGCACCGCTCCAAGCCAGAGTGCAAGGGCTCTCCCCTGGCTGCACAGTCACTCCCACCCCAGGTTCAGGTCTCCTCCCTCCAGAAAAGTAAGAGCCTAAAGCACGGCGTGTGCTCTGTATGCCCCGTTCCAGCTTCCCTTCACTCCCCTCACGTCCTGTCCAGAAGACCCTCCTTCTACTCCACTACTCGCTTAGTCTCCCTTTTCTCTTGCGAACCCCAGTGCCCTCCTTTTATTAAATAATGATTTTAGAAAGCATTTTAGACAAATGTTTTTAAGTAATTTGGGGCAAAAAAATTATTTTAGATATCATTGTGTTCTTAGCCAACGGTTTGGCAAAGTATAGTTGCTGTGTCAAACCTGACCACCATCTATTTTTTTACATAAAGTTTTATTGGTTTACATATTGTCTATGGCTGTTTTCACCCCACAATAGCAGAGTCGAGTAGTTGTGACAGAGATCATACGGGCCATAAAGGCTAAAATATTTACTGTCTGGGTCTGTACAGAAAAACTTTGCTGACCCCTCCTCTAAGCTAACCAGAATTCATCCTGAGAATCTGATTTAGGAGAGATGGAGTCTATCAACTTCAAGTTTTGCTTTGGGAAGATGGTCAGAATGGCAAGAAGTCTAGAGAATGTAACTTATCAGGAATCTCACTGCAACTAGAGATGAAGAAATTAGAAGAAGGCTCTGAAAGCACCTGAGAGCTCTCTGCACACACTTGGAGGGTTGTCTTATGTGAGAAACTGCCTGTTTATTTTTACTGTAGAGGGCAGGAATTATCTTGTTTCTTGGAGACAGGGTCTCACTCTGTTGCCTGGGCTAAAATGCAGTGGCACCATCACAGCTCACTGCAACCTCCAATTCCTGGGCTCAAGTGATCCTCCCACCCGGGCCTCCTACAGTGCTGGGATTACATGTGTAAGCCACCATGCCAGCCAAACTATCTTCTTTACCATCACATTACTCACCTAATACACCATGTGGCACAGGGCAATAGCGTAACACACCATCCGTTGAATTAATGTATGAAAAAGGTAAGTAGATATGTCTTCAGATATTCAGGTAGGTGAAAGTAAAGAGAAATGTGATTTTTCATTCAATTTGGGGAAAAGCCCTAACAATCAGAATTAACTAAAAGCAGAACTGGATTCATCATTAAAACCATGAGCTCTTCCAGTCAGCACAGGTCTTTAACTGATATGACTATATAAAAAAGATGCTGAAGAATCCATTTTTGTCCTGGTGGGACAATAACCTAGAGGACTGACTTCTCAGTTCCTTTCCTATCCAGAAGCCTATGCCTTTGCTAACTCTAGATTTGAACTGGAGAAAGTGCTATATGTTCCCTACCTAAAACAGTAACCAAAAAAAATGTTTTCTCCTAATAAGACTTTGCCTAATACTGGGCATTACACTCGTGTATACTTGTTATGATAGCTTTATTTTTAATATGCATTACCCTACATTAATACTACAGAATAAGAATCTACTAGCAAATGCACAGCTATATGTATACACATACGCCTGAGTATATTTATTCCTGGTTCATTGATTTTTGCTAACTTAACTAAATTTCATAAGTAAAATTCTTAGGTATTTCAAGTATTTTGTTAATACACCATGCCAACGAGCTCAAAGGCCACTTCTGTCTACGACGGATAAAGATTTAAGAATTCAAGCCCCAGAGTACCCAAGTACAGGGCAGGGTTTTAGTCATCTTTGCACCACCAGCACCAATCACAAAGTCTGCCATGTAGAGCAGGTGCTCAAACAGTGCACGATTAATTGAATTAAAGCATCATTTTAGTTCCAGCAGCAGGACTTTCAGTACCTCTGTTGAAGTCTTTTGGATCCAACGACAGACTGTAGCCAGGAAGCGTCTCCAGGAGGAGTTTGTAGCAGGCCCTCCACCCGGGTTCCGTGATGCTCGGGGCCACGCACTGCATGGCAGCCACGCGCTTGAAGAACGCTGACTTGCGATGGAAGCCGATCAGTTCGTAGAGCTCAGACAGGATGCTGTATCGCTGGATTTTTTCTTCCTCAGAAAGCTGAAGCACAGAAAGAAAAAAGCTTTTGAAAGAAATTTGTAAGTGAAACAAGAAACACGCATAAAAAGTTTTTTTTGTTAAACAAAGACCTCATGAAATATGAAGGAGAGGGACAGCCTTGTTGCCAGCCCCGTGATATGATGATATCAAAAAAGCACTGAGCGGTTTTTGTGGACACTCCAAAACCTTTGACAAGCACATTGCTTCAAGTGTAGCCTGTCATTCTGCTAATAAGGCCCGGATTCTCTGAACAAAGGTATTTGCTACACATCACGTAAGACATCTCCTTTAAGTTCCTTTATAAAAGAAAAGAAAAGAAAAGAGAAAAGAAAAGAAAAGAAAAGAAAGAAAAGAAAAGAAAAGAAAAGAAAAGAAAAGAAAAGAAAAGAAAAGAAAAGAAAAGAAAAGAAAAGAAAAGAAAAGGAATAAGAGTTCATGTAGACAACTGAATTTTGGCAGGGACTTTCATCAAATACAAAAATTCTTAAAACCCCAGAATATATATAGCCATGTAACTTGATAATGAATCATTAATAATAACACCACTTAACTTAGACTTAAGACTTCATGGCTTACAAAAAGTTTTCTTTCATTCAAGACCTAAATGAATCCTCCCAACAACCCTGTGATGTAGTAATAACAACTTCTGATTCTTAAGCATCTATTACTATATACTGGCAACCTTAACATACCTTATTTAATCAAAGCAACAATCCCATGAACTTGTAGATAAGGACATTTGAAGCTCAGAGAGACATTAATAACCTGCACAAAATCAAACAGCCAAGAAGTGTCACAGACAAGACCTGACTCTGGGCCCGGGCTCTGCTCACTGCATGGCGTTCACCTCACTGCGCCGCAGCTACCTTCAGAGAGGAAGGAAGGCAGGGCCCACGCTGCTGCTCAAGGCATGCTGCTAAGGAAGTGGTTCTCCACCTCCCCTGCCCTGGACAATAAACGTGTTTCCCAGATATTTATGTGAGCTCAGAACCTAAGTTTGAACACCCTTCCAATCTCTGCCCTTTAAACCCTCCACCGCCCCCACCCCCAGCACCCACTGTCACGGCCCTTGCTTGGGCCCTAGACCTGAGTCATCTTCACACCACCTTTCTCTGCCTGCCTTAATTCGCCCACATACCCTGACTAGAATAACACTCCTGAAGCACAGCTCAGAGCCCATTGTGCCTGATACGGCCTGAATGTTTTTATTCCCCGCCCCCCTAAATTCACATGTTGAAACCTAACCCCCAAGGTGATGGTCTTAGCAGCTGGGGCCTTTTGGGGGTCGATAGTCATGGAGGTAGGGCCCTCATAAATGGGATTAGTGCCCTTATAAAACAGACCCCAGAGAGCCCTCCCTCCCCCCTTCCACCATGTGAGGACACAGTGAAAAGACGGCCATCTATGAACCGGGAAGTGAGCCCTCACCAGACACCAAGTCTGCCAGCATCTTGATCTTGGACTTCCCAGACTCCAGAACTGTCAGAAATAAATTTCTGTTGTTTATAAGCACTCAGTCTATGGTATTTTTTATAGCAGCCCAAACAGACTAAGACAACCTCCATCTCAAAACCACTCAGGAACCCTTCAGAACTATAAAATGAAGCCCAAAGGCCTTCACAGGAAAACCAGGCCCTCTTAAGGTAATTAGCCCCAAGCTGCCCTTGGAACTCTAAGTCCCACTTCCTACCTGTGGTCTAGCCAAACTAAACAACTTTAATTCATTTGTTTTCTCATTCTATCAACACATATTTATTGGATGCCCACTCTGTGCCAGCCACTGCTGTCGGGGGAGACACAGCAGTGAACAAAACGGGCACAGACCCTGCGCTCAGGGGCCTGCATGCCAGGAGAGGCTAGTCCTCCCTGCTTAGAATCAACAGGGAAGATGGCAGTCACCCAGCAAACAGAGAAACAGAACAACCGTGTCAAGTACAACAAAATGTCCTTTGACACAGAATAAGGGTGAAAAGGGCAGACCCTGCTTCAGACAGAGGATGACAGGACTCGACCAGGTGAAGATGTTTCAGGGCATGGGGGTTCCTTGAGCACCCCCACCTCGGCTCTCTGCTCCTGCCTCCCGCTGCTTGAGGGGCTCCTGCCCCCAACATCCACTCCGACTCTTCTTCAAAGACACCATTCCAATGCCGCCCTCTCCAAGAAGCCTGTCTTCATGATCTTTAGCTGCAAGCTGCCACTTCTTTCCTAAATTCTCATAACCATTCTGGACTATCATTTCTCTCTCTGCCTCCTAAATTATTCATGTGTATGTCACCACCGCCCCCCCACCCAGGAGCGCCAGACCTCTCCTAAAGTGAAAGGTCATTTCACACTCACACAATGATGTGTGAGAACCACTATTGCTCCACGTGCTCACCGACATTTGATGTTATCAGTCTTTTTAATTTTAGTCATTCTGGTGGCTTTAATGTGCATTTCCCTGATAATTAATGATGTTGAACACTTTTCATATGATTACTGGCCACTTGTGTATCTTCCTTTATGAAGTGTTTGTTCAAATCTTATGACAGGTTTTAAAATTAGATCATTTGTTTATTATTGAGTTGTAGAAGTTCTTTTTATATTCTCAATGTAAGTCCTTAGTCATATATGTTTTGCAAATATTTTCTCCCAGTCTGTTGACAATTTATTTTCCTAAGGGAGTCTTGATAAGCAGAAACGTTACATTGTGACATAGCTCGATTTATCA
The DNA here is from genome assembly GCF_000956105.1 of Propithecus coquereli. NCBI lineage: Eukaryota > Metazoa > Chordata > Mammalia > Primates > Indriidae > Propithecus > Propithecus coquereli. The sequence goes on from NW_012148396.1 coordinate 9,178,329, forward strand.
GTTTTGTCTTTTATGGTTAGTGCTTCCTGTGTCCTTGTCTAAGAAACCTTTGCTCAAGGTCACAAAGATATTCTTCCACGTTTTCTTCTAGAAGCTTCTTGTCCAGGTCTATGATTCATGGATATTCATATTTGAATAGGACATAGCCTCTGTTTTCTAGGAGTGTGCAGTACAGCTGCAGAAAGAGATTCCAGTGCCGTGGGATATTCACCATGGCAGAGGATTGAGGAGATATATAAAGGAGAGGCAGGAGTGCATAATGCCTTTATCACAATCCTGCAAACTCCAAGACCTTCAACTGTACCTGCTGGGTACCAAACATGATAAAAGATGCTGGGGAATACAAATCCGATAAAGGGCTGATAACCAGAATCTACTTAGAAATCGGGAAAATCAACAAGAAAAAATCAAACGACCCTATCAAAAACTGGGCAAAGGACATGAACAGAAACTTTTCAAAAGAAGACAGAATAATGGTCAAAAAACATATGAAAAAATGCTCAATATCTC
>NW_012148396.1:9179522-9201777 GCF_000956105.1 Propithecus coquereli
ATACATAACCTAAACATCTGTACCCCCATAATATGCTAAAATTAAAAAAAAAAAAAAGATGCTGGGGAAGATAAAACAAATAGTGATCTTACCCAGTGCCTTTAAAGAGACCACCATCTAAAATAAAGGTGACAGCCAGGGAAGGTCACGAGCCTTGACCTCCAATCCATCAGAACTCCCACTGATTCTTTCATGGAACCTATCTAAGATGAAAGGTTGTAATACTCTGAACGATAATATATTATTTCAATCTTCTTTTTATCATTTAAATGTAATAAGAAAGCAAATGATAAACTGTTACAGATGGAATTGAAATCACTTCAAGCCCTGAAAAGAATCCTTAATGGGAAAAGCTTGGACACGACTGCTTTTGAGCACTAGGCAGACACTTGACTAACAAGCTTCTTGTCAGTGGTGACCCCTGGGAGCCTCAGGACAAAGTCGTGTTAGGTCAACACGGACACCTACAGCACAAGGATCTTGGGAACACAAAATGGTCCTGGGCAAAATACTAGGGCAAGATCCTCATGAAATCTTAAACTGAATTCAAATCCCCAAACTCATTTCCAACCTGCTGCTCTTTTAGGCAATATTAATGAGCACATCTATATTCTAATTTTTCAATAGGCTGCACAGTCACGAAGTCTGAGTTCAGGGCCCAGATGTTTATGTGAGGTTCCAACGGAAGTGGCTCAAAGACTACTCAAGACAAGTAGCTTTACTCGCAAGACAGACTCTGGGGACTTCAAACATTAATTCACTTTTCCATTTCCAACTTGAAAGTAAGTTTAGATCTGCTTTATTCTACTAATGAGAAAGAAAGTGGTAATATTAGTGGGAAACTCAAGATATAGGATTAGTCTCTGGTAGGAAGATACAGGGAGGAACAGAGACTAGAGTCAGAAATTCCCAAGTTCCAGTGCCAAATTTGCATCACTGGCTTTGGCACTTTCCTTATCTACAAAACGGAGATAATCAAATCTAATTATGATTGTTGGAAAGACAAAATGAAATAATGTGGACACTTAGCATAAGCCTACAACTCTGAGTGCTCAAGAAATAGGAAATATTATTGTTAGTTAATGCCTTTGAAATCACACAATCTAACCCCAAATCAGCCAGCCAAAGATGATCTAGAAAATGCCTAACCCCTGTCAGCCTTCTCAAACATGGGACCTTGCAGTGATCTGAAGAACAAGGTAGTAGCAGATGGTTTGGGGACGGCCTGGTGATAGCACTCAAGTGATGACCACAGAAGAGTGCAGGATGGAAAACGGCAGACACTACACATTCCCAGGTATGGAAAACACATTCTGTTTCTCTCCGTAATTATTTCTAGCCATAATTATATGGAGAGAAAATATATATTAGAAATTACACAAAATTTCTATGTGTCTGTCAGAAAAGTTTGGAAAAAATGTAACTTTCTTTCCTACATCCCAGAGCAAGGGTAATAAGGCGCCACCAAAAACTTTTCTTTAGAAAGCATATAGTGCAGTGGCTCATACCTGTAATCCCAGCACTTTGGAAGGCCAAGGCAGGAGAATTGCTTGAGCCAGGAGCTCGAAAACAGCCTGGGCAACATAGTGAGACAAAAACAGTCTGGGCAATACAGTGAGACCCTGTCTTTACAAAAAATTTTAAAAATTAGCCAGGCATGGTGGCATGCACCTGTAGTCCCAGCTACTCGGGAGGCTGAGGAAAGAGGATCACTTGAGTCAGTAGTTCAAGGTTACAGTGAGCTGTGACTGCACCACTGCACTCCAGCATGGGTAATAGAGCAAGATCTTGCCTCTTTAAAAAAAAAAAAAAGCATCTGCCTAAAGTAGGTGGATCCATTTTCAGTTTTAATCATTCAGAGGGAAGAATGAAAAAAAAAAAAAAAGTTCAGTAAGACCTGGTCCCTCAAAAGTTCATGGGATAGTGGAGGAGACAGACAAGCCAATGAAGGACTCACTCTGTCTTGTTCCGGGTGCCTGGGAAGATGGACAGAGAGATGGATGATGCAGGGTGCTGTGCTCCACGCTCTTGGGCAGGTACCTAAAAGGCTTGTAGACTACCAGGTGTACCCACCATGTGCTAGAGGGATGAAATTTTATAAACAGTTAATACGCTTGGTGAGCACACCATTCAAAAGTGGTACTTGAAGCAAAGTCGAAGCTTGACTCCAATCATCCCAGTTCCCTTTGATTCATTCTTGGATAACCTTAAAAACCAACTCCTTTGCCTTATAGAAGTACTGCCTACTTTCACTAGTGCAAGTAGTGAGCAAGTAGGCTTATATGTACTTTGACAATTACATGAACTTTGACTATGGCCTTTCTCTGCATTCACCTTTCTATACTGAAGAGTACTGAGTTTCTCTAAGTCTGTCTTTATGTGTCAATGGTTGTCAGGCAGGTGTTTCTGTGGTGGACAAGCATTGAAAAGTCCTATTCTGCCATCTTGCTGATGTCACTCCTCCCCTAAGTGAATTAATATCAGCCCTGAATCTTCACATTGTACCTTATACACTTAAAGTGAAACAAACATACAGAAAAGAAATGCTAGGATAAATCACTTGTCCCCATATATTGTTTGTTTTATAAAGAATTCTTTATTGGAATTAAATTTGCATAAACATAAAAAAAAGGCCCCAGCTAGAATACAGAATTGAAGGGCATACAAAATTAAAAATGGGTAAAGCAGAAAAGTAAGAAGACAATCTAAAAGGTTAATAAAATCCATATCCTATGGACAAAATCAGTGATTCCTACAATTCCTAATCTAAACATGACAATGAGATAAGATGCCTCTCATTACAAAACGGCCAATGTAAAAAACAATCAGCTACAACAAAAAAGTAAAATTCTAAGTTTTGGCAAGTTATAGAAGGCTGCCAACTAAAAGTGTCTTCCTTTTTTCCCTGAAAAGGAGGATTTGTTGACTCTTTATTGTAGACATCCCATGTTCATGGTTTGGAAGGCAACATTGTTAAGATGGCAAAACTTCCCAAATTTATCTACAGGTTCAATGTAATCTCTATTCAAATCCCAGTTGGCTGCTTTGGAGAAATTGACAAGCTGATCCTAAAATTCATATGAAAGTGCAAAAGACCCAGAATAGCCAGAAGAGTCTTAAAAAAGAAGAAGAAAACTTACTACAGAGCTATGGTAATCAAGATAGTATGGTGCTAGCATAAGTACAGATATATATGTACATACCAATGGAATAGAATTAAGAACTTAAAAAAAAACCTTACATTTACTAATTTTCCACAAGGGTGCCAAGACCAATCAATGGAGAAAGAACAGTCTCCTCAACAAATGGTGCTGGGACAACTGGATATCTACATGCGAAAGGATAAAGTTGGACCCCATCTCGCATGTTAAACAAAAATTAAGTCAAAATGGATCATAGACCTAAAAGGAAAACCGAACCTCTAAACTTCCTAAAAGAAAATATAGGCTCGGCGCGGTGGCTCACGCCTGTAATCCTAGCTCTCTGGGAGGCCGAGGCGGGCAGATTGTTTGAGCTCAGGAGTTCGAAACCAGCCTGAGCAAGAGCGAGACCCCGTCTCTACTAAAAATAGAAAGAAATTAATCAGACAACTAAAAATATATAGAAAAAATTAGCCGGGCATGGTGGCACATGCCTGTAGTCCCAGCTACTCGGGAGGCTGAGGCAGGAGGATCGCCTGAGCCCAGGAGTTTGAGGTTGCTGTGAGCTAGGCTAACGCCACGGCACTCTAGCCTGGGCAACACAGTGAGACTCTGTCTCAAAAAAAAAAAAAAGGTGGGAACAACCCAATGCCCATCAATTGATGAATGGATAAAGAAAACATAATACATCCACACAGTGGAATACTATCTGGCCATAAAAAGGAATGAAGTACCGATTCATGCTACAACGTAAATGAGCCTTGAAAACCTTCTGCTAAATGAATAAGCCTGACATAAAAGGACAAACACTGTCCTTTTAGGTGAAGGGCATATTAAGTGTTCATTGTACTACTCTTGCAACTTTTCTGAAGGTTTGAAGTCTTTCCAAATAAAAACGTATTATATATCACGAATATAAAATAATAAAAATAATCCCTCATGGAGGGTTTTAATTAACACATTAACTACCACGTGAGTTGTATTGAACTCCTGCTAGTTTTAAGCCCAGGGCCTTGTGAGGCATATGTAACTCACATGTCTCTCCACCTTGGGAGCCACAAGAACTATTCTGCAAATGCATATAACTCATGCACAGAAAACAATAAAAAATAAATTTTTCATTAAATTAGAAAGGATCATTTTGTTTTCAAAGTTTTTATTCTATTTTCATAATAAAACACTGTGGCTCCAAGGAAAAAAAATTTTTCTAGTGTGGCAGTCAATGGGTTAAATGTAGAAATGGGTATAAAGCTCCTGGTACAAGGCCTTGCGTATCCACCAACGGTCACTGCTGTCACTGCCGCTCAGAGGAGTGGTGCCAATGCTGGCAAGAACCACAGGATGAAGCATGCGTCATCGCTGGCTCTACTTTATTCATCCAACAAACATTAATAAATGCATGGTCTATGACAAGCATTGTGCTTGGCACAGTGACTATAAAAATGACTAAGATACAGTCCCTGCTCTGGAATATGCATGAATTACCAAACTTTCCTATTAAAAATGCATCACTTTAATATTCATCTCAGCTTTAAGGTAACCCCTAAGGTAAACAGTTTAGAATTTCTAAAAGCAATACGTGTCTGTGATATGCTCTGTTTACGCATTTATTTACATTCTGCCTCATTCTAAAAAAGCACCTAAAATCAATTTTTTAAACACATACAATTTAACAACAAAAAGATAAAAATCAGGGTGAAGAGAAAATGAGGACTGTAATTAAATGAAACCTGGGGAAGGTCAAATCACAAAAACGTATGCCATGAAGTAGGTGTAATTATTAAGGGTAGACCACAGATTCAGCTCTAAGGTTCCTAACAGCTAAAACAAAAAGAAAAAGATGGTAAGCTACAAGGTTCACAACGCCCGTGAACCAATTCCTGGCATGGCCCCACGTGGGAAATTCTGAAGCATTATTCTTATTATTGAGCATTATTCTTCCCTGTGTTACACATGACAACACCACAGCACATGTATGTGGCTCATTCTCCAGTCTCTGGCTTTTCCTATTAGCCCCCTCCCTCTTTCATCCCTTTAGTGGGCTTCAAATGGAGATGTGAAACTCCCACCTAAGGATCAGGTCAAAGACTCCCACATCTTTGCAGGCAGCTTCTCATCTAAAGCCCAGCTGGGTATCACAGGCCCACCTGGTCTACTCATTTCTCTGCAGCTTTGACTCACTCAAGAGATTTCTTTATATGCCTGTTTCCCACAAAACTCCTCTCTCCTAAAGACAAGGTGGCATGCCATATCCCAGACTCTTGTTCAACCAGAAATGTCTCAGTTCCTTCTCTCTCCTTTTCCTTCTCCAATAAGGAGCTTGACTTTCCTCCTTCCCCATCCAGCGGTTTCTTTGTGAGAACCATGAATTCCCCACAAACCATCTCTGAAAGCCAAGCACCCTGCTGTCAAGACTGAATTGTTTCAGCCTTAGCTAAGCTGCATTCTTACTACTTTGCCCCTTCTATGTTAAAAAGCCTTTCCTGAATCTCCCCATCCCTCTGATTTTGAGCTTAAATTGACATAAAGTTCTGAGAATGTAATTATTATGTGCATATCTCCCAGGTTTTTGCTTGGTTTCCTTAGCAACAGCTTCATTAAGGAAATGCATCAAAAATTTTAAAGAGGCTATTCTTACATCTGAACGAATAGCCTGCATAAAATTTAAACGGCTTTGAAGAGAAAATTAACCAGGGACAAAGAGGTTGCAGGTCTTAGTCAATAGTATCATAAGACAAAATGTACTCAAATGGCTCAGAATCATTCCTGAACATTAGGTTTATAGGAAGCAAAGGGTATTGGATTGACTATACATTGAACCTAGAGTATGTTCTCAAGTCTGGTATGGTCAGATTTTTTTTCTAGTTTTTCAAACAATTCCTTACTACCACTTTCTCTTACTATCAATTGCCATTTTCTACTAAGAATTAAAAAAATTAATTTCAATAATTTGGGTTGTTTGGGGGAAGCTACATGATTCAATTCATAGAGCTTGGATTTTAGAATCAAAACAAACTAGGTTTAAACAACCAACAATGGTATTTATGAGATAATCCTGGGTATCCAGCAAACTCTCCTGTCTCATCTCTAAAATTTCTCATCTCCAAAACTGGGCACAATAAACTGCTTAGCAAAGTTGTCACAATGATTATGGCCAATATCTGCAAAGCACCTAGTTAAATGCCTGCAAGGAGCTGGCTGCTTAATTAGTATTACGAGTAAGTTTCATTTTATTTGGTAATGAAGAGGCTTTGCCTTTTTGTCATCTTTGTGTGGTAACAGAACTTACTTTACTGAGATTATACCACTAGAGCAGCCTCAGCTAGAAAATTCCCCGGGTCTACATGGCAGGGCATGTTCTTTTCCTTTGTAGAATTGATCAAATTTGTAATTACCTATTTTTATGTTTATCTGTTCAGTACCTGTTCCCCGCTCTAGACTTAAGTTCAGTAAGTGCAGGACCATGTCTGTTTTGTTGCCCACTGCATATTCAAGGCTAGCAGACAGCCCCACACAGTGCCTCAGGCCTGGCCTCGGTGTGGAACATGACTGAAGGAAAGAGAGATCAAGCACACTTCCCAAAGACCCCTTCCCCTCTGAAATTATGGTCTGACTCTGGACAAGTTACACAGCCTTTCTTTAGCCTGGAGTTCCTTCTCTGTATATAAGAATAACTGCAGTTGGAACACAGAATTATAAGGATTAAAGGAAATAGCCCAAATTCACAGCCTAGTAAAGTGTTGGTTAATGGGACCTCAACAAACAGGAGCTGCCTTTATTCCTTTGATACATTACCAATGAGGCAAACACATCTACTGAATGCTTTGTATGTGCCCAGCAGTGTGTTTAGCACTTTATATGCATTATTGTGCCATTTACAACTTAAAACAACTCTAGAAGTGAAAATCATCATTCCCATTTCACAGATTTAGAAACAGGCTAATGAGGTTAGATAACTATTCCAAATCACACAGGGAGGAAATGGTGACTCAAACCTCAATCTGGGGTGCCAAAGTCCATGCTCCTTCCATGGCCCTCTCCCTCACCATGTGCCTGTAAAATCTACATGTGCAATACACAAATTCATAGAAAGCCAGTTATTAAATGAAATGTGTGCTGCCATTTGTTAATCATAGATAATTATCATAAATTACTCACTAAAACAACTAAAGAAAAGACGGGCCAATCTGTGTCCCTGAACACAAAGAGGGGAATTCTGCACTGAATTCTATAAAGTGAAGAAACCCTTTCCAATACCACTAAATCCAAATGTATTATTTATCAGTTTTTATGTGTGCACAGGGATTCTTAAAGCAGAAGGAACCTGCAATAATCATATCTCAGCTCCTTTCAAAATTTCCATATTAGCCAAAATCATTTCCAGGAACAGATATAACACATCAATTCTACAATAGAACACACTTGATCAAGAACCAAAGGCTGGTTCTATTTCAGAAAAACTACAGGCCCTTCTTTTTTATTGTTATTATAAAATCCCACCAGAACTCATTATTTTGCTGCCTGCTCATCTGGCAAACAAACATGGAGATGAGTCAACAAAAGCAAAGGATCGTGTTGGGGAAACTCAAAAGGCCAGGCAGCCACGTCTGCACCATCCCCGCCGTGGTGTTTCTGGCATGTCTTTGCTGACCTCTAGTGGTCCATGTGGAAGACTAAGCAAACAGCAAAAGAAGGACTGTTCCAAACTGCAACAAATTCCCACAGATTTTAAGTGAAAACATTTTATTTTATAAAATATGTGTATTTATATACCCACCTGTGAAACAGCTTTGCAGCAAGCCCAAATTTTCAACATTAACATGCAAAGGCAACTCCAGTCATTAAGGGCAAGTAAGTCTCAAAGTCCTCCCTGCACCAGCTGCCAACCAAACTGTCTGCAATTCTGTAGCTTCAGGCCTTTTAAGGATCCACTTGAAAAGCACGATCCATTTTCTGCTCTGTCACAAAGGCGTCCCTCTAAGCCCTACAACTTGATAATAGTCCTTGCCCATCGCAGTCACTCATAGGACAGGCACTAAAAACAGAACTGGACGTGAAGTATCTCATCTAAACAAGTCCTTCTAAACACCGTTATCAGTTTGTCATTCTACCACTTCACAGAGAATGATATGCGGAATCGGACACACCAAGTGCTTTTGCTCAGGGTTATGCAGCTAAAAGGTGGCAGAGGTGGGCTTCGAAGCCAAGCCCATGGGACTGCTCTCCATCTTGGATTCCACAAGGAGTCTCTCTTGCCTACCTGGTTAGGTCCAGCATTCTTTACTTTTATGTATGATCTTCAACAGGTCCTGACCCAACCTGCCTTTGAAGCATCTTTCCCCTCACTGTCCCTCACAAACAAAACCACTCTGGCCCCAGAATTACTTCTGGCTCCCCAGACACTCAGTGCTTAGCCCCACCACACATTTGCACCCCAGCCCCTCAAAGCTGCAAAGCTAATAAGAGGCTAAGTTATTTCTCCCAATCAAAAAAATGTTAAAGAACAGCAAATTCTCAATTTTGAAAGTAAAATACCACAAAATAAAGAAGTAAAACATACAAATAACCACATTAACAAGGATATCGAGTTAAGACTCCAGTTTTTACCATGCCATACTGAATCCTAGCATAGCAAAATAAGCTGATCACTAGTGAATGAATTTGACAAGACTGTATTAACTCTTCCACTTAGAGGCAGGCATATACTCACCTGTCGAAGATTAATGTAAACTGCATTCTGAAGAAACTCTGAGGCTTCCATGCTCCGCTTCTGAATCGCAAGGACACGTACCGCTTTGACACACGCTTCCAATTCAATCACGCCAGCATTCTTATACTGTAGGATATAAAAGAAGAACCTCAGTCAAAAAAGAAGAGTGAAGATGTTTCTGTCATATTCTGAAGGCTGCACCACTGGGACTCAATAACTCTGCAACAGCAATTCCCCAAGTACAAGGCTTCTCATAACCCAACCCCACCCCAAGAGATGAGAATTTGTCTTTGATAAAGTCTGTCATTCATGGGGGCAAAAGAATGGGACTGAGTGAACCCACAAAAATATGTATGCATTCATTAAAATGACACAATCACAATAGCTTGCTATTTTGCAAAATTTCAAAATATTATCAACAGATACTTTGCTATTCATTTCCGCTTATCATCCCTTGTAGTACTCTAAAATATTTTTAGAATCTCTCACACCTGCAGCTTTAATGAAGTAGTTGTAAATGCATTTTACTTTGTTGCAAAAATTTTGGCTCCCTGAATGTTCAATGTCTTTCTGCTTTTCTATCTCAGAGTTGCTCGTTCCTATTTCTCAGATCTTATTATGGTTCCTAAGATAAAGACCAAACAAAGGTATTTGGAACAGAAAAGGCTTTGTAGAACTTCATTTAACCACTCAATAAACTGGGGAGTATGTCTCAAACCTCACCCCCAATTCTCCTAACTTCAAGCCAGGAGCCACCCCCAGCCACACTGGGTGGCTCCAGACCCAGAGCAGGTGAAAGAGCCGGGTTCCCGCACCCAGCCCCACCTCCCTGTCTCCTCTCTCCCAAGCCTCTACTGTAAAATCCCCCATGCTATCTGTTCTTCTGACTTTTTTCTTCTCTGTTCCAAACACTTTTTTTTTTCATAATTATCCTGGCTGGAGTGATTTTCAATTCATGTAATTGAAACAATATTCTTAAAATTAAAGAAAATGTTTACAGAGGTTAAGTCCATGTGTACTAGTACCTAAAGAGAACCTGAGGTTTTGGAGGGACAACACACTAATACTCTTTTCTGAAGGCATCAACACATATAAAAATCAATGCATTTAATCAATAATAATTTACTGAGACCACTATAGGCCTGGCCTGGCACAGCTGCCCATGAAGATGCAGTCTGCCTATTTACCAGTCATCAAGGAGCAAAGGTGTGACTGGTCACCTGTCTTACTAATGTATGTATACATTCCTTCCCCTTTTCTACACATGTAACAAGCACATAATCTGTGATCTATTACAATTTATCAAAGATGATCAGAAAAAGAAATTATACTTACCTAAATACCAACATTGAAGTCAGAAATCTATCAATTTTATGTACCATTTAACAATACAACAAAAAAAACTAACATAAGGATTTGATTCTATTGAAAGAAAATGATTACCTTTCCTTCAAAACTCTTAAAACAGTTTCTACTGAAGTGAGAATAAAGGTCAACAAAGGTTTTTTCCACGTATTTTTGGATAAATGTATATATTTTCATTTATATTATGAAGAAGTTTAAAATGAAATCAAGAAAAATTATTCTTGTATTAGTAGAAAGACACCCACAATCAATGGGGATTAGGGAAAAATGGCCATTTGCTAAAAATCTACGACATACTTAGCCTTCTACAGGCATTACCCTGGAACACAAGCTCTGGGAAGCGTGGGGCTGGGCCCCTGTTCTCGCTGCTCAGTCCCTAGTAACTACCGACCAATGGCCCAGCATAGAACCATGCAATCAATACTTTAGGAATAAATGAGGGAATTATCTCATTCAATTGTAAAACAAAAACCCCAAAGTAAATATTATCCTTAGTTACAGATAAAGAAAATGGGATCCCAAAAAGTAAAGTTTCTTGCCCAAGGTCACAAAGCTAGTAACTGGTGAAGGCTAGATTTGAACTCAAGTCAGCCTGACTCCAAAGCTAAAGTGGAAATGGGAGAAGGTTCAGCATACAGACTATTGTCCTCACTTTGTTCAAGGCTAGCCTTATCTAGTCTTAGACAGCACCCACACAGAGGGGACTGGAGGGCAAACTATAACAACAAGGGTTTTGTGTCCATAGTTTCTCTCTAGGAAATGTGAATGGATCCAGTGCTTCCTGTTGATTAGAAACTCAGTTGATTGGGAGAGAATGGCCTTCTCTGGAGAGGCCGCCATGGCCATAAACTAATGGCAGGTGAGTGCTAAAAACTCTACCAAGACACTGGAAGTCAAGAGAGGAGGGTTCTCTGTCCTCCCAGACCACTGTCTTGTTAGCTACATGTACAAGATGACATAAGACCTAGGCTCTAGTTCAAATCAGGTCATTGAGTGACTCTGATCATGACACTTAAGCCCTGGGCTTCAGTTTCTTTATACGTATAGAATGGCATAAAGCTATATGCCATCTAAGGTTCCTTTCAACTCAAAATACAATAACACCAATATCTCAGAAGAATGTCTAGGGGCTCCATTTCATCTCTTCTAATAGAGAGAATTTCCTTGGCCAAAAATCAGAAATCCAATAAAAAATTGTTCAATCATTCATGAAGCCAGGCAAGAATTTGCTTAAGAGACTTCGTTATCAGTCTCAATGAATGAAAACCAAAAGGTGGTGCTTCTCACTCATAAAGTAGGTGGCTGTGTGTGTGTTTGTGTGTGTGTGTGTGTGTGTGTGTGTATACAAATCCAATACAATCAAATCTCTGAAGTGTACAAATGTTTTTTGTATCATTACCATCATGATGATGGTCCAACTTTGAAAGTAATTTCAATTTAAGTGTTGTAGGTAGCACGGGAAAGTCTCAGACTCTTGGTGGAGGAGGTAAAAGAGGAAAGAAAAGAAGAAAAGAGCTAAATGAAGAAAAGGAATAAAAATACAGCCATAGAATAGCAAGATATTAATTTTGTTTTTCTACTTGTGTCATAGACATATTAGGAACTGGTTTTTCTCCCAGATGTCTTATAGAATACTGAACTAAAGAAGAGATGATGACCACCGATTGTTTCTTGAGCAATACTAATGAACCTGTTTCTGTGGCTAGGACATATATACATACATACATATATATATATATATATATATATATATATATATATATAATTTACCCTAATTAAACACTCAATGCAGTAAGCCTTCATTTCCTCATTTTGAGAGATGAGAAAACTGGAACTCAAAGAGGTCATATAATTTGACTGACTAAAGCCAGATGGCCAGTAAACAGGAGAGGAGAGAGTCACACTCGGTTGTCTGACTTTGCAGTCTGCTCTTCCCACTCCTAGGACACAGGCCGCCTACCGTGCCCATGGCAGACAAGTCCTTCCCACAGAGACGAAGCCTCGCATTCGTGTTGATGTGGCACTCTACACAGCCCTGATACCCAGTCAGGCTTGGCCAGTGAAGTGGCATCTGCCTGTCATGCAGGTAGGCCTACCCACGACAGCAGGGGTCCTCTCCTGCTGTTGGGGTCCTCACTGGGCCTACCTGGCTCTTTCAGGGGCACTTCTCTGCTTCTCTAGTCCAAAGGCAGCCACTAATCTACTAAAAGTACTTACACAAGCCACATCATCTCTCTCCATCTGTCTCCCCAACTACGGAATTTAGTTATTACCATTTTGATACTCTTGGAAACAAATTTTTTTAAATGGACAAGAAAGGGCTCTGGAAAAAGTACTTATGATTGTTAAATGGCTGCTTACAAAATGAATATCAAAAAATCAATGTAACTTCATATATATAAGCTTTAACAGAAAATATAATGACAAAAAATCTCATTCACAAAATTAACAAAAACATATAAAAATTAAGAATAAACTTCAAAGCAATGCTTATGTTCTATATAAAGAAAACTATAACACTGTATGGAGGGACTTAAAATAAGATGTATAATTATAGAGACATTAACATATTCTATAGAGGAAAGCAATATTGTAAATGTAGAAGCTCTCCCAAAAATAATTTAAAACTTACTGCAAGCCCCATCAAAACTGCAATCTGATTTTCTTCAACTTTAACAGATTATTTTAGAATTCCTCAGGAATACTAAATTCATCATACTAGCTACAAAAATTTGGGATGGGAGGAAAGAATTAAGAAAAAGACTCACACCATTAGATATCAAGTAAACTACAATAGATAAAATATCATGGTGCTGGAGTAAAAAAAGATTAGTATTATAGAAAGGAATAAAAGTTCAGAAATAGACACGAGTAGTAAAGGCAAGAATTCAAATCAAAGAAAAAATATGAATTAAATAAACTGTGGTGAGACAATTAGATAATCACCTGGGGAAAATCATAGTCTTATGTCATAAAACACACAAAATAAATTATAGATAATATAAATACTAAAAAGTACTAATGATAGACAATACAAATCTTCTGCATATGTTATCTCAGCTGACCCTGATTACAAATCTGTGAGATGATGGGTACTTATCATCATCCCCATTTTAGAGGTAAAAAACTGGGAAAAGAGTTTTATTCCACTGTTAAGGAAGTATTTCCAAGCAGAATACCAAAGATAAGACCCATAAGGATAGGATTTACTACATTAAAAATAGATTTTGACCAAACCAAAAAGAAAAACCTCATAAACAAAATAAAAAGGCAAATAACATTAAGAAAAAGATTTGTAATATCTATGATACACAAGAAGTTAATATTCATAATACATAAAGAGCTATCGCAGAGCAATAAGAAAAGCTCCCTAACTTAAATGTGTGCAAAGGACAGAAATGGATAGTTCCTAAAAGAAATACAAATAGCTAACAAGCAACAGATGTTTAGTACCTTACTGGTGTGATCAAATGCAAACTAAGCTGGGCATGGTGGTGCACCTATAATCCCAGGTATCTGGGAGGCTGCATTGAGAGGATCCCTTGAACCCAGGAGTTCAAGACCTGCCTGGGCAACAGGGAGAAACCTCATCTCAAAAGAAAATACAAACTAAAACAATGAAAAATTATTTTTGCCCTTCATATTGGCAAATATTTTTAAAGGATAATAGCTAGTGTTCATTTGTGGGAGAGTAAATGAACAACATTTTTGGAGGACAATAAAGGAACATATAACCCTAAAAAAATGTATACTCTTTGATTCAAGTTCACTTCTAGGAATTGTTCCCTTAAAAAAAAAATCAGTCCAAAAAAGATTTATCTACAGGGGCATTTATAAGAGCACTGTTTACAATACTGGGAAAAGAAAAATTAAAACCAAATAATATTCAGTAATAGAGGATTGGTTAAATAAATAATTCCACATCTTTTCATTCTCTATTAGAGAAGGAATTTTGAGAGTAACTTGAACATAACCTATGATAAATGTAAAGGTCATACATAGCAATTAAATTTCTAGAAACATTCAACCCAAAGGAATATTCCCACAAGAACACAAGAATATAGGTACAAGAATGTTCAGTGAAGCATTTTTTTCTAACAGTGAAAAAGTGAGAAACCCTAAGTATCCATCAACAAGGGAATAATTAAGTAAATTATGGCAAGCTGTGAACTCTGCAAGAGCAGGCATTTCGTCTTGTTCTAGGTGCTGTTTATGATAATCTCTCACAAAATGTGTTGCAGAATAAAGGACTACATCTACATTTTAGAAGACCTTTCCACACTATTTGAAAGAATCAAGCAGGTCTTGAGGTGGAAGGGCATCCACAATCGTGATTTATTGCTGAGTGAATAAAGCAAGATGCAGAATAATGACAGTATGATCCCATTTTTGTAAATAAAATGTGTGTGTGTATCTCATAGGCATAGACAAAGGCTGTGAACGATATATACCAAGATGTTAATACTCACTACCCTTAGGAATTAAGGGCAGAGAAGGTGGAGGACTTTCATTTTTCACTCAATGCCACTCCTCTGTACAACTTGAGTTTTGTTTTTCAGTATTTTAGTAGGTACGTTTGAAATTTACATTTGTTTTAAGTCCAAAGTAGAAAGAATGGTGCATCCACAGATGGAATGCCATACAGGTCATGAAAAATCATGCCATGGAAGAGTTAATAACATAGGAAAACATATAATATGCTAAATGAAAAATTTACTGTCACCACACAATAAATAAGTACAGTCTGCCCACCATTTCTATATGGATAATATGCATTAACAAAAGGACAAGAAAATGGATATTCAATGTTAACATGATTATCTCTGAGTAGTGGGGCTATGATAGCTTTTTTCCTCTTTTTCCAAATTTATTATATTAAATGTATTCTGTTTTGAATCAGAAAAAAAATTAGAGACAGGCATTACAGAATAATACATGAATCCTTATAGAAACAAATAATTAAGAGAGACTGTAGCATTAAACAATGTAAAATGAGAACTTCTGATTAAAATAATATAATTATGTATAAAATTTATAAAGCAATAAAATCACCTTGCTGTAATAAGAAATGGCCTCTTTATATTTGTCGATTATGTCTTCAGGGCTAAGACAGTTCTTAGCACGTCCGATTTCAGCACTGGTGTCGGGATTTATGCCATTGGTAGTGAGCGCACCTGCAAACCAAGCAGAAGGAAAGAAATAATCTTTTGCTTTTTCTGTCTTATTTCTTTGTTAGTTTAAAGAGGGACACAAATAAGATAAAACTTAAACATGCCCTACTGAAATTTAAATAATGAAACAGTGTTTAGTCTTCACAGCTTATATACTTCCTATAATAGTCTTACCATCAAAGCATTGTATTAAATGTTAATTAACTCAGAATAAGGTTTCCTCCCTGTTGAAATTTTTTATTAAAGAACATGAAATGCATGACATAAAAGTAACATATTGATAAAAACTAGCTTAGTTGTCTTAAAGACAATGGCAAAGTCAGCATGCATTCTCTCACAGCTTGAAGTTCTTAATGCTAGCAAGGGACCACCATGTGTCTTCGAAGAAGATAAACTATGAAAGCATTTTCTGAACTGTACAACATTAACAAAACAACTTATCAACACAAGTATCCTTTCCCTGGCTGTCATTTTCTATTTCTGACCGACTCCTATCTATAATCTATTAAGTGATTAAGAATCACTTAATTCCCTAGCCACAAAACCCAAACAGGGGAGAGTTTTGGAGAAACTTCCATTTACAGAATATAACTAACTACAAAGAGAACACCGGCAGGGGAAAAAAATGATGAAATATTCTTTAATTTCATAGAACACTCAAAAAAAATATTCTCCTAAACTTCAATCACAAGAAAAGCTGGGATTCTCCTAAGCCTCTTATTTATCTCACAGACAGTAGGCATCTCCCACAAACGCTGTTTCCCTCGTGCCTGCTGGGAAGCTCAGGGACGCCTTTGCTGCCCATCTGTATAACTGCACACAGCCAAGGGCACGCATTTCGCACTGCCCTCAACACTGTGCAAGCTCATTTCTTACCTGTGTTTCCTAATCTTGGTCCAATTTTCTAACCTGCTTATTTTTTATTCTCCAATTCTGTGAGCTGCCTCAAATGCCTTTTGGAATAAGACGGAAGAAGAATAAATAGATAACTGGATAGATCAATGGACAAACAGGCAGAGAAACTCTAAGAAAAGGGGAACAAAGAATTTCATATGCAAAATCCTCTTCTTGTACGGGAAGAAAGAACTATAATAGAGAACTGTGAAGAGGCAGGTGGTTTAGGATTTTGTTTCCTGCAGATTTTGTGAAGATCACAGCAAGAGATGAGAGAGAAGAACTATAAATAATAATAGAAAAGGGCATGCTTGGAAAAAATATCTAAAATATGTACTTTTTAAAGAACAGATTCAAATCCACAAGACCCAGTGACAGAACCTTGGGAATTACAGAATTGAGAATTCCATCTCCAAGCAACAAGACATCCCTTTGGAGGAGTGAGAGTTTACACAGGGTTGCTACAATGCCATCACACCAAAAGCAGCATTTTTCCCACTTAGGGGAAATTGGGCCCTATGCCAAGAACTTCCTTGCGTGTTCTCATCTATAACCCACAGCAACTCTATGAGAGAAGTACTCTTAGTGTACTCCATTTCTGCAAGTGAGGTGACAAGACCCTAAAGAGGAAGTATTCTTATTAGTTCTCAAGATTGCAGAGCTGGTGACTCCAGAGTAGGCGTCAATCTTGGGCCTACGTTCTTAACCACAGTACTGTCGTGCTTTGTGTGTTTGTGCTTCTCATGCTTACAATACATTGTTTGGGGCATAAATTAATATTTAATAAATAACATAGGGTCTTGACTTATTTCATTAGCTCTAACAAATCATCTGTACATTGTTGAGTTTTAGTCTTTTTTTCCATTGGATAAAGGAAAGAAAAGATAACAGGGGGTAAGAATGAGGTGGGCTTTTCACTCTTTGTATGGTACCTCATCCTTTTCAAGAAGTACATGATCAAAGCATTAGGGGGGAAGTCCCCAACCATGGAGAAGGAGCAAATGTTCCCTCCACCTTTTAAAGAGCACCCCTCTAGTCCTGAGGGCTCATCTCCTGATCAACTTAACTCCAATACCAAGGCTAGAGGAAAACATTCTACATGGAGTCACAAAGAACAATATGATCTGTGGGAGGGTAAAAAGAGCACAGCTCATGAGACAGATCAATGAGTCAGACTGATTTAATATCTCTCAAGAAAAGAATAACAAGCTCTAAAAATACTAGTGTACAGTAGATTTGATCTTTCTTGACATCGATAAAGTTTTGACGTCCACACATAACATTACTGTGAACTAGTGAAACAAAGAGTCATCAAGACCCGCAGCCTTTAGATGACAGGCAGGAAAATCAATGTCACAGGCATATAAAAACCCAGACTAGAGGAAAGAAAAAAAGGGGCATAGTTAAGAAGACGTAGGGGGGAAAAGATTGGGAAAAAGACACCATCACAAAGGTTCTCAAGTATCAATCCAACAATAGTGTAATCATTCATTTGAGAAATAGTTACTGAGTTCCTATTATTTGCAAGATTGTATCCAAGGCAAAAACTGGAAACTCAGACAAAACAGAGCAGAAAAAAAGAGGGAATAAAGCAGAGATCAACGAGGCTGGAGATAGAAAAGCAAACCATAAAGAGAAGAACAAAAAGGGCTTAGATAAGGCAAGTACCAGTGTGGCAATAATGACTAACAGGCTAGCACCAGCCTGGGTCACTTGTCTGCTATCCAATTAAAAACCAAAACCAAAAACCCTGACATATGGATACTACTGGCCTTATTTTGCAGAGGAATAGCAGAAAGACAATGCATCCATAGCCTAGATGTTAAACTGGCCAGTGTATGACAAAGTCCTCCAGTGGCAGGACACTGCACCTGAAATGACTGAGGCTAAGATGGACTTTTTAATAATGATCCTGGGACACTCAGATGGCCATTTGGAAAAAGACAAAATCAGCCCCACACCTCACACCAAACACAAAAATAAACTCTAAATGGATCTGGGATCTAAATGTAAAACAGAAAACCATAAAAGAAGTTCAAAAAACATGGGTAAATTCCTCTAAAACCTGGTTAAAAGGCTATCACTGAAATTCAAATGGAATTTTAAAAAACTGATATATTCAATTACATAAACATACAGCAAAAAATACTATAAACAAAGTGAAAACATATATGACAATCTAAGAGAAAACTTTTGCAACACATTTCAAAAGGCTAATATTCCTTATATATAAAGAGGTAATAAAAATTGAAAGAAAAAAACTAAACATCCAATGGGGAAAAAAAAGCAAAAGATGTGAGCAGACAATTCATAAAATAAAAATATAAAAATGGCCCTTAAACATTTAAATAGATGTTCAACTTCACTAATAGTAAGATATACTATTTCTCACATATCTAGTTGGCAAAATTTTAAAAGCTTGACAACATACCATGTTGGCGAACCTATGGATAAAGCACTCTGTTGCACTGCTACTGTGAATGTAAAATGGTGCAACCTTTAAGAATTTGGCAAAATATTTCTACCTTTTGGGAGCATAGGGAAAAAATAATTTGGTAAAATCTAATAAAACTATGTTATATGTTTACCTTTGACTTCTAGGAATTTATGCTGAAGATATACCCTCAACAATACAAAAATACACATCTACAAGATTATTTACTGTTGCATTAGTTGTAATTGCCAAATATCAGAAACAACCAAAATGTGCATACATAGAATACAGGTAAAATAAAATATGGTATGTGCACACAGTGTGCTCTGCAGCTGTGAAAATAAACAAGGAAGATCTCCATAAGCTGATGTTAGCAACGAAAACAAAAAGCCAAGTACAAAAGAATATACATAATATCCTACCTGTTGCACAAGAAAGAGAAATAAGAACAACTAAGAACATTAATCTGGTTGAAGGAGAAACTAGAACAAATGAACTTGGTTACCTATAACGGCAGATGGAAATGAGGTGGGAAGAACAAGAGAGGAAATGGCACTTCTCTGGATATACCTTTTATGTAGTTTTGACTTCTGGAACCACGTTGACGCCTTACATAGTTTAAAAAAAATCAATAAAGATGGGGTAACTCATTAATGGAACACAACCAGAAACCAAGAACTACATTTCAAATAAAGAACATAGGCACATTGTCAAGAAGCATTAAAGAACAAATCTGAGTAACTTCTAATTACAGCACCTGTGTATTTATCCACAAGACAAAAGAACCACAAACAATTTTTGAATTCTCTTTGTAGAGGTTTGTTTTTACAGTTTTATTACTTAGCAATTCCAAAACCACTTTCTACATATTGTAGGCCTGATAAAATGAATAAACATATTGATGATATTGGGAGTCAGATTTCTCACTGTTGGAGAAGGAAAATGTAAACATCAAACAGGGGAAGACTAAAAAGAACCCTGGAATTTGGGTTGGAATTGGAGAAATCAGTATGAAGTTTAGATAACAGTAGAACTTCTCAAAGGGCCTAAAATCAATGAACCTCAGTAGCAATGAACATGTTTACTGCCCAGATCTTGATTTCTAGATAGCATTCTCCAACAAAATAAATTAAAACTCCTTGGAGAAATGTTTGCTTCCAGAGCCAAGACAGAGAAAGTACAAAATGAACCTAAAATATCTTCAGCCAGAAAGCAGTGTTCAAAAAAATTATTGGGGAACATGTCAAAAGGATACAAGAGCCAGCTTGAAGGGCTTCCATTGGCCAAATCTTGCAAATGAGCTAAAAAATAAAGAATGATAGCAACGCATTAGAACCCACTGAAAAAAATAATTATCCGTAAGTCCACAATAATAATGGATGGATAGAAGGAAGCACAGAGAAAAGAAAAGAAAGCTCCTCCTTATATTAGAAAGCTAACTAATAAATGTGTAAGGAATGATGAAGTTTGAAAATCACCATTTGGCAGCCATCGAAGTAGTAATAACTGACTCAGGTAAAATTCTTCACTGAATGTCAGAACTAGTGGGTAAAAGTTTGTGAGGAACAAGATATTTACACAGTGTCAAAGTATTTTCCCACTAATTACTTATTCATTACATAGAGAAAAATAGTAACTTTTTTTTTTTTTTTTTTTGAGACAGAGTCTCACTCTGTTGCCTGGGCTAGAGTGCCGTGGCGTCATCCTAGCTCACAGCAACCTCAAACTCCTGGGCTCAAGCGATCCTCCTGCCTCAGCCTCCCGAGTAGCTGGGACTACAGGCATAAGCCACCATGCCCAGTTAAGTTTTTCTATATATTTTTAGTTGTCCAGCTAATTTCTTTCTATTTTTAGTAGAGACAGGGTCTCAAACTCCTAAGCTTGAACGATCCTCCCTCCTCGGCCTCCCAGAGTGCTAGGATTACAGGCATGAGCCACCGCACCTGGCCGAGAAAAATAGTAACTTTACAGCGGAAAACCCTATTGGACTATATTTTAACCAATGATCAAAGTTATCATCACCAATAATGGAACAAGTCAACACCATATGCCTCCTGATTTAATGCATGATAAATCACTTATTCCACCTCTCTCCTCACCTTGCCAAAATGTATAAGCTCATAATCACAAAGCAACCTCAGGCAAACTTAAATTGAGAACGTTCTACAGAATAAATGGCCTGTATTCTTCAGAAATATCAATTACCATAAAAAAGAAAGAAAGGCTGAGAAACTAGTCCAGATTAAATGATACTAAGCGACATGGAAACTAATGCAATGCATGGTCCTGGACTGGATCCTGGCTCAGGAAATATAACTGCTGTATGGAGACAGCTGGTAGAATGTAAATAAGGTCTGAAGAGTAGATAAAGGCATTGCATCAGTGTTAAACTTCCTGATTTTAATCACTATACTGTTTATATGAATGACCTTGTCCTTAGGAAATGCACACTAAGGTATTCAGGGAAGGGTATCAGGTCTGCAACTCACTCTCAAATGGCTCAAAAAAATATATGTATACACATAGAGATCAAATAATAAAGAAGATGGTAACAACTGGTGAATCCAGATGAATAGCATATCAGAGTTTTTTGTACCACTCTTGAAACTTGAACTGTTTTTAAAATTTGTAAGTTTTAAAATATTTCAAAATCAATAGTTAAAAAAATTATAATTCTGGTAAACTCACTAAATTACAAAACAAGTCTATTGAAAACAGGATGTATTTCAGAAAAGAGTACTAAAACATATGCAATTAGGAATATAAATGAAATGAAAATGAAAGTGGAGAAGACAAATTATAAACTAAAATCATAGACTGTGAGCAGAATGATTCATTCGTCCACTCATAACACCCACCGTAGCTCCTCTGTGCCAGGTACTGGGCTGGGTGGTGGGAGTGTACTATCACAGCAGTATGTGCAGTAATTAAAAGGTCACCATCAGGGAACCATGATAAAAGGAACACAAGAGTCAAGCCATCCTTTGGCTTTACTGACAGCTGCTGGACCCTTACTAAAGAACCAAGTTTAGTATGAGGGTCTGATTTTTTCCCTCAAGGAAATAAAAACCCTGGAATGAGACTGGAGATATATCATCAAAAGAATTAAAGAGAAATTCACACAGGAAGAAATACTGAAGGAGTTGTGGTTTTTAAGCAAGCTGAAAGAAGACAAAGGAAACACAACAAAAATCCCACAGCAAAAATAAAATAACAACAGAAGATTTAAACAGCAAGTAGACCTAATAGGCATCACAGAGCACTCCACCAAACAACAGAATATGCATGTGCATGTGGAATATTCTCCAGGATAGACCATATGCTAAGCCATAAAACATGTCTCAATAAATTTAAATGAACTGAAATCATAGAAATATGTTCTCTGTCCACAAATGAATTATATTAGAAGTCAACAACCAAAGGAAATTTGTGAAATTCACAAATACTTGGAAATTAAACAGCACACACCTAAATAACCAGTGAGTCAAAGAAGAAAACACAGGGGAAATCAGAAAATACTTTGAGCTGAATGAAAAACACA
>NW_012148396.1:9202215-9204580 GCF_000956105.1 Propithecus coquereli
AGTCAACAACCTAAGAAACTAGAAAAAGAGCAAACTAAATTCAAAGCAAGCAGAAGGAAAGAAATAATAAAGATTAGAGTGGAAATAAATAGATAATTGAAAAACAATAGAGAAAAATCAACAAAATGAAAAAAATTGGTTCTCTAAAACAATCAAAAAAATTGACAAACTGGCCAAGAAAAAAAAGAGAGGAGACTCAAATTATTAATACTAAAATCAGAGCTTAATAAGCAGACATTACTACTCACCTTACAGGAAAAAAAGGATTATGAGGGAATACGATGAATACATAATGTAGATGAGATGGGCAACTTCCCAGAAAGACATAAACTAACAAACTCAACTCAAGAAGAAATAGAAAATCTGAATAGACCCATAATGAGTAAAGAGATTGAATCAATAATCAAAAAATTTCCCAGAAAGAAAAGCCCAGGTACAAATGGCTTTAGTGGTAAATTCTACCAAACATTTAAAGACAAATCAGGCCGGATGCAGTGGCTCATCCCTGTAATCCTAGCACTCTGGGAGGCCGAGCAGGAGGATCGCTTGAGCCCAGGAGTTTGAGGTTGCTGTGAGCTAGGATGATGCCAGGGCACTCTAGCCAGGGCAACAGAGTGAGACTCTGTCTCAAAAAAATAAAAAAATAAAGACAAATCAATACCAATTCTTCACAAACTCTTTCAAAAAACATAAAAGGAAGGAACACTAACCAACTCATTCTATGAGGCCAATGTTGTCCTTATACCAAAACCAGGAAAAGACATCCAAGCAAAAAAAATCTACAGACCAATATCTCTCATGAATATAGACGCAAACATCCTCAACAACATACTAGCAAACTAAATCCAGCAAGATATAAAAGAATTATACAACATGATCACGTGAGATTTATCTCAGGAACGTAAAGCTGGTTTAATATCTGAAAATTAATTAATGTAATACACATATGAGTAATATAAAGGACAAAAACCACATACTCATCTCAAAAGATACAGAAAAAAGCATTTGACAAATTCAACATCTTCATGATACAAACGCTCAACAAACTAGGAATTGAAAGGAATGCTCTCAATCTGATAAAGGACATCTACCAAAAACCCACAGCTAACATCATACTTAATGGTAAAAGACTAAATGCTTCCCCCTAAAATCAAGAATTAGACAAAACATCCAAATTAGAAAGGAAAAAGTAAAACTACCTCTATATTCAGATGACATGATCTTGCATATAGAAAATCCTAAAAAGTCCACCGAAAAACTGTTAAAGCTAATAAATAAGTTTAGCAAAGTTACAGGAAAAAGATCAATATACAAAAAAGTCAATTATATTTCTATACACTTGTAATGAATCATTTGAAAATAAAATCAAGAAAACAATTCCATTCACAATAGCATCAAAAAGAATAAAATATTTAAGAATAAATTTAAACCCAAAAAAGTATAAAATGATACTCTGAAAACTCAAAACATTGGCTAAAAAAATTAAAAAAGATAAATAAATGGAAAGAGATCCCATATCCATGGATTGCAAGGTATAACATTATTAAAATAGCAATACTGCCCAAAGTGATCCACAGATTCAACATAATCTATCAAAATTCCAGTTGCATTCTTTGCAGAAATTGACTTTCTGGTCCTAAAAGTCCTGTGGATATTCAAGAGATCCAGAATAACCAAAACCATCTTGAGAAAAAAGGACAAACTTGGAGGATTTATACTTCCTGATTGCAAATTTTACTACAATTTATGGGGGTGGGGAAGCATAGGTAACTTTAAAATATATTTATTTTGTTTATCTTTATTTTCTAAATTCTCTACAATGAATATGACTTCTACAATAAGGAAAAACTAAGAGTTTTTTTAAGCATGCAGACCTACTCTTTTAAAAAATTTTTTAATTATAAAGAGGTAAACAAATACCTGGTGAAAAATAACTGATAAATAAGAGTGGATTTAAGCTTTTCATAAATTTTGGCAACAATATCTGTTATTTGTTTGAAAACAGCAATGATTCTAGTTCCTAGGGAAATTTATGTAACATACTAAAATAAATTCATTTTTTAAAACTCTAGCTAAATAATGAAAATTCAAGAAACAAAGAAAATTGCATTTGACAGCCAACTTTAAATACACAGAGAAGAAAGGCCTAGAAATCACAGTTCCTATTAACTCTGACGCTCAGTCAATATATTGAAAGGAAAATCTTTACCTAGGAGACAGTAGAATTCTGTGCATAATGCAGGATAAACTCAGTCCAAACTGCACTAGATACAGTCATA
Organism: Propithecus coquereli; assembly: GCF_000956105.1. NCBI lineage: Eukaryota > Metazoa > Chordata > Mammalia > Primates > Indriidae > Propithecus > Propithecus coquereli. The sequence continues at coordinate 9,204,495 of NW_012148396.1, forward strand.
ATTTTTTAAGTAGAATTCTAAAGTTAAAACATTATTGAAAAGCTACAAAATGCTCCAAAAGATAGAAATATATATATATACACACA